>NC_090932.1:886665369-887003940 GCF_040938575.1 Ambystoma mexicanum
TGAGGAGAAACATCTGCTTTTACTGAAGCACCTCAAAACCTTCCTCTTTGCTTCTGCTTTCTCTCTCCCTCTCCCCTGCTACAACTGGTCCACTGTCTGCGACCTCGGTCCTGGGCCCTTCCACTCTCCACCTGCACTGCCTCCCTGTCAACCCCTGCACTGGGGGACTGTCTCAGTATCCTACAGCCCCCCCTTCCCAGCACTTGTTCTGCACTTACCTTGCACTTGCCACCAGCTGGCCCTATTTATTTATTATTTTATGCTACTTACCTTGTACTCCACCCCCCCCCCTCCCTGCCTCGCCACGCCTTTAAACACTTGTGTACACCCAGTAGCGCTGTCCTCGCTATGATTTTAATAAGGATCTGATGGTGAGACTAATTTCATTTTTTATGTTTTTAGGTACATCATTCACTACTGTCTGTGTCACGAGTACCGGACACCGGCGGACGGCTTCTACAGCCGCCAGTTGCTTCTCCGCGTGAACAACGTTACCACCCTGACCATTTTATGGGACGATCGCCAAGTACAAGTATGCCCTTACGCGGTACTAACGGTTAGATGCAACATACCTACCGTTGTGGTGGCCTAGTGCCTCGTTGTTGGAACAGCCATGCGATTATCAGTGCGACCGAAGAGCTTATTTTTATCGTAAACCAACACCCTGTGTACTGCACACGAACATCGCTTCCCTCAAGACGAACTAATTTGGATCGAGAGCAAAGAAAAATGCAAATCGCTGAATATTCTCTAAACATTTGATGTCCAATAAACGTACTTTGCCAAATGTACAATCTTGCCGTTTGCTTTTAAACCACGGTTTCACATTCCGAATTGTGGCGCTGTATTGTGAGATGCTCTAAGACCCTGTGTACAGCAAAGGACCATCGCGTTCCTCAATACGAACTTTTTGGAACATGAGCAAATAAAAATGCAAATCGCTGAATATTCTCTAAACATTTGATGTCAAATAAATGTACTTTACCACATTTACAATCTTGCGGTTTGATTTCAAAGTACAGTTTCATATTCCGAATTGTGGTGCGCTGTATTGTGAGCTGATCTGTGTTGATTTCCGGGGTCTGTGTGGAGTCGCGTAGAAGACGCCTGGGCGCGTTTGCCTACGCAGCTCAGTCACGTCACGGATAGAGGCGGGGAATATGAATGTTTTGATAAAGTCTGTTTCAGGGGCGGGGGATTTGATTTAGTGCCGCAAAGGCAGGTGAGCCAGGTCGATGCGGCGGAATGATAGGATTATCACAAAATGGAGGCTGATTTCGAGTGCGATAATGGGCGAAAAGTCGGGTAAGGTCCATAGGAAAGTTTCCTACGATCTACCGATTTATGCTTACAAACACATGGCCGACCCGTAGGGACAATAAAAAAAAAGTCCCGGAACTATCCTTTAAGATATGGACAGAATATGCAAAGATATTCCAGAGTTTCCTCTACAGAGTCTTGACCACAATATCTACAAGAATTTAGCATCTCCCTTGATTTAGATCTTATACATTTTATCTCCTGGGTCCTAAGGTGATTCAATTTGCACTTTAGGAAGTTACATCTCCAATTATTTGAGGATTAGCTAAAATAATTTGGAATAAAACCAGCCCTTTTTTCTATCACATGGGAAAAGCGACATCATGTATATTTCATGCAATCCTCACTTGTTTTCATCCAGTCCCTTAGACACAACTTCTTTTTTATTTGGTGAGGGAGTTCCCTTAATTCATCTTCTGTAGCCTTAATATTCTTGAGGGAAGATTGTACCTCATCCCTCCAATGATTTAACAAAGTGCACGCCCGCTTTACCATAATTTCATTTGATCTTTTATACAATTCGTTTTTGGAAGAGACAATGGGCCTCATTCCAAGTGTGGCAGTCCAGAAACAAGGGTGCCGGTAAGCTTACTGACACCCTTGTTTCCGGACCGCTACATTTTGAGTCTGCCTGCAGGGGCAATTGCACCTGGCAGAGTCAGACGTGCCGGGCGCACCCGCCCCTGCAGGCAGACTTTTCCTGGAAGCACCGGCACCGTTATCAATGGTGCCGGTGCTTCCGTCTCCCCACTCCCAAGGAGTCCTATGGGACTCCATGGGAATGGGGAGTTACTGAATCTGCCGCCTGACTTCCCGCACCGCCGGGACTTGTAATGTCCCGGTGGCACTGGGAAGTCAGGCGGCAGATTTAGTGTTTCCGGGTCAACAGCAACCTGCCGGCGGCATCGGCGGGCTACTGCCGACCTCGGAATCAGGCCCAATATCTTATTAAACAATAAGAAAGATTTCCATATACAATAAGTTTCTAGGGATTTAAAACCAAGTTCCCACCTAATAGGTTGGAATGCAACACCTCCAAGTAAGATAAGATCTGCTCTCCAGATCTTCCCCTCTCATTTACCCCATTGAGTTCTTTTAAATTTCATCTCTGCACCATAAAATAGAGTCAGAAAATGATATGATATGATAGGTTATTTATAACGTGCTTAATACCCAGAGGTTTGTAAGCACGGACCAGGGATCGAACCTGTAGTGCTCCATATCGTATTGCTCCCAACGCGAGCACGTTGCCCCTGAGCTACCCTCCTGACACACATTAGGGGCATGAGTGAGAAAAGGCATAATTTTCAACCTTCATTTCTTATTCATCGTTCCCTGAGTACATGTTGATTCAAAGTTAATCTCCATATAGTTCACATTTTTGGGCCTCATTACAACCCCAATGGTAGCCGTACCAGTAAAAACAGCACGGCTGCTGCCGGAGTCGTGTATTTTCCAGCACCTGGCTTTGGGGAATTACTGGTGCATTACAGCCCCGGGGGTCACAGTAATTCCCCAAAGCCAGGCACCAGAAAAAGTAACTCCCCATTCCCTTTGGAGTCCCATTGGACTCAATGGGAATGGGGAGGACAGAAGCACCGACACCGTGTGCAACAGTGCCAGTGTTTCCGTCAAAGTCTGCAAGCGGGAGCTGTTCCGCCCGCCAGGTCAGAACAGGCGGGCAGGACGGCACCCGCCCGCAGAACTCGGAGGGTGCCGGTCTGGTAACAACGGTGCCGGTAGCTTACCGGCACCGTTGTTACCGGCCGGCACACTCGTAATGAGGCCCTTAGACTTGGTCCAACTTGGTGTTACCAATGTACCAGGAAAAGTCCCTGTCTTGCCTCTCATTAGATCAAACTTCAAATTATTGGTCTTAGCAACATTTAGCTCCATATCCAGTTCACACACATACATTGAAACGATGTTCAAAGAGTGTTGTAAGACCCATGGGAGTCAAATCCATTAATATGATATAATCGGCATATGCCATATAATGGAAATTTAAGTGGCCCAACTTCGGGGGATAGGATGCACTAGTTTCCAATGCAGAGCCTACGTTGGATATATATAAAGTAAAAAGGGTGGGAGCTAAAATATATCCCTGGCTGAGTCCCCTATACAATGGTATTGGTTCCGTCAATGTCCCTTTCGAATTTAGGTGGGCTTGGATGGCTGTGTTAATATGTAAGTGCCTTAAGATGTTAATCAAATGAGTTGGACATTCTATGAGTCTCAATTTCCACCCCAGCCTTTCTCTAATGACTTTATCAAAGGATTGGGATAGATCTATGAATGCAATGTAAGCAGTCTGGTGTTTTGACTTGGCCTGTTATTGCATCAGAGAAAACATGAAGGTGTTCAGGGAGGTATCCAATCCCCTTCTAAAGCCTCATTGATTCCAATTCCCAATGTCATTGTCAATGATCCATTTTCTCAAATTCATTAAAACAAGTGATAACACATTTGTACTTATAGAATCAAGGAGGACAATAGGTCTCTAGTTAGATGGACATTCTATATTGCCATTTTTGAAGAAAGGAACCAAAATTGGTATTTTCTCGTTCTCAATATGTCCTTAAAAACATCAATAAGGATCTTAGACCGAATCTCTGGGTTTTGCTTAAAAAAGTTATCCGAATTCCATGAGGTCCAACAGCTCTTGAGGAACTGGAGCATCTACTTAGTCTTAATATGACCTCAGTATCAAACTTGTGATAACATTTTACATTATATTCACAAGGGTAATCTAGTCTCCCTCCTAACAGAGTGGAGTATACTTTGCAGAAGTAAATCTTCCATAATACTGTATCTACCGAATTAAGTTGTATATAGCCTTGAGGTACATCCTGTTTGGAAATAAGTTCCCAGAAGCTTTTAGTATTTCTAGCCATAAGCGACTTTATCATATCTTCAGAATTGTATTGATACCTAACCTTGTCATAAACAAAGCACTAATACCTTAGGTACAATTGTCAGGAAAGGCTCTGTACATAAAGAGCCCCAGCCGCCCCCAATCTCTGTGCTGGCATGATAAGAACCAAAAATAAATAATTTACCATAAAAGGTTTTAAATAATTAACCTCCACTGGCTCAAATTAAAGACTCTAGAAAAACATCAACACCAGAGGGAGATCCCACGGAGGAGTCTCTGAATACTAAACAGGTCTGGGGAGAGAAGCTCTGCAAATAACACCCCACTGGAGACACGCCATGAGGGGTGCCTTCCGAAGCCTCTCTAAATGCATTCTCAGCTTACCACTGTTCCCTCAACGGAAAGTTGTCAAACACCTTATGGGGGATATCGATAGGTTCCACACTGCTGCCATTGCTCGGTCTGTCAGAAGAGGAAACCAGGACCTTCTGGGCCATTTGGGCACCACTAGAATCATATGCGATCTGCAATCCCTGAGTTTCCTCCATAAGAGGAAATGCATACAGGAGGCACCCTGCCCACACCATTTACATCACAACCACCACCAGCCCCCCTGCACACCTGACTTGCTGCTCAGGAACCTGGTGCAGAACATAGGCAACTGGGCATTCTCTGGAGTGGCAAAGAGGTCCAGGTATGGAGAGCCAAACCTTGCTCCCCTCCTCTGAAAAATCTATGGCTAAAGAGATATCTCTTGGGGGTAGAGAAAACAGACGTTTTGGTAGTGGTTCCACCATCTGAAGCTTCACTCTGAACACCTGCCTTCTGGCCTGTGGCTTTTGGGGAATTGTCTGTGCCTGTTACCACGGTTAAGGATCTTGACTTCAAGATTTCATATTCCCTGTCCACTGAGGGGCAAGTTAGCCCTGTCTGTCAGAAGATCCATTTCGAATTCAAGATCCTTCATAAAATTCTGCCATTTCTCCCTACACATCTCCTTCCACCGGTTGTGGCTACCATTTTCTCTGGGACCTTGGATTATTGCAATTGTTTGTATCTCACTCAACCTGCTTACCTGGTTCATCATCTCCAAATTTTACAGAACACAGCTGCCAGAGTGGCCACTGGTTCTGGCTTCCATGTTTCGATCTTTCCAATTCTTAAGTCACTGCACTCGCTTTCTAAGTGTTTTGAATTTAAAGCACTTTGCATAGTCCATTGCGCTTTTTATGGCAGTGGGCCGGATTACCTACAGGAGAAATGTCGTCTTTATGTTCCTACCCGTTCTCTCAGATCTGCGACTGCTTCTTTGATTGCGGTTCCATGTGTTTCGCGATCACGCATCAGTGGTCGAGTCTTTTCAGTGGATGCTGCCCAGTTATGTAAAAGGCTCCCCCAACTTCTTCGTGCTACAGAGGATCATTTCGCATTTCAGCGGCTTTTGAAAACCTTTCTGTTTTGGGGTTTTTCTTTTTCCAGTTTTCTTTTTCTCCTTGGCTACTCCCTACATGTCCATTAGCAGCACCAAGATTCCCTTGTGGTGAATGCTGCGCTCTATACAATTGTATAACATAACAGGACGGAAACACCTGACTGACCAGTTGTCCATTCCCTTTATGAAAACTACCTTTAGGGACTCTAGGTGCAACTCTGCCCATTCCCCCAAGACCTTAGCCAACTTCTCCAGTGACCTCAACCGAGTGCCCCCTTGCCCGATGACATATGCTACTGCCATAGTATTGTCAATGGGAACAATAGCAAGTGGCCAAGCACCCAACTCAAAAACATCCCAGTACCCTGGAAATCACTGATAACTCTCCCCTGTTGAAGGAGTGTCTCTTCTGTTGCTCGGTCCACACTTCCAGATATCTGAACTCCCCAAGAGTTTCTTCCCACCCTTTGATGCTGGCATTGGAGGTAAGAATGATTAGAACTGACCGCGCCAGTGAGAAACCTTGCCACAGTTTGCCCATTTCCAGCCACCAATGAAAGTTGTCCTTTAGTGCCAGGCTCACTGGCAGAGGAGTCTCAAACGGCAAAGAGACTGGAGACCAATGCTGATGCAAATAGAGCGCCATTAGTCTGAGAGGCAACCTTTCAGCACCAGGAATAAATATATATGCCCTTAAGCCCAGACCGGCATCCTGACTGATGAAACCTCAAACCCAACCAATCCCTGCAACAAGTGCTGCAAATGCACTGCCCTGTTCCTTGGGAGTAAGAATCTCCCCGGGTCTGTTCTGAATTGGGCACCAATGAATGTCAGATCCTAAGAAGGCACATTAGTACCCGAGTAGCTCATTGGCTCTCGGCCGGGCCTTACCTGCCAGACAAGGCTCCGACGCTGCGGCGTCCCAGAGTTCTTTACTGCGAGCTGCCGCCATGGAAACGGAGAAGGGACTACGTGTAGACCCTCCTCCCTGATCCCTGTGGGCATTTTTTGTTTTATTTTCTCGAGTCGAGAAACAGTTGCTGCACCGTTAGAAATTGCTCTTAGTAACCCGGTACGACTTGCCAGGGTTCTAATGGCAATGTAACCCTCAAGGGGGGGGGGCATTACGGGTAGGGTAATGCCCCAGGTCTTCTTTAAAGCCCTTACTTCGGTCAGGCTTATAACTATGCCCCGAGGAGCGGGGGTATTACCGCTAGGGTAATGCCCCCGGGGACATAGAAGCCTGGGCAAAACGATGGCTTTAACGAAGCCATGGGGGCATTACCCTACCGTAATGCCCCCCTTCTTGGGTCATATTGCCTAAAGGTGAGACTTCCAACAGTTGATTAGGAACGCCAGGAGAGCAGTGGCATCAGGTGGATATTTCAATTGGAGGGGCGTAAATGTTTTATACAAATGCCTGCACGCGACTGAGTGTAGTGAGGGAGTATGAACGAACAATGGGGGGGGGGGGTTTGAGGGGTTCTCCACTGAGAAACTTTTCCAAATAATGCCTTAAAATGTTTCATTTTACATCACACATTATGTGAAAAATGTGATAATCAACCAGTTTACAGTCTGTTTTATAGGGTAGCACATGAAAAAATCCAATAGATGCCTGATCACCAACAGTACAGGGGGGCATTTTCCAGCACGTTTTTGATGCCTTTGCGCACAATATATGCTAACATTTTCCTAAAAACAAATGCTCATGCTGGCTGTACAACACTATGTGGCAGCCCTGCCAGTGTAAGATGACGGTGACATGTTCATGCTGGCTCGCCCAATAATGGCAATCATTTCCACTGTTAAAACCCACTCATGCTGTCTATGTCAATGTATGCCACTGTACAATGACATGCCAATGCTGGCTATGACAATGAATGCCAGTGCGCTCACGTTTAATTTCCCATAATTCCATGCTGCTGTAAGGAAATAAAACCATGCTGCCAGGCTAATAGGCCAGTATTACCACCTAATAACACACTCGTGTTTGCTTTTCTGTTAATGTCCATTCATGAACATTTGCAGCCATGCATCTTCCATCGTCAGAAAGGAGGACAGTGCATGCACTAACTTCAAATCATTTCAAAGGCATTAGAAGGAGTTGCCTTGTGCTAAAACCCTCCACAAGTGTCCATATGCAATTGGAGGAAAGTGCATGGGCTCATTTTCTTGGTTGAAGGAGAGAGCATTAGAGCAGTACTTTGCAAATTACATGAAAGAGAGAAACTAAATGTAAACATTGGATGCGAAATGTATGGCATATCCACATAACCAACGAAACATAATGATTTATTTATATAATGCTTACGCCTAAGGGCTGTACATAGAACACATTTACATACCTCATCACAACCGAGATTTGTACTCAATAAAGTGCCTCGGAAGGATGAAAGGCTGAGTTGACCTTGCTGGGATTCGAACCTGCGACCTGCAGATCACACATAGGTCACAGCAGTGCTCAACCCGCAGAACTATCTCACCAGACCCAGAATTGCCTACACCATAAGCCCTTTCTCGCTGAGGTGTTGTTTTCATTGGCCCCTTCATGCAATTCTATCACGTTGCATTCTGGAATTCAAAGCATAATTCTAAACTCCCCAGTGCACTGGTCACCAGCAGAGAGTATGTGGCGTTTATAAGGAAAGCATAGTTTATGCGCAAACATTGCAAGTGCTTACAAAAAGTTTGCTTACATGAATAAAATGATCACAGCAGAAAAAAGCGCGGGGACGGGAGAGTGACCCAATACCCTACTTGCTGTCCTTTGGATGTCACACGTCGAGGGAATATGTGGGTGGCTGGAGTCTGTCCGCTTCTTTCAGAGGGCCGACGCTTTCCCCCCTATGTGCTTTAAAAGAATTAAAAAACATATATTATACTGCCTTCACTTGAAGTAATATGGCTGGGAATCGAACTCAGGTCGCACAGCTGTGAGCCCAGACACAATCATAAGCCAACACTACAATCTGACTGTGACCTTCGAGAATGACTCGTATAGAAATGTTGCCACAGAGAGTATGTTTTGCTACAGATTTTTAAACCAAAAAGGTGCGCTCCTTTCACTTTAGGACGTGCTCATTCCCTATGACATCACTTACCAATGAGCTTGTATTCTGACATGGTCTGCAGCATTTCTATTTGTACAAAGTGCAGGCTAAGGCCCATATTCTCATCTTGGCGCAGTGAAGGTGCTAAACAGCACGATTCATTGCGCCAAAAGAGAACGCCCAGGCTCCACTGCTATTCTCAAGTGGGCCTGGGTGTCCTCGGAGAGCACAACAGTGATGTATGTGGATTGCGCCTGTTTGAAGGGGTTACTGGCGCAATCCAATCTCGGCAGCATTTTTGTAAAATAACAATATATTCGTTATTTTACAAAAATGCTGCCGAGAACGCAGTTCCTATACACCAAAGTGAGCAGCTTCAACATTGCAGGATGTTGAAGCTGCTTACTTTGGTGTATAGGAAAGTGTTCATATACACTCGTGTGGTGTATATGAACACTTTAATTTAAAGCGAGCAGCTTCAAGCTGCTCGCTTTGGTGTAAATGAAAGTGTTCATATACACTCGTACGGTGAATATGAACAATTTCATTTACACCAAAACCAGCAGCTTCAACGTTGCAGCAATGTTGAAGCTGCTTGCTTTGGTGTACATGAAAGTGTCCATATACAACACGGGCGTATGGACACTTCCATTTACACCAAACAAGGCTTCTTGTGGCACTCCTCCAGTTTAACGGCACCAAAAGGGTACCGCAAGTGTGCGCTAGTTTAGCGCACATATGAAGCTGGAGGAGTGCCACAAGAATAGGCTTCCAAAAAGCCAGTTTACGAATGTGCCGGTTGCTCGGTTGGTTTCCAACCCATCCTAGCAACCGCCACATGTATTCCGAAAGTGGCGTATTCCTTCCGACTTCAGAAGAATGCGCCAACTTCAGAATAGGTCTTAAGTATCGAAAAGGTTGTTAAGCATTTTAACGTCCTTTTCGGTACTTAACGCCTACATGAGAATAGAGCCCTAAGTGAGAACCATCAGATTGCTTCGAATTCCAAAATGCATTTTCTGAAAAATCATTTCGGAATTCGGAGCAATTATTCTTTCTAAACCAAATCCGCCTGCTCTTGCCCGATGCCTCTCTCCGAAATCAATAACCACAGTCCTGCACACCCGTTCCATACTCCACGCACATCATTCACATATATTGACACATGTGTTGTAAGGGAGTCCTGGAGTCGGACCTCCTGTGTGTGGTGTGTGCCCCCCCCACCCCAACATACAGAGACACAGGAGTCAGTGTATCACGTCCAGGCTCCATGCTCCCTCTGCCTAAGCACTCGTGATCTGCCCCATTTATTGTACGGCTGCATGCAACAGAGTTACATCACTCCGCCACGTGTGCAACTAAAAGGGGACACCACACTCCTCCTTTCTCATAACGAACAAAATAACAGTTTAACAAATAACCACTACCCACTCAAACATCTGGCAACCAACTTCAAACACTCCAATATAGCGGACACCTGCATGGTTCAGGGGTGCAGCACATAGTCACTGAGGTGACCAGGGCTCCCCTTCCCAGTTCGTTGAGGATACCTCCTGCCCGCTTCCCAGCTCGGACTCTGCTCACCTGCATCCATCGACTCTGGGGACCCTGGGGGCTGGCCGCCCCACCACCTTCATCCGGCTCTTCAGTGCAGTCTTGGCCCGGGGACACCCTAAGGCGCTTGCCTTCACCTACTTTCTTGAAAAAGCTGGCATTTCTGGTGACTATAGCTGTTCCATAGGAGGCCATCACCATCTACCCCTTCACAGTGACAATGTCCATAGGGATCGGTTCATAAGTTAGTGACAGTTTCCCTTGGGGACGCTGATTCTTTACAATTACTTCATCTCCGGGTGCTATCTTCTCCACTACCATCGACAAACCACCTACCAAACTGTCCAATAATGGATCCATCTCCACGATCTCTGGCAAAGATGTTCCTTGCCCCTCCAGGGGTACAGTTTAGCGATAAATTGGGGCAGCAAGATCCACAATGGGTTTTCCCATTCTGAGTGGCCATTATCCTCGATAGCTGAAATCGGAGGCAAACCCAGTGTAGGAGACATCTTAAACTCCCAGACTTAAACCCTGGTCTCCTGAGGTCCTATGCATCTCCAGAGAGAAGAAACCCGTACCATCAGCCATCGGTGGCCTTGTTCACCTAATTTCCTCCTTAGCTAGGTACTTGCCCATGTGGGTCTTCTGAGGTGCCAGGATCAACGGAAGAGGAAGACACAGATGGCTGCCATGAAGGAGCCAAAACACTCATCCTGTTGCCTGCCTTCTTCCTCTCTTGAGCCTCCTTTAACAACAGCCACAGAATTCTCTGCATCCTCCTCTAAGACTTAGAATACCGGCTTTTATGCTTCCTCTGCTTCACCAGAGCAGTATGAGAAAACTCATAGTCCACTGACTTCTCAGCAGAAGCTTCCACAGCATGTCTCTGTTTGCAGATCCTCTTTTTCCACACAGACTGCACCGTGCAGCAGGTACAGCACGCACCAACAAAGCCTAACTCAGTAGACCAACAGCTAGATTTCCACACTAACACACAACAGGTCACCAGCCATACTCCCACAATGTGGAGGCAGAAGCATACTGTTTAAAAAAGCAAACACCTAATCTCCCTATCCAGCTGCTGCTACAATGAGTGAAAGCAGCAGATGGTAAGGAGGGCCTACATTGTATTCAGGCAACACAAAAAACCCAGAAGGCCCCTAGTAAACTAGTTCCAGAATATAGGCTTTACATTGTGTTGTGCGCTGTCTGTACCAGTGGCGCAGTCCGTCCGGAAGACCTGCCTCATCAAAAGATTGAACACTATTAACTTCCAGGAACTCCGGGTAGGACCAACCTCCTCCACCCGGACCCCATCAAAAACTCACTTCCAAACATACCCCAGGCTAGAAATGACTCAATGTCCTGGGTCGACGTCCCAACCGCACAAACCAGCACCAGAATGTTTCCAGGGCTGATGAGCATATAATATAACTAAGCCTCCATCTGGCCCTCTCGCCTTGCAAGGGGCTCAGGAGAATCACCCAGCATGCTTTCAACATGCTGGTGACAGTACTGGCAGGGACACCTGACTGGTGTAGGGGCCCCCGCCACACCAGGTCCAGTGGGGGCTCCAGTGCAGCCCTCACCCATCAGGGTGAAAGCGGATGGGCTGGGCCGAATGCGACTCGCAGTGCGGGAGGAGGTGCTCCGCGCCCGGCTTCCTTGCACCTCATCATACAGGGGCCAGTTGGCTCTCCTAGCTTCCTGGTTCCTGTCTGCATGCCACATGGAGGAATTGGGTGCCTGTAGTGACACAGCAGACCAAAGCTTCAGTGGGGAACTGGTAAGAAAGCTTTTTTTATTTCTTTTGTAGGTATAAAGTGTAATATGTGTATTTTGCATGTGTGAGGTGCATGTCGGATGTATGTATATGGTATGGGCCAGTGACTGGTGGGTGAATTAGTATGAATGGAATAGTGTGTGTTTGAATGTTATGGTGGGTGTGTGCCTATGTGGAGGACGCAGTGCGAGTGCATGTGAGAGAAGGTGTATGAGTGAGTGACTGGTGGGTGAATGGGTATGAATGTGATTATGTGTGTGTGTGAATGTTCTGGGTGGGTGGGTACCTGTGTGGGGAATGAAATTTAAATGAATGAGAGAGAATGTGTATTGGTGAGTGTCTAGTGGGTGAATGAGTATGAATGTGAGAGAAGTTGTATGGGTGAGTGACTGGTGGGTGAATGGGTACGAATGTGATTATGTGGGTGTTTGAATGTTCTGGGTTGGTGATTAGCCATGTGCAGGATGCAGGTGGGTGGGTGCCCGCAAGGAGAATGCAGCTTGAGTGAATGTGAGAGAATGCATATAGGTGAGTGACTGGTGGGTGAATCGGTATGAATGCGATTGTGTGTGTGAATAATATTCTGGGTGAGTGGGCGCTTTTGTGGAAAATGCTTTGTGAGTGGATATGAGAGAAGGTTATAGGTGAGTGACTGGTGGATGAAAGAGTATGAATGTGATTGTGCATGTGTGTGGGTATGTTCTGGGTGAGTGCCTGTGTGTAGCATGTAGTGTGAGAGAACATGTATGGGTGAGTGATTGGTGGGTCAAAGGGGATGAATGTGATTATGTGCATGTGTAAGACTCTGGAAGGCCGTGGATCACAGGGGCATTTTGGACATGTCCTTATGTGACATCACATGTTTTACTGGCATTTTCGGGCAAAGCCTCCTTCATGTGTGTTATTACGTGGCTAGACTGGCATTTTGGTGCAGATAGTCTAGCCATTGCTTTCTATGGCATGACATTTTTTTCTCGGTATCTAGGATAAAGCAAGCATGATAAGTGGTATTACATTGCTAGAATGGCATTTTGGTGTAGCCAGCCTAGCTATTTCTTACTGTGACATGACTTTTTTCTGACCATCTATGATGAAGCAAGCGTGTTAAGTGTTTTTACGTGCTTACACTGGCCTACATTGGAACCAGTTTGTACATGCTCTCTTATTTTGGCATGGCACTCTTAATGGTCAATTCAACAGGTGTATGTTCTTACATAGGGGTACTAGCATATATTGGCAGAGCCAGCTTTGACATGTTTTTTAATAGTATCATTACTGGCATTATGCACAAACGAAAATGAGTATGTTCTCATATGGGAATACTGGCATATATTGGTGGAGCCACCGCGGAAATGTATGGGCACAGCCAGCATGAAAACATTTTTTATACTGGCATAACACCATGGAAATGTATGTGCACAGCCAGCATGAAAACATTTTTTATACTGGCATACATTGAGGGGTAAGGCATTTAAATGCATTCGGAAATGCTCCTGTGCACCGTTGGTGACTTGTATCTATTGGACTTTCTCATGAGTTACCCTACAAAACTGATTGCAAACTGTCTGGCCTTGTACCCAAATTTTCACAGAAAGTGTGCTATAAAATGCAAAATGTTAACATATTATTCAAAAAAATTCTTGGGGGTGTTGTTATTAGTTCGGACCCCCTCACTACGCTCAATACTTGTGGCAAATATTTACACCCTCCTATAAAACAACTCACATCCACCATTGGTGGCTGGCATATTTGGGGACTTGGCACCGCCCTCTTCTTTCTACTCTCGGTGAAACATTTATGCTTTGATGAAAAAGCATATTTATATCTTTCACCTGGAGTAGTGCGTGCCCCTGCAGCGGCATAATCATCATGGACTTTGTGCTCTCCTGGTGATACAGGGCGGCTAGAGTGTGGCCTGTCCCCTGCTTTGTTAAGGAGTTAGAGGGGTCGGGGGCCCTCAGCATGGTTTACAGGAGGGGGGGGCATGTTGTGGTACGACACTGAGGCACCCCACCATTAGCCATCAAAGCCCAAGCAGCTAAAGGATCACCGCAGAAATGTAACCAAGGATTGTGGGTGGGAGGAGACTTACCTTCAGGAGGGAGGAGCATAGCAAGGTAATTGTAAAACATTGATCCTGGCCATGAAGGCTGATGCAGTACAATTGAAGTACTGGGACGTCGAACAGGTACGTGATAACGGGCACACAATATATTCAGTGTTGCCGGCGGCTTTATCTCTAATTTAATTTGATCGGTGTAGGGTTGTGGGATAATTTCATTGATCACCCTTAATTAGGTTTCCACAACATGTACAGCTGAGGCAAAGATATGTTCCTTTTCTTGGGGCCGCTAGATGGCGCTGTGTATCCTCCACTCTTAATCCCCGTGCTCTCATGAGGTCATTGAAGAGGTTGTGTAACTTTAGTTGAACACAAGGATATGGGTTTGCTATAAGTGACTGATGCCTTCTGCTAGTTGCAACAATGGCGAATGACGATTAATAAATGCATTCAGTAATTGTATTGCTTGGTCCGCACGCGGATACACAATGGGTCATTTTAATTATTATTATTATTATTATTATTATTATTATTATTATTATATTTTGTGTCATTGAGTCTGAACGCAGATTTGCTGAACTTTCAAAGCAAAAATGTGAGTGTTTGAGAAATGTGTGGTGTTACTTCAAATGTCAACCATGGTGTCTAGATAATTGACATTTCTGGTCATTGGCTAAACGTGAAGTATATGGTCGGGTGTATATTAATAAAGGATTGAAAGAATGATGCCTCCTGACAAAAATATGAATGCCTGCGACATATTAAAAGGACACCTTCAAAAAAGGGCCCATTTTTAAACCTCCCTTTCTTCCAATGCAAAGGCATCCGGTATTCACTCCATTAATACATTTGCTAATTCTGGCGTACATCCAGAACCCATCGAGGCTATAGTTATAGTAAAGATTTACCTGTAAAAATTAAGAATCCAGAATGTATACCGTCAGCTTCCTTCCTGAGCAATGCGGCTTGAACCCGCGCGCTCTCCTTATCATGTGGGATGTTGGGATAGAGCCCTGTAGTGATAATCATGCTGTCTTCCAGTGATCCCACCATGCCATTTTCTTAATGACACCTGTAGTGCCCTCAAGGTTAAAGCAACCTGTTGCCAGAGCAGTTTTTAGACCACTTGGTGCCCATGGCAAAAACACAAAAATGCGCCACCCCCTTTCGCCCTATTACTGGCACACGTCACCCCCAAACTACACAAATGTGTCGCATGACAAATCCCCTCCCCGATATCAATAAATCATTGATATATAAACAAAGCTGGTTTCATTACATTGCAATTGAAGTACTTTACAGAAGGAATCTAATGTGAAAACAGTGCTGTTGCTGCCCAAGTAAATGGTTCTTCTGTCACTTGCTCTTAGGGAAGGCCTTGCCTGAATGCAGTTTCAAACTTTCCGTACTGGCACACTGTGGTGTGACCAGCCTGCCGGGGTCTGAGGGCCCACTGGCACTGTGTTGCAGGCGTTCTGTTCACACCACCTCACTTGTATTTCGCAAGGGGCAATACTAGACTAACCATCTGAATTATTTTCTGATAGAAGGTTATCATTCCAAGATGGGCAGTCTGGCACGCTCCTATTGTACTCTTTCAAAGTACCTCTATGAGAGTGGGAAAGGAGACAAATAACACCAATGAGTGTTCTTGTCTGCTTTGCATTAAGTCACAGAGCATTTCAGAATTATATCAGAGATCTCTATATTTGATAAACAAGTCTGTGCTAAAAGGATTGTATGTGTGTTGCAATTAAGGGGTGCAATTAGACAAGAATTTCGGGGCGGGGCTAACCCTTCAAATTTTGGGAGCGGTGCTAACTTAAGAGTTTGTGGAAGTTTTTTTGTGTTGGTGTTGTATTCTTGACTTCAGAAGCATGCACTCAGAAATTGGGGCCCTCTCATCTGCCCTCATCCCCAGTGTGAGGACTGGTTCTGGCTTCTGCCTAGACCCTGCGACCCCCACCTTAGCTGCGAGAGGGGCTCTCTCCCTCTTTTGATAAGGCTAGTGTACATTACATTACTCTATCAGGACCCATTGTAACTTATACTGTCATCATGTATCTATATAGCGCAATCACCAAAGCCCCGTCCATAATTTTTATATACAATGAATCAAACCGAAATTGGCACTCATTTGATAACCTAAGAAGGTTGGAAGTCTGGGTTGTCCTTACTGAGATTCCAATCTGTGACTTACAGATCACTCAGTGGCAAGTTCTTGACCCGATGAGCTATCTTACCGGCTTGCTTAACTGTACTGTCATAGCTAGACCCTCAGTAAGGCAGAGCCATTAACAGAAGGGAAGCCAGAAGGCATGTCATTTAATACCGGAAGCATTGATACATCAAACATTCTCCGGGGTGAGACAGGGGGTTTAAACTATACCTCTTAGCACCCTCTTGAAAATAGGTGCTGCAGTAACACAAGCCGCAGCCAGACCACCTCAACTACAAATGCCCTGTCCAGATCAGCTGTTCTTTTTTGTATATATTCACAGGAATGGGGCACCTTGTTAAGATCCGTTTGTGAAACGCTTTAAAACAAGAGAACCCTGCCATGACTAGTCTTGCAAATGTCAGCGGATACCCCAGAGAAGCACTACCAAGCCGTTCACAGGAGAGCCACTGAGTTTAGGGTTGTCTACTTGGGCGTTCCTGAAGCCTGACAGGTCATCAATGTTTCTAATCAACAGAGGAAGATCATTCAACAAAGCAACGACTTGAAAAGGAGCGAGCGCCCCCATTCCATAGCATTTCCTTCGCCCAGGCCTTTAACCTGGGTCTCTGGGCCGTTACCATCTGTTCCAGCCCTTGGAATGGGTGCTTAATGTCACATTGTTGCACTTAATAAATATTTTCACTACTAAGCAACTTTAGAACCTCCCGCATTATACAGTAGCCTTTCCTAACATGTGCAATCCCTCTTGAGTCATACCGTTTCACTTCCCTAGGTTGCACGACCTCTTGGGTCATGCACCTCCCTTTCTCTATGCTGTGTTGCCTATTTGCTCATTCTATTCATTTCTGGAATATTTTTGATAGACTGTAAGAGTATGTGGCATCTGACATGATTTTCCTCTTTGTGGCCCGTAGGTGGACTGCCTGTGAGCGTTGTCCTGCTGCTGATGTCCAGCGCCCTCCTTCTAAGTTTCCACTTTTGAGCGTCCACCGGGAGGCTACCGGGTTGTATTTCCATGGAGAACACAATGGATCAATTTTTAATCATGAACCGGATTTTTCCTGGGATGGTCCATCTGGATGCCACTGAGGAGCTGCCTTGCAGAACTGTTTGTGTGTCTCAGAATTGTATCTATTGTACGAAGAGAATGAACTTCGATGCATCCTAAAATGTGTTGACACAGTAGGGTTGAACACTTTTCCTAAAGCGAGCACTGGTAACTTTACAGACTTTCACCCTAAGCATATCAAAATTGGTTGCAGGAATTAAAACCGGTCTTTGCTATTATACAAGAAGAGACTGTCTTCACATTCCAGGCAGAAATGTTTCCTATACAATAATACATTTACACTCGTGTACTGTTCATTTCGAATACATGAAATCCCAGTGTGTGAGGATCCCATCCCGAATTTGGGAACTGGATTGGCATGAGGAGTTTAAGCAAATGTTGCACAAATCTGTCATCGTGAATTTTGCAGTCAATTTCTTCGTCTTCCATTATGAAAAGCTGGAGGGATGTAGCTGCTCTGGGCGGGAACATGGCGGCACTATCGGCTGCCATATGGGCATATGCCCCATACATAACAAACACAAAGTGTCCCAAGGATCCAAAGGCGACATGTAAGTGGACGGGAGACACTTATCAGGTGACAGTTTTACCGAAGGGAGCCAATGAAGGGCGCTAAATCACCACAAGTCATGCCCGACCAAGAGAAAACACCAATATCTTATCAGTTCATTTTGCGATGTATAGTTTATTGCGTGCTTGGACTTGTGTGAAGCTGCTATTTAGCATTAATGCGGAAATCGATCGTAGACGTCATCTGCTTCTCCACTATCAATCGGTGGATGTTTATGGTGGTGCATTCTTAGCTATGACTAATATTTAGTTGCGAGGTCAGTGCACCTGCTTCTGTAATCAGCCCAAACCCACTGCGTTGCTGTCACACAGCCCTCACTGCACGCATTCTCCATTCCTAACTCCAGACAGCGTTGATTCCGCCCCAATGGGACTATTCTGCCTTGCTGAATGATGCCTTCCATAAACCGCACACTTGCAAAGTACTCCTTCAATTCCTGAAAATGGCAAATAAACACATTGCAAAATGAACGACAAGGAATGGTTTCCTTTGTTCCCTTGGCAGCGTGTAGCCCAGTTTTCTTTGTGCCCCGTGTTTTTTTTTTTATGATAGATGCTCCTTTGCATCTCCAGGCCAGCAATGCACCTTAAAGTGCTAAGGGACTTGTTATGATGTTGGCAGTAGCAGTAGAATCAAGCAGTACTTTTATTTCAAAATCTGCCTGTTTTTACTGCCCACCTGATTATGGGCCAGGCGGTATTTACAGCGTGTGGTATTCCTAGGAATACTGCAGGCAGAAACGACTGCCTGATCATGAGGTCTTACTCCAATGTTTTCATCCACGCTAACGTTTTTTCGTGTAGGTGAACAGATGAGCTATCACATTCCTTTAACTTAAGGAACACATATTTGTCTTGGCACCCAGGGGTGTTGCTAGATCTGGAAAAGATCTGGGGCCATGCTAATGTTGGGACTGTCTAGCCCTTTGGTTGGAGCCCCTGGTCTTCTATCCAGGGCTACGAGTTGGGGGTAGATCTCTCTCCGCGGCAGGGGCCTCCCTCTGGAACAGCCTTCCTGCCTCCCTTAAACTTGAGCAGAACCATCTCCGGTTCCGGAAACACCTCAAAACCTTCCTCTTTGCTTCTGCTTTCTCTCCCCCTCTCCCCTGCTAATTCTTGACTGAAACTGCACTGAATCTGCAACTGGGCCACTCTCACCGATCTCGGTCCTTGGCCCAGCCACTCTCCACTTGCACTGGCAACCCCTGCACTGCGGGACTGTTCTCTGTATCCCTACAGCCCCCTTCCCAGCACTTGTTCTGCACTTACCTTGCACTTGCCACTAGCTGGCCATTTTATTTATTATTCTACTTGCCCTGTACTGCACTTTTCCCGCCTCCCTTTCCCCTTGCACTTTTCCCTTCCCTCTACCCATGCACTTGCGCGATCTGAATGACCCCTGGCCTAGTAGGATCGTTGTCTGTCTTCCCTCTGTTCCCCCTCCCTTGCCTCGTCACGCCTTGAAACACTTGTGTATAGGCGCGTTACAAATGCCATATCATATCATAAGACCTGAGGCTAAAGCCCACTCAGCCCGCCCCTAGTAACACCTCTGGACTGGCACCTCAAAAGCCAGTGAAGGAGTGGACATTTTAGATGCACACCTTCTCACACCCTTTGTTGTGTAATGCAGACAACGTCAATCAGGACACTTCCCTGCATTAATTTGCACTAGCTGTACTCTTGTCTCTTGTAATGGTCTGGCACACTATCTTGGATGGTATCTCTCTCTCTGTCTCTCTCTCTCTCTCTCGCTCTCTCTCTCGCTCGCTCTCTCACTCGCTCTCTCACTCTCTCTCGCTCTCTCTCTCGCTCTCTCTCTCTCTCCCCCACCCCTCTCTTTCCCTGTCTCACTCTAAGCCTCTCTGGGATGAGAGTCATTCATTTTGTCAGGTGCTCAGTTGATTAGAGCAGCATCACCAGAGGAGAAACTCAGATATCTTGAGGTCAGAGCTGCGTTTTTATGGTTAAAAATAGAATGAGAACAGCAGCAACTGACATCTCTTGGATATATACATTGTTAACGTGTGTCCTTGAAGAATGTCGTCATTTTGCACATGGGGGGGGGGGGGGTGCGAGAGATGCAGGTAGGCTCTGACGGGGGTGCTGGGGTTCTGACAGACATATTAAGGTGTGTGTGCGTGTGTGTGTACACATTTAAAAGAGGGGTGCATGGATCTCATGGTAAGAATGTATGTGCATGCATCCCAGGAACAAATTAACAGACTTCCATCAATAATTACATACATCGGATTGAACATTAGCGGTGTGGTCCACTACTGTACATAAGCAATATTTGTCAACAAAAGAGTTTGAAATGGATCATATACCTTTTTAAAAAAAAATACTTACTGCACATTTTTTAGAACATACTACCTGCACATTTAAAAATATAATCTGCATTGTTACTACTATGTTGGTATTTAATTTAATTTATTCAACAAACATTTATTAAGCGCACAAAAGCCTTAGGCATCAATGCGTTGTTAGAACCAGTTACACTGCATTATGATCAGGAAGGAGCATAGATATGCAAGAGTCAAGTGCATACTGTGAGAAACCTGAGGGTATTCTCACTCCTATTCCCCATGGATCCTCTGCGCAGGTGGCCAGGGAAATGCCATCGCTTTTGGATCCTGACCCTGGGGGTGGACAGTCAAAGGAGGATCGCCTGGGTGGTGGAGGCTCCTTGGGGACTGAGAGTGGGGGGCCCTTAGGCAACACATGGTATCCCCCTTTTCCTAAAAACAACCCACCCAATCCTTCTCCAACCTTTATGCGTTATTGTAAACCAGCTTCCCTTATTTTGTCTCAGTCATGCCATTCTAATACTGGGACGAGGAAGAGATGACTAGGAGGCATACACACCAAGATACAAACACATCACTCTAGTACTGAGACGAGGAAGGAATACCACTACAAAGATTAGGCATGTCACACTAATAAGCCTAATAATAGTCAGGCAATTGACAGAGAGGACTCACACCTGCAGCTCATTCACACACTACAGGTGTATAAAAGGTGGGAAGTCAAAAGAGTACAGAGAGGAAGGCGAGACACTGCTGTGAGCAATTGGATGCAGAGCTGCCATGCAATGAGGGTTGGACTACCAGCGACTGCAGAGGCTGGCGGTCAGAACTGGGATGGCGTGAGAACAGGAGTTCTCTGCCCTAACTGCAAGGCAAGAGAAGGCAGCATGCTGAGGGGCCTGCCTTTTAATGAAGAGACAGAGTGCTAATTCCCCCATGGTGCTGTGAGAGCGCAGGAGTTTCTCAGGGGCAGAAGGGGAAACTCTGGAAGCAACCGAGTTGAAGCAAGTCCAGCACGGTATTCAAGAAGCTTGCAAAGGAAGTCAATGAGTTTCATAGACCAGGAAAACTGGTGTGAAATTGACCGTGAGCGCTGTGAATGAACAGGTGATTGTGCAAGTACACAATGTAGCGGAGTGATCGCGTGGGTATGAAAGAAGCGGAACACGTTCTCAAAAGTCTCAGTCTGAACTGTTTAAGGAACTAACAATCATGTGAAGTGTCAAAAGTGACCACGCACCTTGAAACACAGAAGGGTGCAGTCCTGAAAGGTTCCAACTTGCAAAATAGACATTTCAGTGGTGTAAATGAAAATAAATCTTTATCGCTCAACCTTATTAAACCTATTTTGAACATTGAACTGAATTAAAATAAAGCAGATGGCTCTTCTAAATACTGGATTGAATATAGATCAACCAACAGACAGTGAAAACCAGAAAATGGAAATCTTTTGAGCCTATTAAAACTGTGAATTATTTTGAACTTTTGGAAGGGAACCCCAATACCTCTACTGTGAATTATTTTGAACTTGGGGAAGGGAGCCCCAGTGCTTCTGTTGTGAACTGCCTTTCAAAGGGAGAAGGAACCCTGGGTCCTTATTCAAACTATTTTCTCTTTTGTCTGTGAAGGATAATGTTGAGACTGTGTTACAAAACTACTTTACACTGGGGGAAGCGACAGAACGTTGGGTTAAGCACTGTTTTCCTTTGGTTGCTAATATCCATACACATTGTAAAAGTTAGTTGTGGGGGCAAGTATAGGTTTTGGACACAGACAGATTCTTCAGTTGAACTATTTGAACTTTTTGACTTGGACGTTCTTTAGTTTTTGTTAGGTAGGAAAATCCCACCTTAGATTAGGGCAAGTTACGCCTTTTTCCATCCTGACATTTCAGTTAATCAAAAGTGTTTACTTTGAGATTTGAATCTGGTGTCTGTGCCCTTCTTCATGATGCCTTTACATTACGTATGCAAGAGTCTGGTGCCTTAGGTGAATATCCAGGTTTTCAATGCCTTTCTGAAAGCCTAGTGGGATTGGTCCACTCTTAGATGTGTTGGGAGAGAGTTTCATTGGTAAGCTGTCACCGACAGGAAGCTTGCATGGGATAGGTAAGGCGTTAATAGTTGGACAAACATTTGTGAGTGATTGATAACGTTTTAGAAATAATTCTTTCCTTGACTGGCAGCCAATGAATGTTTCTTCTTGCTTCTTGTGCTCTCTTTTAGGAATGTTGAGAGCCGCTCAGATAGAATTGTTCTGGATCACATGAAGTTTGTGGATGTTGGCATTGATGTGCCAGCAAAGACGGCATTGCAATAATCTAACCTGGCTCCAATGATGACTCTAGCAATGGTCAGACAACTGTTTGGGGCTAGGATTGGTCTGGCAGCATGAATTAACTTTGTGGTGTAGGCGGCTGAAGTTGCAATGGCGTTGAGTTGACTTGTCAGTGAGAGTGTAGAGTCAAGGAATATTGCTGCATTGCTCGTATGTCTCCAGGAGGAGCAGGAGCCCTCCCATACTGCAGGAGCAGTCTCCGCCGCCTTGGAGGAGTCCCTGGGGCATCATCCAGGCTAAAGGTAGGCCCTGGGGCTTATTCTGCTTCCCTTCACTGATTGCAGCCTCACCCTGCGGACCCCCGAGAAAATCGCAAATCCACTGCACAATTCATCTAATGTGCGCCTGATGCCCTAACTAGTCTTCACCTTGTTCCTTCATTAAGAATTGATTTTCAATTTGCTCTTTTTTTGCTGGCCTCCATTGCTTACCACAAGGACCAGGCATTCTAAAATGGCCACTCTGTACAACATGCATTCAACGTTGTCCTAACTTCCTCCTTCCACCACAACACAACGTGATTGGCCAAGCAGCCTTATTTGTGAGCCTATCCCGCGCCGGCAGGCGAACGCCGGCCCACCTGAAAAGGCACACCGTCTAAGGCACACACCCTGTCGGGAGCCTACAGAGCGCAGTGCCTAGACCGCTGTATCGCTGTCGCCCTTCACCCATCTATGGGACTTCCAATCTCCATCTAGTAAGCACCCTGTCTTCCAGCATCGCTGACTTGGCTCATGCCCCCTTCTCGTTCCAATTTGCAGCCAGCACTACTACAATCTACCACAATCAGCTTCCACCTGCATCCTTAAGTTAACATGTATTGAGCCCCGATCTATCAACGCTCGATACTTGTTGTAACCGTGACTCTATACCCTTCATGCTTTATTTTGATCTCCAGGAGCCCTTATGCATGCATCACATGAATCGCGTACGTTTGCACTGTATTGACCTGGCACCAGCCTATTAGCCTATCACCTAATATACTTTGTGCTACGCTCCACATGGTCTTTCGTCCTTTGGCTCAGCCACCGTGTTCGTCTAACTCTCCCTAAGACCTCCCCCACTCCACACCACAAGGACCTTAATTCGGCATTGCTATTGCTTGTTGCAGCAATTGCATTCCTTGAACTGCATAACCTGCACATCTCGCTGCAGCACTATTACTATTACTCCTATAATTTTTCGTTTTGCACAACTGTTAAATGTACTGCCTGTTCTGCTTACGTATTACTGTTTCACATGTCTCTAAACTAACCTATACCATATGTAGTAGTAGCCTCTTATAGCGGCCACCAGATTAGCATATCTTCTGAACTACATGGCTTACTCCCAACACTGCCTCAGAGAGATTCTCAATACTGCCCAGCTGCAATACACTCAACAGAACCTTGCTAGCCTAGGTCTCTCCACTTACCCCCCACCCTCTCACAACTGCTCAGCCTTGTGCCCACAATCACCATGCCAGACCCCCAACCCATACCTGAACTCGCCAGCCCTCTGGTTATAATATTTTGCATCCAAACCTACACCAAACCAACCTTGCACCACACCCATCAGAAATCAGAGACCAGGCTCCAGATTCTGCCATAAAACTTACTGTTCACACTCACACACTAACAGCAAACCATCATCTTACCAAGACTCCCTTACTAATGCGACCTCCTTCAGTGACACCACGATTTTCGTTTACAACACCAGCCCAATTATCCCTGACAATAGCCATACCAGCTCCAAAACCCCATCAATCAAAGGTGCCCTAATTAATGCTAGATCCCTCCTACCACACGCTCTTGACATTGCCGACTTCATTACAACTGAAGACCTTGACTTCCTTGCCATTACGGAAACATGGCTCCATGTGGCATCTGGCCCTGCACTGTCCTTGGCTATATCAGAAAACTATGCCATCATTAGATGTGACAGGAGCACTAAACAATCTAAAGGTGGCGGCATTGCCATAATCTTCAAAAGCTCCCTTGGGCTCAGACCTATTCCGCACCCACTGATCCCCTCTGCTGAACTAGTATCAGTCAAATTACCCATTTCGCCTAACCATACTGCCTCAATGCACCTTATCTACAGGCCACCAGGACCTATTTCTTCCTTCGCCGAGGATATTTCCACTATCCTTGCTGCTAACACAAAGCCCAACTCACAAACTATACTACTTGGATATTTTAATCTCGGCCTCCAAGACCCAAATGATTCCATGGCCAGTGACCGAGCCAATTCCTTAATGGATCTAGGTTTCACTCATCACATCCAGGAACCTACTCACATCAAGGGGAGAACTCTTAACTGGCTTGCAGACTTGAATTGCACAATTAACTTGTCGTCAGTTACACCGCGCATATGGTCGGATCATCACAAAATAATCTTCACCATCAAAGCCACCCTCGTGCTAAAACAAACATAGCGCCTGCCATTCTCACTCGCAACAAGAAGGACATTACTAATGAGAAATTGCTCCCTTTAATCCTCCCCCTTCTCAATAATGTTTAATCTTCCAGCTCTAACCCTACAGTCCTAGTGGACACCTCTAACTTTACTATCCTAATAGCTCTAAACGCAATAGCCCCATTAAAATTGCGTAAACCAAAACCGCGTCCACATTTGAATTTGTGGTTTGCACCTTATCTCAGAGACCTACGCAAAGCAAAAAGAAATGCATAGGCGCATTGGAAAAGCATCCCACCTAGCGCCAATAAAAGATCCTTGATTACTGCATTGTCTAACTACAAAGAAGCCATATTCCTTGCCAAAAAAGATGCCTACAACAAACGTATCTTGTTGGCTGAATCCAACACCAAAGAGCTCTTTAAGATTCTTAAAGAACTTGAGTCTCCCATAGCCCCAATAGACCGCTGCATCATAGATTCCTCCTGGTGCACCAACATCCAGAAAGCACTCCTTGATAAAATGTCTACATTTCAAACCAAAATGAACATTAAAAAATGTAGTTTAGTCCCAGACCCAGAACTCAACTCTCCTTCTTACAACACTTCAAAATCACCATATCTTGCCAAAACATTTAGTTTCTCACCCCTTTCCACATGGGAAGTAGAACACCTTATCAAAAAGCTAATACTCTCCAATTGTCAAGGTGACTCCTGCCCAGCACTATCAAGGAGGCTGCCCATGACCTTGCTCCCTTCATCGCTACCTTCATAAACGCTTCCTTTAAATCTGGGATTGTCCATGACAACCTCAAGGATGATTGGGTGATCCCCTTATTCAAAAAACCTACCCTTGATCCTAGTAACACTGCTAACTACAGACGCATTACCACAGTGGCCTTTCTCTTAAAATTTTTGGATAGGGCAGCCTATTTACAAATTCAGGCGTACCTTGAATCTAACAAACTACTAGGCCTCCGTCAATCGGGCTTCCGTTCTAGACACGGAACAGAAACTGCCCTTATTGACCTAAAAACCCAAATTGAGGATTTAAAAGATAAAGGCTAGCTGGCCATACTTCTACTGCTTGACCTATCGGCAGCTTTCGATTTGGTCAACCACCAAATTGTGTGCCAATGTCTTAAAACAGCTGCCCACTTCTCAGACAAAGCCACCTCCTGGATCAGATCCTTCCTGGCAAACAGAACCATGCGTGTCTTTTCACCGTCCGCTTCTGCTGAACCGTCTCCAGTCCTGTGTGGGGTCCCACAAGGGTCTTGTGTCTCCCTGACACTATATAATGTATTTTCAAAGCCCCTCTTCAACATTCTCGACTATCTTGGTGTCACCTATACCAATTATGCAGATGACACCCAGCTACTCATCCCTCTCACTGGCGACCATGCTATTGACTCTAAAGCACTTAACGATGTCTACTCTGTCATCCAGGCCTGGATTGCGCATCATGGACTGTGTCTAAATGATGAAAAAACCGAGTTGCTCATCTTAGGCTCCCATATTAGACCTCACCTTCAAATCCTTCATTATTGACGGAAACACCATTAAGGTCTCGAATGATACAAAAACACTAGGTATTTACCTCGATTCCACCATGTCTCTCACAAGACAAACCAATGCTGTGGTATCAGCATCGGCCTACACTTGCAAGCTTATAACAGCAAGTAGACCTTTCCTAACGGCCCCTAACTTTATTATCCTCGCTAGAACCATTGTGATGGCTAAAATTGACTATTGTAATGCCCTTTATTTAGGGACCGGCCAAAGAAACATCAACAAGCTCCAGGTCACCCAGAACAATCCAATGAGGGCAGCTCTCAACATCCCTAGGAAACTTCATATCTCTGACACACAACGTAGTCTACACTGGCTCTCTGTTGCCTCAAGAATATCACTTAAAACTCTTGCTTTGACTCACAAATCCCAAGCTAACCAAACACCCATCTATCTTGCTAACCGCTTCACTGCCCATACTCCTAACAGACCCTTAAGATCTCCTCAAGTCCACTCACTGTCAATACCCAGATTTAAGCTCCAGAAGGCAGGGGGTTCGAGCTTCCCAGTCCTTGACGCCAAACTCTGGAATACATTACCTACTACACTCAGAGCTGAACCTTCTTATTAAGTGTTTAAGAATAAAGTCAAATCTTGGCTCACTGAGCAGGACCACGCTGCTTCACGCACGTAAACTTTCCACACTTCTACAACCATCTCTTTCTTCTGTCAAGATAATTCTCATTGATATAAATGTATGTACTTTCTGCTGCACCTTGTCACTGATGTAAAATACTGTTAATATATGTACCTTTCCTTGTAACCAACTGCACTGTTTCTTAAGAAATGCACCCAGATGCCTCCGGGCCAAATGCGCAATACAAATAAAACAAATACAAATACAAATCCGCCTAGGGTCTTTACTGATGCAGAGAGAAGAATCCGAAGACCATCAATGCTGAAGTTGGAATATTGGCAGTCAAGTTTTTTTATTACAGATGGAGGTCCAACCAACAGGATCTATGTCTTTTCCTCATTTAGACAGAGGCCATTCGCTGCCATCCATGCTTGGATAGACAGGTAGATTGTGTTGAGGGGGTGAGAGTCTTCTATGTAATTGCTGGTAAGGGGTAGAAGAATGTGCGTATAATCAGCGTATTTGGTGTAGGAGATGCCGATGGAGTCCGGAAGATCACAGAAGGGTTTGGTGAATATATTGTATAGTGTAGGGGGACACAGGACCCTTTGTCAAAATAGAAAGTATATTGTGCCTCCTATTGTAATAAATATATTTAATATTGCCCTACGCCAAGCTGCTTGAACGTCGCTTGCGAAAGAAATCTGTGTTGCAAGGTCCTGACCTTAAATCCATGTAGGCCGCCATTTTAGGTCAAACCGCCATTTTAGGATTTGTTGTGTGGAAGTCACCCTGTGAGCTAAAATGGTGGACAATGTCATTGCAGAATACAACATGGCCGTCTTGACCTCTGTACATAGCTAATGGGTAATTTGCCTGCAGGCCACTTGATGAATAAAGTACTTTGTATGTCCCTTTGTAACCCGTGTTCGGTGTATTTCCTTTTGGGGTACTCAGCCTCGATATTCTTTTTCTGTTTTCACAGTTGGCGCCCGAATAGGGACCCTCAAGATTGATGCCGGATTGTTGAAGGTTGACACACGCTATCGGACCGGGATCGGACGGTGTGACATAAAGGGGCCCCTGGATGAGACACGACACCTCAGCAGCGCTGCATGACCCGATCCCTGGATGATTAGCTTGTGGTCTGAGACGGCATCTTGACGAGGGTCCACTTATCGTGGCGGGCAGATTTGCCGAAATCACCATACACGAGGTAAGATTAGCTAGGTAAGATTCTTAGAAGTACCAATCGGTCCTCCTTAGGTTTGGTCAGGTGAGTCGTGACCCGATTCTTAATTTAACACTGACAATTTGAATTTTGGCGCATTGTATCTGCAGACACAATTATCGACCAGGTAACACCAAGAATTTGAGATATGCCTGGGAAATTGTCTACCTGCTTTAGGGCATTATTCCGCAGTGATAGACAATCTTTGGAATTTAGCCGTCCCGCACCACAGGAGGGGTCGCCGGCATGTACTATGTACTGTAAGTACGACATTGGAAGTATAGTATTTAATGATATTTGGCACAGACAAACCAGACATGCCTCCGAACTTCAGTGGCCAATCAATGGTAGCTTTGAGATCCCTCGCATTAAATATTAGGAGTCAGTCTTGTTAAAAAAAAAGGCTAGACTTGCAGCATTTGATGTTTTGCAGAATTAGAAAAAAGAAGCGTTGCAACAACTTAAAGGTAGAGAGAAACATGCAAGTCGTCATAAAACGAACGCTGAAAAAGCATTGTTATATGACCAAAACAAACAGTCTGAGGCAACTAAAAATATGGATAGGGCTTTCTCACTTGGAATTCAGAAAATCTATCCTTCTAAAGATCTTCATATTTCTGATGAGTTTATTGACAAAATATTAAATGAACAAAGGCTTGGTGCCTCTGTGCCACCTCCGTATGTTCCTCTTCCCACTGCTGTACCTCTTTCTGCTGTTATTCCTGCTCTTCCTGCTCAACCTGTTGTTCCTATTCCTCTGGTTTTTGTCCCTCCACCTGCTCCTCCGCCTCTTTTTATCGCACCAGTTATAGTAGCTCCATCGAATTTGCCTGCTCCCTCTCTTCCAAGTGGTCCGGAGCCGCTTGTAATCGATCGAGGTACGGGAACAAAAGTTGTCACTCGCAATACTGTACCGCCGGAGAAGAAACGTGAGTTAATTGCATGGGCTAAGCATTGTATGGAGAAGGATGATCAAGCTAGTGTTTTTGCCACACTTTGTAATACGGATAATTTTCCTGAGAAAAATGTTTTTATTGAAGGTTTAGGGATTCAGTATAATGTGGGGAAGATTAAATAATGCGGATGTTCCGCAAGGGTTAAGGGATCTAAATACTCTAGCGCTTTCTAGAGATACTGTGGAGAAGGTAAATGAGCATGTCGAGAGGTTATTTGGGTATAGAAAGGAGTTAGAAAAGTTACAGAATGAGGATGATGAAGAGGAGAATATGTATGTACCGAAACGTTTCCTTCCGTGTCGTAAACCGATATCGGAGGAAATGCGAATTTGTAAGAAAGACGCGATTAGATGGATTTCAGACATATCGATAACTACAGTTGAGGTATATGACACATAAAATCAATATACGTTGGAAATGCAGAGGAAAGTGATACAGGTAATGGTAGAGTACCTGCAGGATGAATGTGTAAAAAAGGAAGATTAGTTGTCCCACAGAGTTATTGAGCATTTATAAGAGAGCTTTTTCGCTTGACACTTCTTCGACTGCTTTAGCGCTCGACTTGGCTCTGTTGCTTAGTAAGCGTTCGGAGTCACCTAGTTCTCAGTTGCCTATGAGAGAGGTTCCTCCGACATTTGTCCCGAAGGTTGAGGTTGCGGCCGATGCTGCACAGGGTATAGTCACTGTGAACATTCCCAAACATTATGTATCACAGTTTGTTCACATCCGGTCCTCAAGACAGGAAGTGAATACTATTAGGCAATTTATCCGCGATATTGGGAAAAATCCAACAGGGTTTTATAAAGAGATGGAATCCGTTTTGCAGTCCTCAGTGTTCACCTTAGGTGCCATTGATTTGTTGTTTCCTGTACTCCTGCCCTTAGATTTATGGAAACAAGTTAGAACTATTGACGATGTACCCGGGTTGGGAGATACATTTGCGAATATAACCAGACTCGATGGGGAAAGGCCAGCTGGCGAAAGACCGCAACAGGTGATATTAACTCTGCCTGATAGAATCATTGCTAAATTAAAAACCATAATTCCCGAAAAGAGAATTATTTGGGACAAGCTTACGGCCTGTGTCCAAGGAAAGTCTAAAGGTGCTACCGAGTCCTTTAATCGGTTCGAACAGGTATTCTAGGATTTCAGTGGACAAGACTTAGGCACAGAGTCTGGGAAAAGATTATTTGTGGACAAATTTGTACGTGGATTACTGCCTGACATCCAGTCACAGATTATGTCTTCTGAGAGCGCTTGGCAGGCGAAATCACAATCAGAAGTACTGCACATTGCTCAGTACTATGAGAACCGTGTCAATAATGAAAAAGATAGGATTGAAAAACGGAAAGGCGTTTTAAAAACTAAAGTGCTATTGCAGCAAATTGTTAGGGGCCCCAGAGGGGGTAATTCTCAGGTTAGAGGTCAGTATGTCCCGCAGGGGAATGGGCCCTTGGGTCCTGTGAATATTAACCAGTGTGCTTATTGTTGTCGAGAGGGTCATTGGCGAGCACAATGCCCCGTCCTTCAACAAAGGTCGAATAATACATTTGGTAATATGGGTAGGCGATCCAGAGGTCGCCCGGGCGTATGGGGCCCTGGTAGAGGTCAGTTTACACAGGACCCTCAACAACCTTTTTCGCAGGACAATCAGACTCCGAGTGCGGACACTAGGAATATATTTGATCATCCTTCAGCTGCATATTTATCTGAAGAACTTCCTTTTGATGATACTCTGTTTCGTTAGGATTGCCGAAGCAGGGTTTGGAACCTACACCTATTCCAGTCAATCAGAAAGGTCCCTACGTTGAAATGGTGGTGGGAAATAGGAAACATCAGTTTTTGATAGACACTGGAGCACAGAAGTGTTCCATTGATCATTTGCGGGTTCCAAACATTCCACTGTCAGGGCAAACCAATGTTTCTGTAGGGTTTTCCAGTACACCAGTTGTTTGTCCGGTTTCTATGCCGGTACCTATTTCTTTGGGTCCCTTTACCGACCAGTGTCCTTTTCTGTTGACTTCGGATTGCGGAGAGAACTTGCTGGGGTTGAATTTGTTAAAATAATTAAATGCAGTGATTTATTGTTCTTCTGATGGAGTGCGCTTGACGATTTCACCACAGCAATTTTCTGCCTCGCAATTTTTGACTAGACCTTTGCCTCCAGAATTCATTGATGTACCAGAGAGCTTGTGGGCTGTCGACGACAATGATGTCAGTGTTTTACAGATTGAGCCTGTTAAAATAGTTTTGAAACATGGAATTGAGCTGCCATGCATTCCCCAGTATAAGATTTCGGTTGAGGGCGAGCGAGCTTTGAAATGTATTGTTTCCGATTTTGTGCATCGCGGTGTGATTGAAGAAATTTCAGGAAGTTTGTGTAATAGTCCGATTTTACCCGTGTACAAGAAAGGCGATAATGTAATTCCATTCCGTTTTATAATTGATTTACGTGCCATTAATAAAGTTGTGGCACCACAATTTCCAATTGTGCATGATGTAACGACGATCCTAACCATGATTCCAGCTACAGCTACTTACTTTAGTGTTGTGGACTTGAGTTCTTTAGTATTCCTATACACAAGGATAGTAGATATTTGTTTGCGTTCACCTTAGGGGGACGCTCGTTTACATTTACTCGTGCACCTCAAGGGTACACAGAGAGTCCTAGTATTTATAGTAGGGCTTTGAAAGAACAACTTGATACCCTTGAATTGCCCTCTACCTGTACTTTGCTTCAGTACGTTGACGATTTGCTTCTAGCTGCTGACTCTGAGAGTGCCTGTAAGGAGGGCACGGTGTTATTACCTATTCATCTAGCTAAGCATGGTCACAAAGCTTTGCTTGAAAAATTTCAATATTGTTGTCAGGAGGTCGCCTATTTAGGCTATCTCCTGTCAAAGGAGGGAAGAAGATTGACACCTGAAAGAATAAAACACATTTCTGGCATGTCTGTCCCAAATACACAGAAGGAAGTTAGGGCCTTGATAGGTATGGCTTCTTACTGTAGGTTGTGGATCCCGAATTTCTCACTAGTGATCAAACCGATGGTGGCTTTGACAAAGAAGGGCATTTCTTCGCCATTGCCATGGAATGCGGTACACAGTGCTTTAAGTGGGCCGGGGTCTGCCAGGGCCAGGCCCTGCCAGCCTCCAAAAAGTGGGGCTGAGCCGGGGCCCTGCCGGGGCCCCCCGGTCCCACCACGCCATGGCAGGATGCATTATCCCGCCACGGCCGCAGCTGCGACGGGAGATGCGCCCGCCAGTTCAACGTTAGGCAAGTGGACAGAAGTGCCAGCCAGTCACAGCATCGTTGAGGCTGGCTGGCACTTCTGTCAGTCACTGTAACTTCCCTGATGTCCCCCGATCTGAGGGGTCATCAGGGAAGTTACAGTTCCTTTGTTTGCCCTCGCCAGGTCACTGGCCCTCTGTGGACCTGCAGGCTCCATGATCTAATATGGAGATTAGGACACGGAGCCCGCGGGTTCCCAGAGAGTGAAAGATGCCTTGGGCTCTGTGATCTCTGCTCAGAGCAGCGATCACTGAGCCCGAGGTGCCTGTCTCCTTTGGCAAATCTTTATAAAAGATGCCTTGAACTGTGTACGTTTCAAGCCATCTTTTATAAACGTAGAAATATTTCTACGTTTATAACAGACGGCTTGAAACGTACACAATTCAAGGCATCTTTTATAAAGCTTTGTCGACGGACAAATCCACCTTGGGTTTTGTCCATCCTCAACGCTTTATAAAAGATGGCTTGAACTGTGTACGTTTCAAGCCGTCTGTTATGAACATAGAAATATGTTAAAAATGTCTATGTTTATAAAAGGTGGCTTGAAAAGTACACAAACCATAGTAAGGTAATCACACAAGTGTGCGTAACTTACTATGGTTTGTACACTTTCAAGCCACCTTTTATAAACATAGAAATATGTAACATTGCTATGTTTATAAAAGAAGGCTTGAAAAATAAACAAACCATAGTAGTACGCATACAAATATATAAATGTTCAACTACATTTATATATTTGTTTGCCCACCCTACTATGATTTGTGAACTTTTAGGCCACGCCCACAGTGGATGCCACGCCCCCAAAGGAGGGCCCCCCCCTCAATTTCTTATCCCACTTAAAGCACTGGCGGTACACCAGCAGTCGTTTGACTTGCTTAAAACTGCATTATGCTCTGCACCAGTTTTGGGCACACCAAACTATGAAAAGGCCTTTGTATTGTTTGTGCATGAATGTGATGGATGTGCTTTGGCTGTATTAATGCAGGAACATGGAGGGATGAATAGGCCGTGTGGTTACTATTCTTCTTCCCTTGATTCTGTAGCATGCGCTTTGCCAATATGTTTGTGCACTGTCGCTGCTGCTGCCGCGTCTGTAAAACAGAGTGAGGGAATGGTCCTAGGCCATGATCTAACCCTGATGGTGGCTCACTCTGTAGATGTTCTATTGAACCGAACTCAAACGCAACACCTCACTTCTGCACGGTTGACAAGATATGAATTGATCTTGTTTGCTCCTCACATTCAAATTAAGAGGTGTTGTGTCCTTAATCCGGCTGAACTCCTACCTTTTCCGCAAGATACTACTTGCGGCGATGAAGAGTCACATGATTGTTTGTATACGACCGAACAAGAAACAAAGGGTAGAATCGATTTGAAAGATACTCCTTTGGATAATCCGCAAGGAGAGCTGTTTTGTGACGCCTCCTGCTTTAAACTTCCGGATGGTACATCCACAGCCGCTTATGCAATCAATACATTGAGCACGGTTCTGGAAACTAAGAGAATTACGCATAATTCTCCGCAGGCCGCAGAGATTATAGCATTGACCCGAGCTTGTGAACTTTCCGAAGGGCTTGCAGTAAATATATATATACTGATAGTAAGTATGCCTTTGGGGTGGTTCACAACTTTGGGAGGCTTTGGTCAGAAAGAGGGTTCCTAACTTCGCATGGTACCAAGATTCAACATGGCTCCCTAATAGTGCAACTACTCTCAGCACTTGAGCTCTCTCTGGGCTCTCTCCATTTGAGGTGGTAATGGGGAGACCTGCCAATATCTGGAATCTTCCAAAATGCCGAACTTTAAAGAATGTTAAAAATGTACTACTTTCAGATTATTGTAGCCAATTGACTAAAAACCTGTATTTGATTTATCAACAGGTACGAGAGGCTTTACCTGTACGATACGAGGGCCCAGGCCACGGCACACGGCCTGGGAGTTGGGTGCTCATCAAATCATTTGAGCGCACCTCCTGCCTCGTGCCTCGCTGGTGTGGGCCATTCCAGGTCCTGTTGGTCATCCAGACAGCGGTGCGGGTAGCTGGACGAAAGAACTGGATCCACGCGTCACACATCAAGAAACATCCTCGCCCTGTGCCACACGTTACAGAAGAAACAGAACCCCTCGCTGGTACTGCGACCAACGATCCCAAAGCAGTAAGCAGCACTGAGAGTGTGTCGGAGAATATCTCTGAGCCCAGGAGGCTTGGGGAAGCTGCCATTTTGTCTCCACACTCTCCACACATTTTGCACCCGGAAACGGCTGTTTCAAAGTCAGCCTCTTCACTTGCCTCCGACACGTTGCTTCCAGCAGGAATTGACGACATGTTGTTTCCGGATCAATCAGTACCAGGAAAAGTACGATACAACTTGCGATCACAAAGATAGACTTACGGCACGGTTCGGCTGTGCATTCGGAGAAGGAAAAGAGTCATTGAGGGCTTGCTTTTGCCCAAATTTGAGAAAGGGGATTCTGTTGGCTAAGGGTTGTGGAAGGACTAAGAAGCCGTGCGACCGGGTGGTCGCCAGCAACGAACATTGGGGTTTCCATCCGAAGACTACAATGCCTGCTACCGCTGCCGCTCGTATTGGACTTGTAGATAAGGGGGTGACCAACCGGGACAATGGACAAAATGCCTGGGCCCCGAAAACGTATTGCTGTATTCTTGTAATGATATTTGTTTTTTTAATAGTCGCTGCCTTAGGATTATGGTACCTCGAGGAAACTCACTCTTTAGAACTTTTGTTGCCTACTGGAAGTGCACCCATTGTTCCTACTCCCTTTGTACATTTGCACACTTTATCCCCTCGGGATTCCCAGCACAGACAAAGGTACCATAATAACACTCTACTACTTATCATGAATGCTACACATGCCATTTTTAATAAATCCAACTGCTGGGTCTGCTCACATTTACCACAACACGGGTATAAGGGGCTAGGTTGGTATATTCATCCCTTACCGTTGACAACTGTCTGCTATGCTTCTCTTGGAGCACTGTTCTTTGGCTGATGGAATGATAGCATCTCAGGGAACTTTGATGGCACCAATTTGAATAGTTTTGAGAAACGTGTTTTGACTCCCCTGGGATGCTCGCTTTTTGCAAATAGGAGTAAACCGAATGTTGCTTCTATAAAGCCTTCTGACAAACTGTCTCGTCCTTTCCAATCTTTGATTTCCTTTAAAATGTCTCTGGTAGGCAATAAGGATGCCATGCCTCCTTCTTACACTGTTAACCATAGCCCCGATTCAGTTTCTTTTTGCACACAGAGGAATGGAACTCAGTCAATGGGAAAATGTTTAGGTTGTGCCAACATTGCAAATTTGACTGGGGAGAACAGACCTTTGTATGTAGGCAAACCTATCTACTTTGTCTGCGGTAATGTAGCATGCCCATGGTTGCCCAGGGATTGGCAGGGAACCTGCTATTTAGGGATCCTGTTACCTGGGGTGTTTATAGCTAGTACAAAAGAAGTTTCAAAGGCTCGTCCATGGCGGGATGAGAATGGTGACACCCCGGCACAAGTATTGGGAGATATAGCAAAATCAGTTGTGCCATTTTGGGGGCAGATAGCGAATTCAGAAGATATCAGAAAACGAGCGAGAGTACTGGAGAGAACCATCAACCGGACCACGGACATACTCTATAATATGATGTTAGAACAAAAGGCGATAAGATTAGTAGCACTTCAAAAATCGAATGGCATTAGATGTCATTCTAGCTGAGCGTGGTGGAGTATGCAAATTAGTGGGGTCTGCTTGCTGTGTTTTCGTACCAGATTCCTCCCCAACTATCTTCAAGGCAATACAGAATCTGCACGTCCTTAGTTCCGAAGTGCATGTTCCCGAGGGAAACTGGGATCTGAGCGCTTGGTTTTGGGACTTCTTGCGGTCTTGGGGTTGGAAGGTGCTTTCGGTCTTATTGATTATTTTGGAAATACTGTTGTTTCTTTGTTGCTGTATTCAGTGTCTGCCTGGTATGTGTTCGATTCTAGGGGGATGTTGCGCACGAGCGATAGGTTCTATAGGACATAAAGTATATACCCCAGATAAGACTTCCAAAGAATGCGTATTGAAGGATATTTTAGCAAAAGACCTAATGGCAATAGATATTTCTGATAGTGATTCAGGGTGCATGGACAATGATGCATGGAGTTATTTGCAAGGAGATCCAAAGTAGTTTTTAGCACTTGGCATAGGCCAAAAGGAGGGTTTGTCGAAATAGAAAGTATATCGTGCCTCCTATTGTAATAAATATATTTAATATTGGCCTACGCCAAGCTGCTCGAACGTCGCTTGTGAAAGAAATCTGTGTTGCAAGGTCCTGACCTTAAATCCATGTAGGCCGCCATTTTAGGTCAAACCGCCATTTTAGGATTCGTTGTGTAAAAGTCACCCTGTGAGCTAAAATGGTGGACGATGTCATTGCAGAATACAACATGGCCGTCTTGACCTCTGTACATAGCTAATGTGTAATTTGCCTGCAGGCCACTTGTTGAGGTCATGAACTGAGACCTTGTCCTATGTGTAGAAGGATTACTCGTACAATGAAAACTAATCTACGAGCATATGTTGAGACAATGTATTCAAATACTGAACGAAGAACATCTGTTTAACTACATTGTATTAATGTTTAAGAAGGCCTGCATGGAAAACTTCAGAATACACAGCTATTGCATACGCTGGTTGATACTGTAACGCTCACCTGGTTCCCACGGATGCGCGGGCGTGGTCTGGACAGCAGTGGCCTCTTCGAAGGAGATGTTCAGCACCCTGAAGATGGAGTGGGCTGGGTTCCCAAATCTGGCTTGTCTGGCTCGGATGAATACCCTTCTGTGAGTGAAAGGAAGGGTTAATACTCTGCGGGTTTTGTGTTGATCTCCCATTCCCCTTCTCACCCTCCTTGCAACCCTTCTGTAATTCCCTGTGGAGACTCACCTTAGGGATTGAGAAGGCGAGCTCTCCATCCTGCTTCTGATGCAGGGGCGCGTTGGGATCCAGTTACGTCACTGGATAGTAAGTTCGAGTTTGCTTGTCTGTTCCGGTAAGTACCGTAAATGTTTATGGCAAGCTTGAGTCTAAACTGTTCCTCTTCTCTTTTGCAGTTAATGGAAGACTCCGGGCTGAGGGCGGTTTCCGTCGAAAACCTGATTTCAGGTGAGTTTTGGTGTAGGCCCACTACTGTCTTTTCCTGTCTCTTTTTCCTTAGGGGCCGGAGTTCGAGAATGCCGAAGAAATGGAGCCGGCACGAAGCAGAAGCTGAGTCCGACCTGTAAGCAGGTAAGTTTTAAATAGTTTGTTTGCTACGGTTCTTGCATTCACTATGTGATGTTTGCTTTTTCCCCATAGGGGCGGGGTGCTGAAATGCCCAAGGAATGGCATCGACCCGAAGGTAAGAAGAATTAGCTTGGCAGGTAAGTGCTTCTTGGTTATTTTCCCCTTCTCACCTTGCTTTCTTCTCTTCGTCTCCCCGTAGGTGCTGGAATGCTGCAGGAGAAGATCCGGTTGGGCGTCGCAGAACCGAAGGCGCCACGTGCAGGTAAGAGAAGTGCGCCGAGATGTATGCGACGCGGTGAGTATTTAAAATGATGTCTTTTTGCAGGAACGTTGGCGCGCTGAATCTGGAATGCAGCTTTAACAGGTAAGGTTTGTTTTCACCTGTTTCTTCTTCCCTTTTCTATCCTTAGGTGTTTCCAGGATGCTGGCAGGCGTGGTCGAGAACTGGAGCAGGCACGGTGAGCGTCCAGCTGCTATGAGCAGAACAACGCGAAGCGTGGTTTGCTGTCTGGGCGTGGCTTAAATAGCCTTTCAAGTAGTCCCAGGTATGTATCCTGCCACCAGCCACACCCGTGTGGTTAAGTAGTTCCTTTTTCATCTGGAAGTTGTAGAATGATCTGCCAGGTAAGGAAATTGCAGCATGGTCTGCCAGGTAAGTTTGCACCAAACACTATTCCTTCCATATCTTGTATGAGCCTGGCGCCGATGGTGCCAGGACTGTTATCCCTTATGAGCCTGACGCCAACGGCGCCAGGACTGAGTCCAAAGAGCCCCTATCTGGGGTGGCTGGGACTTCCCTAGTATACATGTTGCCTGCCTCTGAGGGTGCCGGGCCCTGTCTGGCTCCTTGGAGGTAGGCATCATGACAGTACCTCCCCCAAGGCCCCTCCCAAGGACGTACTGTCCGGAGGCTTTGGTTTGTGTGGAAACTTACGATGAAATTTTTGTATTAGACGAGGTGCATGTATATGATCGCTTGGTTCCCAAGATCTCTCCTGAGGTCCATATCCTTTCCAATTAATTAGGTAAAAAACCTTTGACTTGGACATCTTAGAATCTAATATGTCTTTAACTTCGAATTCCAGTTCCCCATCTACTGGGATTGGTTCTGGTGGCTTGAGTAGCCTGGTTCCGGGTTGTGCAGGTTTCAACAGTGATACGTGGAAAACCGGATGGATTCGCATGTTGGGGGGCAGATCGAGTTTGAAGGCTACCGGGTTGATTACAGCCTTGATTGGATAAGGCCCTATATAGCTTGGGTTAAAAGTTTGCGGGCCTTTAAGTGGTAGATGTCTAGTCGCCAGCCACACTTGATCTCCAACTTGGTAAGGAGGTACTTCGCGCCGATGTAAGTCAGCATTTTCCTTATATTTGTCCTTGGCCTGCTGTAAATGAGTCTTGGCTTCTTTGAAGGCTCGGGTTATGGTGGCATGTAAGTTATCCACGGCGGGCATTTCAAGGCCTTGAGGTGGTTCAAGATCCGAAGTTCTGGGATGGTGGCCAAATAAGGTATAAAAAGGAGTCTGGCCAATTCCTGAATGCACAGAATTGTTGTACACGTATTCAGCAATCCATAAAATGTCTTTCCAATTATATTCTGATTGCTGCAACATGCACCGTAAGTACTGTTCCAATGTCTGGTTTGTTCTCTTGGTTTGGCCGTCGGTCTGAGGATGGTGGCTGGTAGATAAACGCACTTCAACTTGTGCCATTTGGCAACATCTCTTCCAGAACCGAGAAATAAACTGGCTTCCCCGATCGGAGATTAATATGGATGGAAAACCATGTAGACAAACGACGTTCTCAAGAAATACCTTGGCTAGGGTGGAGGCTGAAGGCAGCCCTTTCAAGGGAATAAAATGGGCCATCTTGGAGAAGAGGTCTACAATTACCAGTATAGTATTAAATCCATGACAAGGAGGTAGGTCAGTTATAAAATCCAGCGATAAAGTGTGCCAAGGTGCCGGTGGGATGTCCAGAGGTCGTAACGGACCGGCTGGTTTTTGCTTTTGACTTTTATTTTGGGCGCACACTGCGCATGTCATCACGAAAGATTTTATATCCTTTCGCCAGGAGGGCCACCAGAAATGCCATTTAATTTTTTCTTCAGTCTTAGCGATGCCCGGGTGTCCTTCCATTAGTGTCTCATGATGATGGGCAATAACGAGATCTTGCAAATCCTTTTGAGGCAAGAACAGTCGCCCCTGGAAATAAGGTAAATCGTTATTAATTGAAAATCTGGGATCTTTCAGGCTCCATTCTTGCAAGGCTGCAGCGTCGAAAAGCAATTTAACTCTAGTTTGAATATCCTCTAGAGTTTGTGAGATCACCCCCAAAATTCTCTGTTCGGGAATAATCGGAACTGGATCTAGAGTTGGGGTAGAATCGCCCATTCCAATTCGAGATAGTGCGTCCGCCTTGCCATTCTTGCAGCCGGGGCGATAGGTGATCACAAAGTCAAATTCTGCAAAGAAAAGGGCCCAACGGAGTTGGCGTGATGATTGAGCTTTGGCCGTTTTTAAGTATTGCAAATTCCTGTGGTCTGTAATTACCGTAACAGTATGTCTTGCGCCGAGAAGGTAATGACGCCAAGCCTTGAAAGCTGACTTGATAGCTAATAGTTCTTTATCTGTGATTGCATAGTTAACTTCTGGAGCTGAGAATTTTCTGGACCAAAAGGCCACAGGATGCAGTTGGTTCGAGACCGGGTCCCTCTGTGAAAGAACCGCTCCCATGGCTAAACTAGATGCATCAGTTTCCACAACGTAAGGGAGATCTGGACGGGGATGTTTTAACACAGGTGCGGAGGTGAATTTAGTTTTTAGTTCCTGAAATGCTTGTTCTGCTTCCGTAGTCCATTCGAAGCGTTTGTTTTTCCGTAAGAGGGCTGTGATGGGTTGAACCACTCAGGAAAACCCTGGGATAAACCTTCGATAGAAATTGGCAAAACCAAGCATGCTCTGAACCCCTTTCACAGAACTAGGGGATGGCCGTTTGAGGATCGCGTCCACTTTCCGTGAGTCCATTCGAACTCCCTTTGGTGTTAGGACGAAACCAAGAAACTCAACCTCCGTGACGTGAAAAATGCACTTTTCGAGCTTTGCAAATAGTTTGTGCTGGCGTAGTTTCTCCAGGACGGCCTTAACATGTTTTCGGTGATCAGATTCCGAGGAAGAGTACACTAGGATGTCATCAATATATATGATGACACAAACATCTATGAGTTCTCGAAAGATGTCATTCATAAAATACTGGAAGGCAGCAGGTGCATTGGACAACCCGAAGGGCATCACTTGGTATTCAAAGAGTCCGTATTTGGTGCGGAAGGCCGTTTTCCATTCATCGCCTTCTCTGACGCGCACCAGATGGTAAGCCCCTCTTAAATCCAGCTTGGTAAAGATGCAGGCATCTTTCACCTGGTCGAGGAGTTCAGGGATCAGAGGCAGGGGGTAACGATTCTTAACCGTTATCTGATTTAAGGCGCGATAGTCAATACATGTTCTAAGGTCGCCTTTTTCGGCACGAAGAACAAAGCTGAAGAAGCCGGTGACTTTGGCGGGCGAATAAACCCATTGGCAAGATACTGATCCAAATACTGGCGTAAATGAAGATTCTCTGGTTCGGTAAGGGCATAAATCCTACTACAAGGCGGTTGAGCATTGGGTACCAGATCAATTTGACAATCGTATGGCCGGTGAGGTGGTAAGGTGTTGGCCTGTTCTATTTGAAAAACGTCCTGAAAGTCCTGATACTCAAGTGGTAGTTGTGCTGACACAGAGGTTACTGAGGCTAGACCCAGTTGTGGATTTCCGGAATAACAAGTTTGTCTGCAGTTAGGAAAGGTGATACTCTTTGCTCGCCAGTCAATTCGAGGATTATGTGCTTCTAACCAAGGGATCCCCAAGGTTACCTGAAATTGTGGAGCCTTGATTACGTCGAACACTATGGTTTCCCTATGACTATCTTGGCCAGGTAGGCATCATGACAGATACATGTATTAAAGGCAAACCAGTTATATGCGGTTATTTGAGACTTGGCACGAACCCTAGAAAGTTGACATATTAAAAGGAATATTAACCCGAAGTGGGGCTGGGCATCGCGCCCGCTAAATGTATAAAAAGCGTCTCTCACTGAACCACGCTGGAGTTCGTTGTGTTGTACTGAGGGCCGATAGCTATCTGATTTTGCTCTGTTTTGTAATTGGATTCAGTATAGAATAAAGTACTTTGTATGTTCCTTTGTAACCCATGTTCGGTGTATTTCCTTTTGGGGTACTCAACCTCAATATTCTTTTTCTGTTTTCACACCTTGGGGCACACCACATGAGATGAGGGAAGGAGGGTTGCAGGCGACTTCCAAAAAGACTCTGATTGTTCTATCTGCCAGAAAGGATGCTACCCATGATGTGGTGAGAAGTTGGCACCCGATGAGAGGTGGTGCCAGAGAATGTTGTGGTCCACCACAAAGGCGGCAGAGAGATCTAGTAGGAGAAGGAGGGCCGAGATGCCTTCATGCCTAATTCTGTTGCATGCCCTGGTTGGAAGCCAGACTGGCGTAGTCCTAAAATGTGGTTTATTTCAAGGTAATGTTGGATTTGGGTATAGATGGCTCTGTCTAAGATTTTTTTACAGGAATGCGACAGTGATAATGGGGCGGTAGTTGCTGAGGATAGCCGGGCCTAGTGTAAGTTTCTTGATCAATGGGAGAACCCAGGCTTCCTTCAGGGAGGCAGAAACTATGCCTGAAGAGACGGAGGCATTGATGAAGCCGGTGATAATGGGAATGAGAGCTTCAGCACAGTCCTTGATGTTAGGGGCTGGGCAGGTGTCCCCTTTACATCTGGAAGGCTTAAGGGTTTTCAGAATGGTGGCCACTTCTTTTTCCGAGACATGGTGGAAGTGGAATATGTCTGGATTGTGAGGAGTGGGGAGTGAGGTGGTGGATGGAGGGGTTTAATCAGGGATTGCTTGGTGAGGATTTTCTCCTGAAGGGTGGCGACTTTGTTGAGCAGGGCCTTGATGTTCACACATCAGGTTTCGTCTTGGTGATGCCTGGGGTTGGTGGGCAGGAGCTTCCAATTCCCTGAGTATGGCGAAAAGCTCTTTGGTGTTAGAAATAGCAATGGCAATTCTGTTGTAGTAGGATGTAGCTTTGGCCTGAATGATGGCTTGTTTGTACGTCTTGGCAGTGCACTTGAACAGCATATAGGGATTTTTTCCAGGATGTTTCTGCCTGCCGTTTCTTAGCTCTCAATTCTTATAGGTCCCTAGTGAACCACGTGTTGGTGTGGATCAGTGTCTTATCCTTCCTTTGTGCTAATGGGGCGACTGTGTCTACAGCCGTTGCTAGTGTTTTTAGATAGATGTCAGCGAGCGCAACTGGTTTGTTGGCAATACAGGGGAAGTGGTCTGGTTGGAATTTAGACAACAAAGGTATGATGCTGTCCTTGGTGATTTTGCAAGAGTTGCGCGCCAATGTGGGTGACATGGGGTGTTGATAGAGGTGTTGTCCACGGGCTATGTCATAGTTAATGTCACGACATAGTGATCAGACCAGGGACACGTGTAGATGGCATTAATATCTACCTTGCAATTGCTTTGCACAAGCCAGTCGAGGGTGCAGCCTTTGGCATGGGAAGGGGCATTGACAGGGAGAAGGTAGGCCAGGGCACTCAGTGAATTGGCTAAGGAAGTGGCATTATTGTCTATTGGGTCATTGAGGCCCAAGTTAAACTCAACCAGAGGATGATTTTGGATGTGGGCTTTAGGTTGTCGTTGTGAGAATGTAGGAGGTGTTCCTCGAAGTTACCTGGTGGTTCAGAGGGCCTGTAGAGGATATTGAGTAGGACAGAGCTGGTGTGGGAGGTGGTGAATTTAGCAGATAGCAAGTCAACGTTCCCATTCATTTTAGAGGTGCATTGTCTGATTTTGAGGGAGTCGCTGAAGATCAGAGCAACACCCCCTTCTTCTGGTATTCTCTATATATGACCTCAAGATGGTGAACCCTTGGAGGATGGCTAGAGACAAGGCAGGGCCAGAAGCTGCATGCAACCATGATTCAATGATGGCTAGGAAGTATAAATCAAGTGCACTGCATGAATGGAAGGTGCATTCTTATTAAGCAGGCAATAGAGTGCAAGTGTTCGTGCATTCCTGTCATCGTAATGAGTAGTGCAATTTGTGGTGAGCTACGCATTAGTGCTTTGACTAGCAGGTTGGCTGGCAAACTTTTCAGAGGCACAGGGGAGGTGGGTGGACATCGCAGAGGCTTTTTGGGGAACAGGTGCAGCTTGGAGCACTTGCATGTTAGGCACAGGCTGACCTGCAAACTTTTTCGGAGGCACAGGGGAGGCGAGTGGACCTCGCAGTGGCATTTTGAGATACGGGTGCGGATTGGAGCACTTGCGTGTTAGGCGCAGGCTGACTAGCAAACTTTTCGGAGGTACAGGGGAGGCGGGTGGACTTCGCGTTGGCATTTTGGGGCGCGAGTGAGGCTGGGGACACTGCTTGACAGATGGCAGGAGGTAGGTCAGGTGCAATGGGTCTCATTATGATAAAGGGGTTGGGTTCTTGGGCAGGGTGGGCAAGCGTAGAGGCATATGGCGGGGAGACAGATCTAGTTATGGAGTGGGAAGAGCTATGGGATTCTAAACAGGGCAGCGAAACATGTAAATCATGAACCGGTAAAGTGGCATTTGCATTCTTTTTTCTGTGCTCGCTTACCTTTGGGAGAGGAATCAGTGATTGAGCTGTGACAGCCTGCTTGGCTTGTGATTCCATTTGACGTAGTGCGGCGGGGAGCGCAAGAGAGTTTCCCTGGCCTTGTGCAACAGCCTTTGGAAATGTCCAGCTTCACCTTCCGGCTTGTTTTGAGTCAAAGCCATTTGTTGCCTGCTGGCCCAATCTGGTTGCTGGATATATGTTTGGTCTTTGTAGTGGCTTCCAGTCGTCGTCGTGGTAGCCATCTTTTCAGATGCTGCTTTATGGTATTTTCCCATCTCTTCTTGGTGCTAGGTTGGCAATGGGGTCCCATGGTGGACTCTGGATTCAATGAGGCGCTAGAGAGTTTCCCTGGCCTTGTGCAACAGCCTTTGGAAATGGCTGGCTTTGTCATCCGGCTTGGTGGGACCCACGCCATTTGTTGCTTACTGGCTCAATCAGATTGCTGGATATATGTTTGGTCCTTGTAGTGGCTTGCAGTCATCTTGCGGCAGCCATCTTTTCAGATGCTGTTTAGTGGCATTTTACCATGTCTTCTTGATGCTGGGGGAGGTAATGGGGTCCCATGGTGAGCTCTGGCTTCAATGAGTCGGCAGAGAGTTTCCCTGGTCTTGTGCAATGGACTTTTTGTATTGTTATAATCAGGTGAATTGGAATAGCCATATCAGGTTGTGAATCAGATAGCAGGGAAGGTTACAAGGATTCTGTGACGTTGAGAGATCCTGCCTCTTGGCATGCCCTATGTGAGGCCCCCCAGAAGTTTTTATTCCCCCTGCAATGATCTATGGGAGATCCAGCGGCATACATGGGAATATTGAAAACAGTCATCTTCTCCCAATTGAAGAGAGGTCTTGCATTCTACAAGTGTGAAAGGATTACTTAAACAAGATCCCTTAAAGGTTTTTGATGTTCCCACGTGCCCTCCAACTCTTTGACATGCCAGTTGAGACATCATGGCTACTTATTACAGGTGAAAGGGGGGGCCCAAACCCACAGAGAACCAGCATATTTTACGACACTTATCCCCATAGTGTAAAGAGTACTTAATTGATGTTGCTAACTACCCAGCCTCCATCCTAGCTTTCTCAAATAGAAAAGGTAGATTGGCTAACAGTATCTTAGTATAGCATTGTTCAATGTCTCTCCAACCCTTGACTTTAGGAACGAGTGACCAAGCCAAAATGGACCTTATTTGTGTGCCAATCAAATATAGTTTGATTCATGGAACTCCAGAACCTCCCAGAAAATGTGCATGCATAAGGAGGGCAAAGTAAACATCTTTCCCTGTAAACGATTGGTCCTAACAACCAGAATATCAATTGGTAAAGGCTGAAGCACTTACAATCATCTAGTAAGTAAGATAATTTTCTCTGCCAAGATGCAGACTAACCAATACATTGTTTGGCTGTCCGATCGCTCATGATCTTCATCACTGACTTTCCAAAGCTCTAGAATGGTGGACCTTGGCCATAGAACTCCATGCGGTCACTTGAACATGCACATGGGAGCGTGTGCAAAGTTGTTCAATGGTTTCTAGGTATTCTCTCACATTCATCCCCCTAGATTGTGAATAATTAACCTTAAACCCTGTGAGCTTGTAAAACTTGTCACATTTCTCCATTGTAGCTGTAAGCGAGGTGACTGCTTCCTTTAAGAATAGAATGACAGTGCTAGCATGCAATGCTTATTTATGCAGAGAGGCCCGACACTTGACTCCCTGGATTGCAACATTACAAAGTTCTTGGCAAAGCAAAGGCTTGATGAACATGGCAGAAATTAAGGCAGACAGTGGGAATTGATTTTATTTATATAGAGCCTATACACAATGTGTTTCAAAGCACTTCAAGGCAGGGAGGGAAGAAGGGAGAATACAGTGACATTCTTGCAAGTCCTTGATACATTCAGAATGTGAAAATAACTATGGTAATCAGCCTGGCGACATTTCAGATAGTGCAAGAGCTTTAGACAATGATAAGGAGGGGAGGGGGGCGGGAAGGAGAATGAAACAGACAAGCAGCTACATTACTATGTCTGACGACAGTTGAGGTAGTGCCGGAATTAACAATAGATGGAGGCGAGGGGAGGATGGAGTAAAGGGAGAAGGAGAAGAACAAAAACAAGCGACTATCCTACTAGGCCTGACGACATTTCAGATAGTGCTGGAGGGGGAGAGGAAGGAGAAAACAAATGAGGGGGGGCAATCAAGCTGCTATCAAAAGGTCAGGAGATATTAGTGATAGAGTAAGAGCTATTGACAAGGATAAGGAGGGGAGGGGGGTCGGAAGGAGAATGAGACAGACAAGCGGCTACATTACTATGCCTGACGACAATTGAGTTAGTGACAGAATTTAACAATAGGTGAGTGGGAGGGGGGTTGGACTAAAGGGAGAAGATGAAGAACAAAACAAGCGACTATCATACTAGGCCTGATGACAATTCAGATAGTGCTGGAGGGCGGGAGGTCAACAAGTAAGGGAAGGGGGAGGAGACAACCATTTGATGCTATCATACTAGGTCCGGGACAATTCTCATAGAGTAAGTGCATAGAAAAAACTAAGGGGGGAGGGAGAAGGGAGAGGAGGAAGAGCAGAGAATTAAACTGATAAACAGCATAGAACCAGTGGGGAGAGCGAAATCAGTTGCAGAGGTCGCTAAAACACATAATGTTGCAGGTAACAGAAAATATGAGCAAGGAATCAAGATGATGATGGGCACAGCATGGTTCAGGGCCACCCACAGTATGAGATCCAGGGGAGGTTCCAGCAAGAGAGTTGAGAAGGTGAAGCAACAAATGTCAATGTGTCCACAAAGTTAAATCCAAGAGATGGCAACAGGGCGGTGATGATGAAACCATAGTGAATCAAGACAACTCCAACTGTGGTAAAGTGGGTGGGGGGTGGAAGAAGGGATAGGGGAAGGGGAAGGCAGGAAAGAAGAGATCAGGCAGAGCAGGGTGGGGGGTGGGGCAAAGCAGAATGAGTGGCCAGAGAAGAAGGGGAGGTGGAGGGGGTGCAAACAGACATCAAGGGGGACCAGGGAGGGGGTGAGGGCACAGCAGACATCACGGGGGAAGACCAACCTTGTCCCCTAGTCATAGATATTCATTTCTCAAGGAATTATTAACCCATACTTTTGTAGATGGAATTTGGAAATTTACTAGGACTAATTCAATTAAACTGGGCCCAAAACCAAAGGCTTCCAGGAGATATGTATCCAATTAATGCTCATAAATGCTTTATGAGCATTGAGAGCTTAAAGAACAAATCCCTGTCCTGTGCATTTCTCCCTGTTCAACAAATTGATCGGTGTTTCCGTGTTATCCTGCATTGTTTGAAAAGCTATTAAACCTGATTGGTCAGGACATATTTATTAAGGGAAGCAGCACATGCAGATTTGCGTCTGTACAGGCCAGCCATGATTTTTCTATTATTGGCAGAAACAGAACAGATGGTCTGGGCCCTGTTGTATTTGAAGACCGCCATGTACCAAAGAAGTGGGCTTTTAGGAGGCTAAGATGCTACATTTTAGAATTATGTAAATTGTGTGTTTGTATTGTTACTTCTTTATGGAATACATTTTTTTTCTTTTTTTTTAAATGCAATGGTGTCTGATTTATTTAACATGTACTAATGGATAATGTCTTGTTTGTTTTGTTATACGCATGTGTTTGATTAATATTTTTTATTCAAATAAATATTTATATCATCATCATCATGCATCGCCAATTCAGCTCATAGCTTTGCAAATATTTCTGCGTTGCGATTAAGAAGGGAGATTGGATAGTCAGATGCCGAATTTGAGGGCTCCCTTCCTGGTTTTAATCAGATGACAGCTGTGGATTTCGCCATTGAACGGGGCACTGAACCGGATGCCAGGATAGAAATACATAAATTGATTAGTGGAGGAAGCAAGACATGTTTGAAGGTTAATTAAGCTATCTTGCTCCCTGCAAGAGCATTTATGGCCAATTCACTTGCTCCGGGGAATAGATCCCTCTAAATCTTCTTGGTCAGCCTGAGAGTCTGCGGCGATTTGGTAAAGCAAGGTTTTCCTGCTGTGTTGGGTTCCTCAATCATGAGTATCTATAATACGAGTCAAAGAGATTAGTTGTTCCCTCTTGCCAAACTTCCCAAAACCGATTGCAGTCAGATCCATTCTTTCAGAATGTCTTTATGCAAATGTTCTGTTCTATGTGATAATCTCGAATATTAAAGGCTGCACACAAAAAAAGATTTTTTCGGCCGATTTGGTGCAGCCTTTAATCTTCGAAATACATCAATCCACCCCCCATGCTTTGAAATTGGGGATTTCACCCCTGAACCACACTTCAACCTAACCGCCTCCCCAAACCCTGCCTCCCATACAATTATTCACACTCAGGCACAAGCCTTTCCCCAGCGCTTCCTCACATACAAATATATACACACACACACAGACAGACCCCTTCTCCCCAGGCCCCTCCCCACTACAAACACTGTTAGGCAATGATGCAGGGCCGCCCAAGTCGAGGCAGAGTAAATGATGTTACCATTCGGCAGGCTAGGAGAGGGGCAGCTCTCGCCCCCACGCCTGCTCCTGTCCCCCCACAAGCACAGAGACACGCAGTCTCTGTCACACAATGCCGAGAAAGGGGGAGTTGCGAACAAGCACCTCGCCCTCCTCCAAACAACAAGGTGCTAAGCACCTACGTAAAACCAACAGGCACACAGGCACGCAGGGCCCAGGTTCAAAGACCTGCCCCCTCCTCAGGGGGCCAGACATGTCGGCTATCCGGCCGGGGGCTGGCGCACAGCCCCCACTACTATACACATCAAAGACGCAGGGCTTCCCTTGGCCTTAGAAATAAGACCAGAATGCTCTAATAGAACAAAATCTGTTTGTGGACCCTGAATGGGGACCCAAACAGACACGAGGTTTGCTGTTTACTCAGCGTCTTCCAGACTTTGCTTCTTTAGCAGTCTTTAAAAGTTCACTGCTTACGTAGCGTCTTTTCTCCCCTCCTTTGAACATTGTACTGTTCAGAAACTTTAACTACAGGCGAGCGGCGAGAAACCGCGCTGAAACAGAAGACACCCCGGGGAGTATGCGTGTAGAAGCAAGATCCAAGGCCAGCACGAACGAGTGTGGAGGAAGAACAAACAAAGCGCCCAGATGCAGGCGGCCATGTCAATTTCCGCTTTACAGACCTAAAAAGCATGGGTTCCAAGCGAAAATTACGGGAACCTCCAGCACCGTCCCAGAAACCAAAATCACCCCACTTGCTTGCAGCCATGGAGGCAGCGGAGCACTACGGCTGGGCCTGGGTCAGAGAAAATATGTTTGGCTTACCAAAAGAAGGGGTCCCCATACCAACCACTCATGAGGACGAGACGACACCGGCAAAGAAAAGGAAGTCTGCAGAAGGCATGGAAAAAGGTAACAAAAAACTGTCTAAATTGTATGAGAGCATGAGTGAGATGCAGAAATTATTGCTAGAAATTAGGGGCAAACAAACACCTCCCACAGCCGAGTCCAGGCATGCAGACCCCACCTCACCACTAGTACCAGACATCACAGTTACCACCATCCCACCAGCAACAGCTATAGCAGCACCAGTGCCAGCAACACCAATAACACAGGTGCCAACAACACCAACATCAGCCGCCACAGTTTTAATTACGCCAACAACGACAGCTCCTGACAAAAGGGGTGCTTTAAAAGCATGGTCAATACCCAATACAAATACCCCAGGACAGTCAGGAGCAAGCAAAAACAACCCACCAGACACGGTAATGATTAGTAGTTCCCAATTAAAGCAAAAACTTCAATCGTTTCAAACAGAAATATTGAACAGATACAAAAGGTGTTTAGCATGGAACATTGACCTAACAATCAAAGAAGCTGTATTGGTGAAAGAGTTCATCGAGATCTTTTCGCTGATAGAAGCCCAACGCAAAGGGAAGAATGCTTTTAGGGATCCCAAAAAGATAGAGGAGAAAGCCATAGCCAGAAACAACTGGCTACAGGCTTTCGCCATCTTGGCAACTATTTATGAAGAACAATTCCCCCACGATGGCAGAAAATGATGGGCATACGTGGACAAAATCAGAGAAGTTAAAATCGCTCAAAAAGGAAAAACCTGGCTAGCATACAACATTAGATTCAGGAGAAGCATGTCAGAGAGGCCAGCCATAGAATGGGACGAGGTCCAGAATGACCTATACATGTTAAACACAGAGCCTCCTTCAGAAGAAGAGACCGTGCAGATAAACCCCAAAAATAGCAAAAACTCACAGGGCCCCAGATCCTCTGACAATGAAAACCACAAAAAAGGGGAGCAGCCCTTTCGGAAGAACCAGCCATGGGGGCTAAATCCAATACCCACAGGCAGAACAAAAACCATTCTCAGAAAGCCAACACCCCTTGTAAAAACTTTGGGAAAAACCAGTGCACATGGGGAAAAGAATGCTGGTACAAACACATGTGCACAAACTGCAACGGTGATCACGCAGCGAGCACCTGCACCAGACTACCAGCCAAAAATAAAAAAGAATAACATCAGATGCATCTCGCCAACCCCTTGTCTAACCCGGGGCCGCACACCCATAAATCCAGACAATTTTAGAGAGGCTCTCATGAATTATCCAGACAGAGAAACCAGCGAACCAATCCGGCAGGGTTTCACCCAGGATTTTGTCATCCCGTTCAAGGGCAGCGAGTCCCTTAATGTTCCAAACAACCTGAAGTCAGCCAGGGATAACCCACAAATGCAAAATTGAGAAGGAATTACTACTAGGCAGGATTGCAGGGCCTTGGGACCGCATGCCTCTCAAAGAGTACATAATATCGCCTTTAGGTCTGGTCCCCAAAAAAGAACCTGGGAAAATGAGGCTAATTCATCACCTATTTTATCCCAAAGGCCAATCACTAAACGATGGCATTCCGCACACGGAATAAGCGGTATCATACACACACTTTCAAGAAGCGGTAAGACTCATACAGGAATGTGGCACGAGCGCCCTGATGGCCAAACTGGACATTGAATTCGCTTTCAGATTACTACCAGCTCATCCAGACTCACAGAAATGGCTAGGTTTCACGTTTAAGAACAAATTCTATGTAGACAGATCCCTCCCCTTGGTATGCGCAGTATCTTGCGCCCTATTTGAACAATTCAGCTCCTTTTTTCAATGGGCCTTCCAAAGACAGAGACCAGGGGCCAGGGTAGCACACTACCTCGATGACTTCATGGTAATGGGGCCAGCAAATTCTGAAGAATGCAGCAAAGCCCTGGCGATATTAGAAGAAATGGCCGCACAGTGGGGCATCCCCCTGGCAGTGGAAAAAACGACCGAACCAGTCACCAACATAATTTTTCTAGGCATTGAAATAGACTCTGCAATGGGCCTATGCAAAATTCCAGAAACAAAAATAGCAGACATCCTGGAAAAAATACAAAACTTGACAACAAAAGACAAAGGCACAGTAAAAGAAATCCAGTCACTAGCTGGAAGCCTCAACTTTGCAGCCCGAATTATCCCTCAAGGGAAGGTATTCTCCAGAAGTCTGGAACTAAAAATCAAATCTTGCACCAAACCCCACCTACACATCCGACTGGAAATTTGGGGGAATTTTCTTAAAGATTTTAACCGGACAACACTTTGGCGCACACCATTGAACACATCAGCAAAAAGGGTCCTGTACACCGATGCAGCCAGGAGCAGGGGGTTTGGAGCCATACTAGACTCAGAATGGGTGGCAGGACACTGGCCCATAGCATGGCAAGCTACAGGGTGGACAAAAAATATCACCCTCCTAGAAATATTTCCCAGCTGGCTTAATCTACACATCTCGGGCAGGCAGCTAGCGAACACAGAACTCTTGGTCTGGTGCGACAACATGGCCGTGGTAGGCTCCATAAACAGAAGATCCACTAAATGCCCTTTAGTGCTGAAAGTCCTACGAGCCATTACAGCGGTTACACTACAAGAAAACATTGTGGTCAAAGCTAAGCACATTGCAGGAGCAGACAATAATATTGCAGATGCTTTGTCTCGCTTTCAGTGGCCAAGATTCCGGAAGCTAGCGCCTCACGCCCACGAACAGATGACGCCAATACCAGCAGAATGCTGAGCAACAATGGGAACCAAAAAATAACAGCATCAACGCCGGTGCCAAAGAGCAATGGCTGGGTTGCCCAACAAGAACCAGGCACCTCAAAAACGGGGGCCAACAAAATAACGGCATCAACGCTGGCGCCAAAGAGCAATGGCCGGGGTACTCAACAAAAAACAGGCACCTCGAAAACGGGTGCCAACAAAATACCGACATCAACGCCAGCACCAGAGAGCCCAGGCCGGGATGTCCAACGTGAAACAGGCACCTTTAAGACGAGTGCCAACAACCCCCTGCCCATAGACTCAGGGTTCTTAATAGAGATGGCAGAGAAAACACTGGCAAGCACTACAGCAGCTCAGTACAGTAAGTGTTTGTAAACAGTATTTAGGGCCACAGGTTTAAACCATGTCGAGTTAATAATGATTAAAGACATAGAAACATTCTTGAAATGGGCGCACAAGCGGGGTTTTAAAAGAGACTGGGCAAAAAGACACCTAGTGACAATCTCATATTTCTCAAAATCTCATATTTCTCAAAACTACGGGGGGACTCAGATCCCACTCAGAACACCCTCATTTCTTACGCCATAAAAGGATGGGCCAGAGTAGAAGAGCCTCAGGTAGACAACCGCCGCCCCCTTGATTTCAGTAAACTGGTAAAAATAGCAGACCAGTTAGAAACCATATGCTGGCACCGATATGAGATCATATTATTCAAAACAGCATTCTTTTTGGCCTATTTCGGGGCTTTTTGGGTGGGAGAGCTTATCACCTCCAGCACCAAGGCCACACATGGTTTAGGTGTTATGGAAGTCAGGGTCAGACAAGACAGCGTCAACATAGAAATCCAACAGTCAAAAACTGGGGCCAAAAGAACCATTAACATTTGTTGTATCGATGAGGCAACAAACTGCCTAGTATGCATCACCAACCTTTATTACGTGCAAAGGCCCAAGGTTGGGGAGAGGTTTTTAATCCACAGGGATGCCTCGGCACTAAGCCGCTACCAATTTAAAGGCGTGCTGATGAAAGCAATCAGCAACGCAGGGTGGGACCCCAAGGACTTTGGCACCCATTCCTTCAGAATAGGTGCCACCACCTCAGCGTGGCAAGGAGGCCTGGCTCCACTACAAATAAAAGAAATAGGGGGATGGAAGTCAGATTGCTACAAAAGATACATCAGACCACAGTTAATATAGCCATCCCCATTTTTCTCTTCCCTTCCCTCCCCCCTGCAGAATTTACAGGCGCCGGGAAGACCTCGCTCAACTCAGCATGGATTGTCGGCCACTCATTCGTCTTTAGGACAGGCCGATGGGCGGAAGAAACCAAAGAAGGTCTGCCTTTTAGAAACACCATCGCCTCATGGTGGGGTTGCAGGGGCCTACGGTGGATGGACATCCACGAAACATTAGCAGAGCTGGTCGCATACAGAGATCCGCCCGAATTTATCATAATACACTTAGGGGGCAATGACCTGGTGAACTCAGGAAGGAAAAACCTATTTGAGGAAATCTGCTCCTCCTTGGCGGGCATTTCCCTCAACTGGAAGGAAACGGAAATACATTTCCCACTGTTACAAATCCGTAGACATTGCTAGAAGAAAACTCAACAGGGGATTACAGAAATTCTGTACAGTAAGAGGGTTGTTTTTCATAAAACACCCGGCCATTACCCTGGGTGACCCGGATCTTGTTCACAAAGACGGCACCCACCTATCAGTCCAAGGCATGGAACATTTCTTTCGGGAAATCTCGGCAACCCTCGCATCTAGAGGCTGTTATTAGGAGATACTTTCGGGGGGACACGGCCAGCTGGTAATATGCCCGTGTGTGGCGGCACAGGCCAGAGGGGGTAACCTCAGGACCCGGTGCCCAAAAGTATGATATTATTATGATATGTGATTTTTTGTTTATCTGCATAACCATATCTGTACAATAAAATCCTACGGCCTTTTATTGCCAACACTTGACAAAATGTTGGGAGACAAATCATTTCAGGTAAGGGTCGGGGTTCGGCCTGCAAGATGCATGCATATGGGTTCATCAGTTATGGGCAATGATGCAGGGCCGCCCAAGTCGAGGCAGAGTAAATGATGTTACCATTCGGCAGGCTAGGAGAGGGCTCCTCTCCCCCCACAAGTGCAGAGACACGCAGTCTCTGTCACACAATGCTGAGGAAGGGGGAGGTGCGAACAAGCGCCTCGCCCTTCCTCCAAACAACAAGGTGCTAAGCACCTACGGAAAACCAACAGGCACGCAAGGCCCAGGTTCAAAGACCTGCCCCCTCCTCAGGGGGCCAGACATGTCGGCTATCTGGCCGGGGGCTGGCGCACAGCCCCCACTACTATACACATCAAAGACTGAGGGCTTCCCTGGGTCTTATAAATAAGAGCAGAATGCTCTAAGAGAACACAATCTGTTTGTGGACCCTGAACGGGGACCCAAACAGACAGGAGGTTCGCTGTTTACTCAGCTTCTTCCACACTTTGCTTCTTTATCACAAAACCCTCCCCATAAGGGAGAAAAACAAAGGGAAAGAAGTACAGGGCACTGTACGGTGTCCACAACAAGTCCTGGGACATGAAAAGGCGGCACAGGCCAGAGGGGGTAACCTCAGGACCCGGTGCCCAAAAGTATGATATTATTATGATATGTGATTATTTGTTTATCTGCATAACCATATCTGTACAATAAAATCCCACGGCCTTTTATTGCCAACACTTGACAAAATGTTGTGAGACAAATCATTTCGGATAAGGGTCGGGGTTCGGCCTACAAGATGCATGCATATGGGTTCATCAGTTACTCCTATCATACAAACAAGCATGCAAACACTTAGCCCGTAACCCGTCTTCCTCTGACCGTTCATGTCAACCTGTCAGCCCTTCCGTGCACTTGTGTGAGGCAGTGGCGTGACAGTTAAGATTTAGAAAGACCTCTCTGAGCGTTCTCAGAGCGTCTTTCCACCATTTCACCTAATACCAAATGTTCTCTCGGTATTCTGCCTGCAAGGAAATAATTTGCCTTGGCCTGTTTCAAATAATAGCACTGGTAGTTTGGAGAATGGAACAAGGCATGCTATCTGCCAGGTGAGGCTCCAACTCTCAGTGCCCGTAATGCTTTTAGAGAACCAGTGAGTTTATGATGCAGACGCCACGCCCTCCTTAATCTACCAGAGCCATGTTTGCTGCAACACCCACTTTAAAGAATGCAGCTAATCTTCTGATTATTCTCATCAGAATGCAGCTAATCTTCTGATTATTCTCATCAGAATGCAGCTAATCTTCTGATTATTCTCCTCCCAAGAATTACCAGTCCAGATTCCCAAATCATACCGATGTTTGTTTCAGGTGATTCGTTCTCCTGAAATTATTGAGTATAGACATCCGAAGAAATCTATTTAAGAACTGCTGACTCTCGAAGACCATATCATTTAATTTCAATTTCTTCCTCTCCAGCAGGGCATCACAAGGGCGTGTAATGTGAAAAAACAGGAACATGATCTTTTTAGCTTTGGCAATTAGGTGGCGCTAAACTGAAACCATCACATTACACTACAGCTAGGGAGAAATGGCATATGAAGAGGGATACAAAGCTTGTAGGTGTTGTTTGTTTATTTACCCACCCACTGACTGGCCATGGCCATGTTAATCCCTATGACCATTACCACCCACTTATTGTCCCTCCCCGCTCAAAACACACCCTCCTAGGATCTCGTTTAGCTAGATTTATTAAGCCTTACAATCAAACTTTGAGCTTGAAGTGCCTGTCAGTGTTTGTTTAAAGCAATCTTTTAAAAGGTAATGACTTAATTGGAGCTGTAAAGTTGCTCCTGGTGTAATACAAATGGCTTAACCAGGTCTGCCTATGCTATTCCATTTATAAGCACTATGTGAGTCCTTCACTGAAGTCCTGTTAAAAACAATCATTGGCAACGCCAACAGTTTTGTCGTGTGTATAAGTATTAAGCATTTGCAAGGGTCTGCTAACACATGTCAAGGTATATGCATTTTTTTGCTGCTGCTTCTACCATCAATAGTCAGTTCTTACCACTAGTGTAGTGCCTAGCAAATGCCTTTCCCAGCCCTAATCCAAAACCAAAACTTTTGTCATTGGCAATCCTTGTTGGTGAGCTGAGAGTAGAGAGTACGCAGCGGAAACTATTTCAGTCAGTAATACTCAACCTTTTGTGTGCTGCGCCAAACACTCCCGTGAGCACGTGTGCTTTTTGTTAAATGTACTTGATCGCACCCTCGCCTTACACCCCAGCTTCACCACTGCATCCTTACTCTGTCATGCAAGTGGGTGTTTAGGTGGGCGACGTCCTTCCTCGCCAGGATGTTCCGTGCATGGGGGTGAGGGGGTCGGTGCATTATGGGTCCTGCCACTTACAGGAAGCCATACCAGAGCTGGAATGCTGCACGGATGTAAATGCTTAAGATCACTGAGGGAGGCCCTATAGGATCAGGAAGGGGTACAGAGTGCTTAGTTGAGGATTGCCCCTGAAGCAATGGTGGGAGTGAGCAGTAATGCAAATCACAGGGCTTAACATAGCACGTTTTGGGGCCCTGTTCTGGGCCACAGGGACCCCACTTATCCCGTTCCCTGTGGATCGTGGATCCCCCCAGTAGTCTCAGCAGTGGGCCCAATGCAAAGGGTGACCAGGCAATCTCAGCTCCTGCACGCAGCTGGAGGAAGGGGGGCAGGGGAACTATCCAGCCGCTAATGATGACTAACTCCCCACTCTCCCCCACTGTGAGCTCGTAAATGTTGACCAAGTAGGGGCACACGCCACCCTCCAAAATGTGACCTCCTAATATTCTTGAGACTTATTCTGCATCTCTCCCCTGCATATAACAATATATACATACACTGGTTGAATAGGGGCTGGAAGGATCTTTATTAGCCCATCCCCCTAGGACATATAAGCATAGGCTGTGGCGGCAGATTGGTGCAGAACCTGTGTATCATTGAGGAAATACAATAATTATCAGGCTAACTCCCTCCCGAATTCATACATAAATTGATATAAAAACATAAATGTAACCGTGGCAGTTTCATTTTTTAAAAAACTTTATTTATTAAATGCTCGACAAGGTGACAAGGGCAATCATAACAATAACATTGTACAAGGCATCATGAATAAACATAGACCGTATTCAGATTGCGTTGCAGCACAGCATCACTCTGTGGTGCTAAAAACAGAGAAAGATATTCCACTGTGGCAGTTTCAAAGTCAAAAAGGTTGTTTGCAATGGGTGGTCTGCTGGGTCGTCATGGGAACCATAACCATTTCTAGATCATTCTACCTCCCACCCTCACAACATATCTGCACTGACAACTCCAGCACCAAAACAATTCAGGCCAACACCATGGAACGTACACCACCACAAGATGCGTGTCTACACTAAATTCTACCAAACACTAGACCAACTTGTGCTAATAGACAATAAACATGATAGAAGCTGGCCCACAAAATACCGAATAACGTAGCATAACAGGGCACAGCAAAGAATTACACTCATTTTATTTCGGAGCAGGGCTCTACTTGGCCTAAGCAACTCCAGGCACTGGCAGCAGCAAGGGAGGACATTATTGCTGGTTCAGCTGCAGTCAGTCCACTATACTAGAATTTCTGGTGCCCTGACTGGCTGGTGAGAATATATATCCTCCTGTCAAATAATGAGATATGGGACTGAGGCAGCGCCGATGCTACAATGACACAATTCTAGGAAGCCGCCGCGGAGTCAACCAGCAGAGAGGCAGAATGGGACACCATTTTATCCCTAAAAACATCAAATCTGCCCGATTGCAAGGGAGGCTATTTCAAATAGCAAGAACTGAATCACTTCCAGACACTCCCCATTTTTTCTAATAAATCAAGGTGAAATCAAATTATTCGGCCAGGATGTCACACTTTAGCTAAGCAATTAAGCCAGGATTTTAAGCCATTCTGCAATTTCCACACTCGAATAGATACTTCTTCCAAACTGTCTTTGAAGAACTACAATAATACTCTCTTTGCCAAATATGACTATATAAATATTCACTGAAAAAACAAACTTTAGTTAAAGTGCAGTTAAGGTAACACATCTTCGGATAAACTGCCTGTAAGTGCGCTCGAGCTTAGAAATGCATGGGATATACTGTTGAGGTGTGCTGCAGTACTGGTAAGATTGGGTCTTACCCTAGACCCAATGGAAATTTACAAATTTGTGGGTTTATGCCAGCATTCTGCGCTCAACAAATGTGTTATAAGTGTTTTTGACAACTTGAATCTATTGCAGTAAATACAATGCAATGGGTTTAGGTTTCAAACTCAAAAAATTTAATTTGCATAAGTACGGTCCAGCCAGCACATGTTTTGACCTCTGGTCTTTCTCAAGGCTGGTATTAGTGTCAAACATTTCCAAATCATATAGCATACATTGCAAATTATAACAAATACATACCAATATCAGGCAAGGTAGATTGGCAGAAAGAAAGGGACAAAGAAATGATCATTTTACTTGAGGTACATTTAAATAAAAGTACTACAGATATCATGTTCTGCCATCTCTTAAGCCGTGGTTAGGCATCATGCAAAGGGTGATTTTCTTGTAGCACCCAAAATGCTTCGGTCAAGCCAAATTAAATTCCAAATTGTGCATTATACATCTGCATTTCTAAATTAGCTTATTGTATACCAAAATGTGTAAAGTGCAGTTAAGTTGACAAGGTTTAGTGCAACAAAACACTTGAAATTCACTGGGTGTGGGAAGTCATGACCAGTTTAACGCGGCGCGTTCCCATTGCAAAGCCCATGAGCACATACATATTATAAGAGAAGGGATTCGCAATGTCATGCCAAATGGTATTATGTAGGACATAGCATTTTGGGGGACAACAAAGGGAGCGCACCGAGTTAAGTTGGTCATTACGTCCCACTTCTGCTGAATTTTAAGGGTTTTGTTGTGTCAAATCTGGTTGTTTTTTCAGTGAATTTCAAGAGTTTTGTTATGCCATATTTTCTTTAAGGACAACGAGTCATGGCCAGTGTCCACTGTGTATGTTCCCCCCAATATGTTTCTTTTAGGGATCCATTAGCCAGGGCCTTCCACCCCCCACTTCACTGTAGCTGTCAAAATCAATTTTTATGTATTAATCCAATTTATTTAACTCACTTTTTTTTTTACCTCCACCCCTGGTCAATGAGCATGGCATTTGTCCACGCCCACTGTATCTTTTAAAACACTAAAGCGCCACTAGCCTTCAGCCGTCTCCACTGTACATTTACCCCAGTATGTTTCTTTGGAACTAATAGGTGGCCACAGCCTTTTTCATTTTTTAACAAATTGTTCACAAAACGTCCAGTTTGGGGAGCCCTTGACAAACCTTTGGTTTAGAAAATGTTATCCAAATCCATCTAGAAAGTCAAACGTTATTAGCCTCTCTCAACCTCTCTGCTGCATAGAACTACAACTGATATAAAGGTTTTAGGGTGCAGGGGGGACCCCATGCTCTGTCGAATATTTTAAAAATGGTTGGATGAATTTACCCCAAACCAGGTTAGGGAAATTAAGTCAACACTTTGTGTCCAAATGGTTTCTTATTTGGTCCAAATCTGCCAAGCAGTTTTCCCGCTACAGCTGTTATTAAACTGCACCTTTTCTCTATGCGAAAATGAATGCTAGTAGGCTGAAAACAGCAGTTTTATGTTTTCTTAAGAATATTTTCATTTTCTAACAAATTGTTTCCAGTTTAGTGGGACTCTTGACAAACTGTTTGTTCAGAACATGTCATTGAAATCCATCTAGCTAATCAAAAGATATTAGCGTCGCTCAACCTCTCTGCTGCAAAAAGCACCAAGGCCGATATAAAGGTTTTAAGGAACAGGGGGCCCCCTTACTTTGTCAAATATTGTAAAAACTACTGGATGGATTTATCCAAACCAGTCAAGAAATGTAGGTCAATGCTCTGTGACCAAGTTGTCAAAATCTGCCTAGTGGTTTTCGCACTGCCGCTTTTCAAAAACTGCACTTTTTCTCTTATGGAAAATGCTTGGGCTGGAAACTGTGAAACTGTGGTGTCTAGGTTTCTTAATAACCTTTTCATTTTATAACGTTTTGGAGGGGCCCTTGTCAAACCTATTGTTTTCAAAATTTCATCCAAATCCATCTAGCAAGTCATTAGCAATAGAATTTCGGGAAATCGTTTCTCATTTTTCAATTCTGAAATGCCTTTCAGCTTCTCTGCTGCAAAGCACCATGGGAGATATAGCCATATTTTTGGGAGAAGGGGGCACTCCCTTCTCTTTCAAATATTTTGAAAAAATAATGGATGCAATAAACCCAGACCCCTCCCTGAAATTGTGTCAACACTTCGCGCCCAAGTTGTTTTTCGTGCCTGGTCCAATTCCATCCAGCAGTTTTGGCTGTGAGATTGAGCAAACATTTGACTTTTTCTATATGGGGAAAAAACGGGGACTATTCAGAAACAGCATTTTTTTACTTTCTTAATACGTTTTTTTTTTTTTGTTTATGGGTCTTTCCCAAAATGTTTGAGTGAAAAACTTTAGTTAGCCAAAGACCATGTCTATTGATCTAGTAGTGTTCTAAAATGGAGAGTGGGAACAGCCATGGCTAGTGGTCTTTAAGTGATTTAAAAAATACAGTGGACATGACCAGAGGCTGTGCCCACTGACCATGGCCAAGGGCCATGTCTAGTGGTCTGGTAGTCTTCTAAAATGGACAGTAGGCATAAAAATAATCGATAGAGTAACAAACCCCTTGAAAAAAATGTTAGTTAATGATCAGTTAAGGTAAAAAACGTAATGCAACAAAACCCTGGAAATTCAGCTAAAGCCATCTTACCTTTGCACCCCCTGCTGCGCAGCCTATGACCACAATGATGACATCACAGATTACTTCACTGTTTTATGGGCAGTCTCTGGGTGAATGTTGTGATACATCGCACAATCCCAACTAACCACATTTAAGCAGCACAGAAATGGCAAACAAATGACCGGCCGCAAGAATAACACATGCCTAGTGTGAGAAACCCAAAGGTACTATGACATCTACTCCCCAGGGATCTTTTGTTCAGGTGGCCAGGGAAGGGCCATCGCTTTTGGATCCCAACCCTGGGGGTGGACAAGTAAAGGAGGATCACCTGAGTGGAGGGTTCTTGGGGATTGGAGAGAGTGTACCCGAAGGCAAGACATGCTATCCCACCTTTCCGGATACTGACCTACCCTTATGGGCTATTACCAATCTCATCCCACCCTCCCCTGCGGTTTTCCCCTAAGCACTGAGAAGAAGAAGAGGCAACTAGGAATAGTTCAGATTTTCTATTGTAAACACTACTCTGGTACTGGGACAAAGAAGAGTGGTCTGGAGGCGTGTAGCAATAAAGATCTGGCATGTCACACTAATAGGCTCAAGCAGGGTCAGGCAATTGAGTATACCTTGTTTCACCTACCACCTGTTAGTGATAGAGGACAGTATAAAAGGTGGAATACAGAAGCACATCAGAGGTGCAGCCGTAGAAGGAAAAGAGAGCCGAGGAATTGCTGTGCTGAGGAGCAAGAAGCTGGGATGCTGACAAAGATTCCGAGAGTCTTGCCGAGGTGACTGTGCAGGACTGGGAGCCCTTGTGAGGGAAGGCGTACAGCAGGTGCTGCCAGGGAGCAGAGGCAGAGCCAAGCATGAAGGCCTGCATGTGCTGAGCGAAGCACCTGGTGAACTTGTGAGTTGGATTTCCTGCTCAGGGAAAAGCCACCAAACTGAGTTGCCGGGACCCGTTAAGTGTCGGGAGACACAAGGAATACCGGAGTGCTCCAAGGGACCTTGAAAATGATAACGGTCCATGGAAGTAACCAATTATTACACTTGTTGAATGTGTACTGAATGAAAGGTGCTGTTTAAGCCTGCACCATCGAAAACTACTTTTACTGAATATCGAACTGCATAAAAGGTGCCATTCAAGCCTGCCCAACTGAAAGTTACATTTATTGAAAAGGAATGAAGGGTGCTGTTTAAGCCTGCACCATTTAAAACTATATTTACTGAATACCAAACTGCATAAAAGGTGCCATTCAAACCTGCACAAATTAAAGTTACATTTATTGAAAACCAAACTGAATGAAAGGCGCTATCCTGTTGAACACAACGTAACACTACATTTACTGAATATGGAGCAGCAGGGAAGTTGTGGTTTGAGTGAAACCAAGTAAATGCTGCAATTGTGAAATATTGAAGGAGAAGAAAGCTGTTACTCGATCAGACTATGAAGTGCTAAAATCTGCATGAGCATTCCAGGACAATTGAATATATCCAATAACCACTACCAGAAAAGCACCTTAAGAATAATATGAAAGACCTATAAGGGAATTGAAGAAGTGTCTTGAGTATTACTGAACAATGGCTTTGGGGAAACGTATGGTTGCGTGACCTGTGATGGGTGGACTGTGTGGTCTGACAACTACGCCTAGACCAGGAAGTTTCCTAGCACAGACATTGCCAAAATCAAGAGTCAAATCACAGACACGGTATGTGGTTGCGTGACCTGTAATGGGTGGACTGTGTGGTCTGACAACTGCACCTAGACCAGAAACCACTTAATTTGGAAAAGCAGTAAAGAGGTGTGTGCCCTCGGTGAAGCTAACCAAAGTACTTGTCAAACAGACCATTTATTCTCTTGCAAATTTGTGAACAGAGCAATCAAATCAATTGCTCAGCATAAATCTTGGGGAAGGGAACCCTCAGAACCAAAAAACTGAAGAGTATTTATCTTGTGGAAGGGAGTCCCAAGATCACATTGTTGAGTGAACTTCATTACATTTGAACTTGGGGAAGGGAAACACTAGACCCCCTTCTGATGCGAACTGTGATACTGGTGAACCTACAGTAGGTAACTTCAGAACTTGATCAAACCTTCTTGAAACAAAGTTACATCAGAACTGTATTGAACTTGAGACAGAGAACTCTAGATGAACTTAGATTGCCAGTAGCTGCACAATTACTTTTTAACACTTATATTTGGTTGAGAACATTTTGCCCACTAGATTTTGTTGTAGTTGTGCGGACAAGCATAGTTTTTGACACAGACAGACATTTTGGTTTGGACTTGTGGACACAGACTTTCCTTAGGTTTCTTTAGGCAGGGAAATCACACCATAGCATAGGTTTAGTGACGCGTTGCACCATACCGATTATTAATAAAACATTGTTTTGAAATGTACATCTGTTGTCTGTGTCATCTCTGTTGATACCATGCCTGCCTCACATCAGGTACTTTTGCCCCCATAGAGAAAATCAAAAGCTGGTACTGATGAATATTCAGACAGTAATTGAACATATACAAATGTAGTTCAATTGACCTTTCCCTTAGAAGAAAGTGTGCAAGACAAAATAGCATTGGACTTTTAAAATAAGTAATGAACACCAGAGAAATAACCCGAGAGAGGAAATGTTCCAATAAATATGCTGGCAAAATATAAAAAATGCTCACCTTTTAAACCTAGCAATCTACCATGAAATATTCCCCATAAAACAAAATCCCAATACGAAACAAGTGCTTTTGGTCTTGTGGGTAAGCGTCTGCACTGTGGGAATATGACAACCTGAGAAAAATCCTGATAGCCAAATATGTGAACATGTTTTGGCCCAAATATCTCAAAATTGGGAACTTCGATTTTCACAATTCTTTGCATGTGCCTAGATTTCATTAGGAATTTGCCTAGATTTAATCAAGATTGGTGCATTGAAAGAAAATTAAAAATCGAGTTGATCAATTTTGAGTTATTAACTTTTAAATTCATCTATATATCGCCCATTTCCAGAATAAACTTGCATTTTTCAGATGAACTGTGCCAAGAACGTTCATTATGACGACAACACGTGCTCCTACAACACACCCTCTTATGACACACTCCTACAGCACATGCTTCTACGACACACACTCTTACGACACACACTCTTATGACAATCTCTTAGTACACAAGGTCCTACGCCCATGCTCCTAATACATATGCTACAACAAAAGCTCCTACGGGACCCTCTCGCCACACACTTCTATGGCATGCGCTCATACGACACATGGTCCTACAACACACTGTTACAACACACCCTCCCACAACAAGTGCTCTTATGACAGGCGCTGCTACGACACAAACTCTTAAAAGCCATGCTCTTTCTATATTTGGTGCACGCCTAGAATGAATGTTCATCTTTTATTTCCACTGTGCTAAGAAAGTATGAGATTCACAGTTCATTAATTACGCCATTGCATCTTCTTAAAACACACATAAAAGTCAGGGCTGGCTTGATGTCAGATTTCAGATATTATCAATGTGCACAAATTGTACAACGAGGTGTAGGAGGTTTACAGTTTGTACATTACCAAATTGCAATCTCCTGAAGACTCACATGAAAGTGAGGACTGACTTTGATGTCAGTTTTCAGATTTAAATTGCATAATATACAAACTGCAAAATTTGTATGCCTCTTTGTACGTTTCATTCACATTAATTCAAGTACAAACTGTTAACATTATATATGCCTCTTGTACATAGTGAGAAAGCAGATCAAAGTTAGAATACATTTACAAATAAATGATATCTAAAATGTACACCGACATGTAGAGTATGTAGATTATTCACACTCAGGATTAATATACAAATTCTATTTAAAATGTACACATACTTTATGTTTATGTTTCTATTGTGTACTTGTGAAGTGTGCACGTTATGTATGCTCAAGATGAATGTACTGCTTCTAATTCAGTATGTACATTACACAAATTCAAAATAAATGTGCAGCTTCTCTACAAAATGTACACAGACATAAACACTATGTACCTGAAAGAAGATTGCAAGCCCGTAGTTGCGCTTTTACCAAAAAAGAGTCTTGATGTAGTCAATGTATAGTAGTGGTACGTCTTTAATTAGTTAGACATTGGTGATAGAATAAATAAGTCGAAAAAGAACATTAACATGGATTGCTGCTGCTTAGTTGCTTCAATGATACATTTTCAAATTCAGCAAAAATGACAGTTGCTTCACTGATAAATGTTCAAATTGTAATAAAGTCGTTTCAGTCAAAATAGAGCATAGCCATAGTCCTGACCAGTCACAGGACATAGCCCCAGTTAGCAGCTTACCTGGAGACTTTACATTAATAATTGGATAGCGCCATAGCTGTTGAAGACTGGATATACAACTCTTTTCTTTCAATGAACACTATGTACATTACACATTACTCATAAGTAATTTACAGCTTCTCTATAAAATGTACATGAGCGCGCAGAGTATGTAAATTACACACACTCAAAATGAATGTTCAGCGTTTATACAAAATGTACACGGATATGCACATTATAAATCAAAAACAATCATATAACCATAAAAAAGTTGCAATTATTTTCAAAATACACAGTTTTACATAATTGTGAAGGTTAAACAAGCAAAAACGTAGTCTACATACATTACAAATGAAAATGTTTTGGGAACAACATAATAAATATTCATAAATATTCATTAATTAAAAAATATATCATATTAAAATAACATATCTTGGTAACCTTAACTTACTGATAAAAGTATACACACACAATATTAATTACAATACATTAAAATTTAGACACATACAAACAGGATATCTTGTAAAATATAAAAATATTAAAATGTAGATTAAATGTATAGCTATTGCAATTAAAACAACTTAAATACATAGAACATTTTTTAAATAATAAACGAAAGTTAACCATTCATTTAAAATTACTAAATATACATAAACATATCAATATCATACATTACATTAAAATATACATTTACAAAGTACATGTAATCATTGTAAATATATAATTTAGTAAACAATGACCATACCATAAAATAAATTGAGTAAATAAGACAAAATGTAAATACTATGTAAATACTAACAAAACATGATATGTATATTATAATAAAACATGTTAAGCCAAGAGGGGGTATCATTGTATCATTATTGTCCACATATTGAATGGAAGCCTTCAAGTGATCAAATGCAAAATAATACAATGAAAAATGTGGTTGCGCTTATTCCTTCATGCGCCAAGTTATAATAAAGAAAAGAAACTCCACTGAATTGGAATATAATGATTGAGGTTTAATAGTTAATTAGGATGAGTGCCCTTTGTGATAACACGTGTTTCGACGGACTATGCCGTCTTTCTCAAATCAGGGCTATTGAATGCAAAAAACGGAGGGGGGATACAAATATAATATCCAATTGTAGCACAAACATTCTAACCATTATGACACACACAAGAATAATATCCAATGCAACACAGACATAAAAGGAAGGGGGAAGAGGAGGATTTTTAAGCTAAAGAGATTATTAGCAATACCAGTGTTACTTTTTTTAAACCTACATATGTGATGTCTTTTTTGTTGCTAAATTGGTGTTCTTTTTGCCAGTGGGATGCCAATGGTAAATTAACATTCTGGCTTCCAATGCTTGCCAGGTGTTCCCGAATCCTAATTCTCATTTCCTTAATGGTACTTCCGATGTACACCTTTTTACATTGACAGATTATTGCATGAATCACGAATTTCGTTTTGCAATTGATGAAGTCCGTAATTCTGTATTTGATGCCAAAAGAATCTTGAAAGAGTTCTGTATTACCCGTTGCATATTGGCACATCGTGCAGGAGTTACATTTTCAAAATCCTGCTGGTAATTGAGGTAACCATGTGGTTGCCGCTGTACATTTTTCTTCTTCTAGTAGTAGAGATGGGCTAAGAATATTTTTTAGCGTTCTTGCTCTTTTGAATATTACTGAAGGTCTCTCTTCAATAAAATTCTGAATATGCGGATCCAACTTCAAAATGTCCCAATTCTTTTTCAAAATCTTCCTTATTGCTTCATTATTAGTACAGTAGGTTGTGATAAATCTAATTTTCTCCGACTGGCTCTGAATTGGCTTTCTGGACGTCAGTGTCTGTTGTCTGTTGAGTTTCAAGGCTTGGCAAGAAATCGAGATGAGATCAGTTCACATTCTTGATCAAAGGCTGCTTTTGCCAAAACAGTTTCTGCGTGCTCTTATGAATTCTCCTTTAGGAATATTTTTGATAACCGGATTGAAATGACAGCTTGTCGCGAACAGGGTAGAGTTCGCCTCCGTTGGTTTTCTATAGGTCCTAGTCATTAGTTAATTTTCTTTAACATAGATTGTCAGATCCAAAAAGTTAACCTCCGATGTACTGGATGTTCCAGTAAATTGGATTCCCAGAGTATTTTGGTTTGCACGTTGTTTGAATACTTGTAGTTGGTCGTCATTCCCCTTCCAAATGAGAAAAACATTGTCTATATATCGAGTCCATAAAACAACATTTTCACCATAATTAGAGTCTGAGTAGATATGTTGGTCTTCATACATAGCCATTACCAGATTGGCAAGGGCCGGGGCATACTTCACTCCCATGGCTACTCCACAAGTTTGTCTATAATATTCCTTGTTAAACAAGAAGACATTATTTTCCAAAGTCAAAAGTAACATTTCCTTGAGCATCTGAACTAACTGATAACTTGATGCTGTTTTCTGCGAGAAAGCGTAATCTATGTCATCTAATGCTGCGTTGTGCTTGATTGATGTGTATAGTGCTGTAAAATCCCAAGTGGCTAGGATGTATCCAGGCTGCCAGTCCACTCTTGCTAATGTATTGATAATTGCTGTAGTATCTTTAAGAAACAACTTAGTTTTGTTAACTTCTGGCCTTAAAATGTTGTCAATGTACTCAGCCATATTGACAGTTGACCAGCCTATTCCACTGAGAATAGGTCTGCCTTCTGGAATTCGTTCAAAAGGTTTGTGCACTTTAGGTAATAAGTAAATAGTCGGTAAAATGGGATGTTTAGTTACCAACAAGTGTTTTTCCTCATCTGTTAGGAGTCCTTGGCTGTGCCAGCTCGTAATTGCTTCTGTGAGGTCTCTGACTATGTCCAATTTGGGGTTGGATAACAATTTCACATAGCACAGTGGTGTAGTGAGGTGATTGTAAGCCATTGTAATATAATCTTCACGATCCATCACAACAATTTTTCCACCCTTATCAGCTTCCTTGAACGTTAAGTTGTGGTCCTGTTGTAAATTCTTAAGGGCTTTTCTTTCTGATCGCGACAAATTGTCAAATCTAAATTTACTGTTGGTTGTTCGGTTCTGTTTGGTTGTGTCAAATGCATAATTAAGATCCTTGGTCATTGTTTTATAGAACACATCTATCAAAATAATACAAGCCTGAATAATTTGTTTTACAACACTATGCTTTCAGCATTTAAAGACATACAGTAAAAGAAATTATGTGTTAAGGCCACCCGCCTATAGCAATTGTTTGGGACACACCTCCAGCTTCATATGCATGACGTTAAGAAAATTTGAGTATTCACCAAAAAATGAATCTTTTTTTACATGTCCAACTAGTAGTAATCATGGCTATAAACCAAGCTTAAAAAAAGAGTTTTATTTTGTGACCCACTTTAATTGTTTTTTAAGAAGACAAAAGTTTAGGGCCTCATATAGAGTTGGGTAGATTGTATAATCTGCCAGTTTTTCCACAGGCTGAAACAACCCTATTGCAAGTTAGCACTACACCGCTAGAAGAAAATCTGCTGGTCTCCATATATGGCAGTGGGGACTCGTGGATTTTCTGGCAGCTTTCCTCCAGCAGATTCCAATGTAAAACCATTGTAGTTCTAACTTAAAATAGGGTTCTTTACGCCCGCGGAAAACTGGCAGATTTTACTTTCTGCCAAACTCTAAATAAGGCCCATAGGAGGTAACAGGACATGTGTCGACTTACATTTGAAAATGTCCAGTCACAGTTCCAATCGCCTAAACATTCACATAAGATAAGGCAATGCTGACAGCAAAGAAATGTGTTGTAAATGTAATTAACATGCCCTTGTTAAGGTGTTGGCAATGCCATGTGTATCCTGTCTTGTGCATGAAAACTCTGAGGTGAGTAAGCTCCCCATGCGCACTGGCTTGGAATTTCAGGAATATCAGGGAGGAGGGTGCTAAAGACAAATTAGCCCAAAGGTGTTTTCCACCTGAAGCAAACCATGGTGACTTGTGGTATTTGCACTGGTGGTGCCACTATTAGGGCACACCATGTAGAGAGGCAGCAAGTGCCTCGAAGCAGAAGGACCTGCTCTGTCAAATTGTATAATGGCAGGCATCGCATGACACCTTTCTGGATTTATAAGAGTGAGGGAACATCAGATGGATGATTAAACTTTGATATTTTATGATCTGAGCATGTGATCAGCCAGAATAAACCACGTGGAGAAAATGTGGGGAGATGGCGTGCATGACTGCATAACATCATAGACATAGAAAGTCTTCACATTGAACCAGTGAGTGATAAAAACGATATGGTCGCAGGAGAAACAGATATCCTAGTTCTATAGGGCACTGAGGTGTAAGTTTACGGATGTGTTGCCTAAGTTGTGTACTCTTCGAGTGCATGCACATATATTATTGACTTGGAAGTCCAATTAGACCAGAGATTAGCTGAACAACATAAAGACTAAGGCAGGGCTCACTCTCGACCAATTTACACATGTCTTACAATTAAAACTATGTGTGCCTCAAACTACTGCAGAACCTATGCAGCTAGGATCTTTTTTAGATCAACTTTCAAAGGAAGAAAGGGATACAAGATGACAGTAGTAGCTATGTCTATACTGTAGATGTTCGGGACACTTCTTGGGTGACTGCCCCACAAACCCATGAGCAACATAAAAATCCCTAGGGCCTTTGGTAGAGCCTTATGGAAGCTACAAGGTACCAGGGAAATGTGGAAGCCCAGCAGCAGGGAAGGTGGAACAGTATGACAATCAAATCATTTGAGTTTTAAAAACATGTCACTTTATTCCCATTAATTCACCAATCATGAGACACAGATGTTCCTATTCATGCAGAGAGCAGCCCAAGAGCAGGGGATACGACCCTATTAAAGGTACAGGAAGTTTCACAGTGGTATGGATGAAGGAGTTGGTGAGGGAGTGACAGAGATGGCTGGAAGCAGAGAGAGGTAGTGAATGAGGTGTCTAATGTGGAGGTAAGAAGAAGGAAGAATGGGGAGATGGAGGTGAAGGGACAAAAATGGAGACTGAGGCAAGTAGGAGAGGGAATGGAAAGTTATGGGGAGGCAGGGAGGATACACACTACCAAGACAAGGTTGAAGATTAAGATTGGAAAGGAATAGAAGAGGTGGAAAGAGACTAGAGGAGAGGAGGAAGAAAACCAAGAGAACATTGAAGTAGAAATGGGAGTAGGAGACAAGATGGCAGAGGAGTGGAAAATCAGGGAGGAGGTGGGAAAGAGAGAGGCACAGAGAGAAAGGGAGAGAGAGAGAGAGAGAGAGAGAGAGAGAAGGAAGGAAGATATTCAGGAGTAAGAGAGATAATGAGTCATCACGAGGAAGGAGAGATGATGAGGAAAGAGATGCCAGGAGGAGGTTGTACGAGATACTAGTGTATGTGAGGCAGAGAGAGAGAGAGAGAGAGAGAGAGAGAGAGAGAAAGAAAAGGAGGAAGGAGATATTAGAAAGAAATAGAAAGTTACATTGGGGGGGTTGGATGAGATACTGGAAGAAGGATAGAAGCAGTTGAAATGAAACATTAGGAGGTGGTGAGAAGAAATACCAGAAGTGGAAACAGCGCTCAAGGGGAGGCTGGAGATCAGGCCTGGAAGGGTACAGGTATGAGCCTGTGGAAAAGCAGCCAAGAGGTGCAGGGGAAGGGACAGGCGGAAAACTGTTGTGAACCATCAAGGAGAAAGATGAGGACTGGGCTTTGGGGATGAGAGCCTGTACCATAAGCGAGGAAGGTGACAAGCTGAAGTGAAGCCTCAAGGGAAAATCAAGTGGTCAGCATCTTGAGAGATGCTTGGGGATTTTCCAGAACATTTCCCACTCCCAGCATCCCCCGTTGCTCCAGCCTAGTGTTCTAGTGCATGTGGGGTCAACAGATCCGAATGAAGAAACCTCCCCAAAACTGAGGACAAGAATCAGTCGATCAGGTTCACCAAGCAGAAGAGACAAGAAATGAGAATGTGGGGGCACTTAAACCCCTGAGGAATGTGAATGACTGTACATTGATCCTCTACCCGGCAAGGGAACCCAGATTGAAATTCTTCCACTAAAACGTCTTGAACTGTTGAACCCAAGGAGTAGCCATCCTATTATTTCTTAAGTTTTCTGTTGCATTTTTATTTGGCCAAATCCTGTAAATATCCCAAACCTTTGGTTAAGCCAAACTGTTTGTTTCAGGCTTGTGTTGATCCTACTCGGCTTTGTGACAGGCTGCATCTACTATTTTCTGGATTGGAAGTTGTATGGCCTATAGGAATTATCCTAAGAAATGAAGCAAGTGTAATACAGAAATTGTCACCAGGTTTGACCGTATCTGTTTATGACACTCATCAATTGATATAAATTGTATACTAAAACACAGCACACACTCAGTGACATATCCAGGAGTGTTGCTAGGTCTGGAAAAGATCATGCGCTATGCTAATTTTGGGACTGTCGGAACTGGAGGCTAGCTAGCCTTTTTGGTTGTAACCCCTCAGCTTCTATCCGGGGCTACAACCAAAAGATCAGGGGCTATAGCCCCCTCAGTCCCTCCCCCTCCCCCCCGCCTAGCAACGCCTCTGGACAAGTCACAAGGGAGAAATAGGCTCACGCTACCAGCTATATTTTAAGAAGATCATAATGGATCATAAGGAGGATAAAGGGACCACAGCAATGTATGTACAACACACCTTACATTTTTATAAATAGGATACGGGAGTATTTGTTGAAGAAGAACAGAACTATTTACAATTGGCTATTAGCCATATTTGAAATCTTCAGAGATATCAGCCTTGAAAAAGCCCATAGAGGGTGAAACACATATGCAGTAAAGGAATGGTTATTGTGTTTCATTGAATCACATGAGATATAGGGCATTCTTGATGATTAATATGCAAGAACTGGAGAATGTAGAATATTTCAATACTTGTTTTTACAGGAAGAGCGCTTGCAACTTGGATATGTTGTAAACTCTAGTGAAATACATGCCCCATGTTTGATTGTGCATTTCTACCACTGCCACCCAGGCAAGACACCCCAGGAGGGATCATCTTTGGGAAGGGATTACTGTCATGATCTGCAGTCCACAGCACTCGAGGCACCCTCTCACCCCAGGCACCTAGACTAAAAGTGGAGGAATGCTGCTTTCCAGCACTACAGTACCCACAAGCCTACATAATACGACAGGATTTCCTGCAAACTGCTATCTTGAATGGGACCTGAATATAAGGCCACGCCCACACAAGACATGAACGCTTAACGTTCTGAGTTTTCAACATATAGGCCTTCACATATCTGTGCCTCTAGCAACACTAAAGGACCCCCTGTAGGGGGTATACATACATGTTCTGCTAATTATCAATAACCCTAAGCGGAAGGGGGTAGAAGGTATTGCCCAGGAAGCTGCACAAGGCTATCATACTACTCCTTTGGGACAGAGACACCTTCCCTGGATGTCACATGCTCCGGGGGGAGTGAAGGGGAGTCAAGCGAGGATCAACACCACAATATGAACAATGACCCAGCCATGATAAGATGCCACACATTTTGAAAGAAGTGCTCATGGAACACTCCACTCTTTCAGTTTGTGAGTTTGACTGGATACCTTCCTGGGTGGACAAGTGAGAACCTTTTGTTCTGCTGGAGTATGGATGGACTTTGGACTGCCACTATTTTAGATATAGGGTTGAGACCAGGGGAGAACATTTGGTCTCTGGTCCATTAGGCTAGGTACACAGCATAGGCTTTGTGTTTCTGCTCCTGCCATGCACTGTTCTTCTTAGCAATGTCTTGGCTTGAGGAACCCATACCCATACCCTGTAGGCCATTCTCCAATGCAACATTCCAAAGGGTGAATTTATTAGGGCACAAGGAAACGGTGGTGACCCAAAGGTTTTTGAAAACAGAATGTGATTTACTATTTACTATTTACCAGGTTTAAAGAAAGAGGTTACACCTACAAATGCATCAAAGCGGAATGCAAAAAAGCTCACCAAACAACAAGAGAGCAAACTTTAACACAAACCAAGCAGAAAAGCAAACAGGAAACAGAAAGTCCAATTCATCACTACCTTTTGTAACAACAATCAAGTGATTAGGAAGATTCTTAAAAGAAATTGGCATCTGCTAAAATTGGACCCACATATTTGCAATTTTGTGGAAGAGTATCTATCTGTAATCTACAAAAGAGCCAAAACATTAAAGATGAATCTAAGCCTGTCACCACTCCCAGAAGAACAAAAGCCACCTTCACTTTAATGGTTACAAAATAAGAAGACTGTTTTTAGAAAATGCGGCACATGCAGAATGTGTAGATATGCACACGATAGTACAGCCATATTCACAGATTCAAATGGGATTCAATTTAATATCAAAGAGAACATTAATTGCAGATCCAAATTTGTGGCTTACGCAATAGTGTTTACCTGCAAATTGACTTCTATAGGCAGTACCATATGGGAGCTAAGGACACGTAACCGGGAACATCTATCATTGATTGGAAGTCAGGATGCGACACTTCCAATTGCCCAACACTGGCAACGCAACCACCAAATGAGCGACAAGAAAGAAATTAAGTTTGTAGGTTTACAGAAAGTCACCCTGGGCCCTAGAGGTGGCAACAGAGAACTACTTTTGAGACAAGAGGAAGCAAGGTTGATCTGTAGGTTCAGATCAACGGAACTCAGAATGAACTCGGACAATGAAATGGCATCATTCCTGTAAGAGGCCAATAAAACTTTCAATTTTGAGTGTTGAGTGATCCGCTAATGTTACAATATTTTAAGAGGACATTTTTCAAAATTTGTAAGACAATTAAAAATATGTAATATAGATAAGGATTTCTGTAATTACAAACTTGTTTACACGTTATAAGCAACATAGGGGCGAACTTGTCCTGTGAGTACAACATAACTGTGAGGAAAAGAACTGCAACAAGGACCTTTTCTCTGTCAAATAATCTTCTAACTAGTAAAAAAGTCACAGCTGTTTCTGGTACTATTTTTTAATGTATATAATTGTGCTAAAATTATCAATTAAGATGAATTTGGGAGTAAGTGAGCATTGTTCATCAATGAAGGAAAATTAACATTATTCAAGATGACGTAAGTAACACTAGCACCACGGGAACTAAGCAAGGAAATACCGAATTGGCATAAGGGATGAGAATTTCACTCACTACTTGAGATACCATAGCCACGCTAGTATGGGAACAGATGTAGGTATCAAATCATTGGCATAAAAGATGAGAATCTTATTTGATTACACGAGACACTCCAAGAGATCAATTAACAGTGAACACACTATGTCACACGATTCAAAGTGATCATAAGAAAGGGAACCAACCATGTTGGGTATAAGACACTGTTAAAGAGGATAAGAATCTAATTTAATACATGAGATTTCTCAATAGACAAATGACTTCCAGGCACAAGCCAAAAGAAGGGATTTAAATGCACTGAACCCTCCATATATCCATTATTACCAATAATGAATGAATGTGTCATCAAAATAGAAAAAGTTTATGACCAGATCAATAATAAATATAGAGAAAATATGCAACAGCCTATTTAGAATTCTAATGGCTCCATCACATGAAAGGTGCAATACAGCCAATAGAATATTATCAACCTTTTGAAATTAAAATAGACAAACATCCCATTTAGACAAACCTATGGAAATAATACAGCAGTTATAATGACCAACACCACTGACAAATCCCAAAACATGGCCGCCGTTCTGAGCCGAGCGCTAGAAACAGAGCAAGGAGAAGCAGTAACCATGGCAACGTCCATAAACATAGAAACTCAACTCTGCGCCTCTGTTACTATCGGGGAGCCGACGCGCGAGACCAAGACTCAGAGACTTTGCAGGTAAGCCCTGGCCCCAGATGACCCTTTGCAGCGCTAATTTATTAGCCATCAACCGCAACAGAGTTCGCCAATAATACTAGAATGTGCAGCGTAAGCAGGTGACATAATATGCCTAGCACGCAGCACGAACAACACAGTAATCACCAATCGAGCTGCGAAAGTGACTCGGTCACGTAGCAGGGAGAAATGATACTGTCACACGGCAACGTTAAATGATTAATGTTTTTAGTTATAGAAATACATACTTATGTCTACAACAAGGAAGACCAACGTCTTCAGCAATATGACTATACTCAAACGTGTTAGGATATAGAGGCATAAACATATTTGACCGATGTAGCAGAACAGCACGCCAAAGTCGAATACAAAATACTGTTATGTTACAGGAGGGATTAAAACCCATGACACACGGTAAACCAGATGAAACAAGAAAAATCATGAAGAAGAAGGGTAAGAGGAGATAACCACTCTCATTTCTTCATAATTAGAATAGCTGCCAGAGAACATCATTAATCGTAATAGGTCATTTCAGAAGGGAATTTGTGAGGAGTTTTCCATTAGGAATTACATGTAATAGACCAAAAAATAAAAATAAAAAAATAAAATGCAAAGAACAAATATAAACAATCACAAAAACGCATACCATTAGCATACACAGGAGAACGAAGTTAACAATTGTGAAGTGAAATGTATTACAGCAATATGAATTATCTAACTTTAAGCCAATTAACATTAAGCCATTACGGCAACATGGACTAGTATTTAAGAGCCAATGGTGGTATTGATAGACGGGCAGAATTACTGTTTACTGACTCTGCTTTTCTATTTTTTTCTCTTGCCTTGTCTTTTCATTTGACCCCAATTCATCCCTCCCTGTCCCCATCCATTCTTCTCTGAGGTTCTACAACTATTACCATTATATTCTATTACTTTTAATTTCCACCTTATCTCATTTTTGACTTTGGACATGTTTAACAATGATTTTTTGTTCCAAATAATTGTATTTAATTGAATGAAATATATAATTGCAACAGTTATTGCCCTGATCTGAAGAAGGCACAAGAAGTGCCGAAAGACATGTCTCACAAAGGGCAAAATTTACAAACTGAAAATTTAAAAAACTTAAATCAATAAACTTGAGACAGAGTGTCTTTGTCGCAGGAAAGTGTGTGAAAGCCTTGATCATTCTCCAACCCAGCCTTAAGAAAACAAATAGAGATTCACCCAGGTAGGGGGATATTTAACCCCAGGAGAGAACCTCCAGTAGAAACAGCGCCTTATTGTTGGGGTCACTCTACTATTTTGAGGACTAGACAACTGTGGGAAAGCCCAACACCAAGCGGGCCAATTTATATGTGTTATCTTTTCTTTACTGTTCAAATCTGACTTCTGAAGGAAGCCTTTTAGAGAATGTAATAAAATATTGTATGTGTCTTTTGCCCTTCCTCCTCCAGACAAGATTTAATGTGAAACTACAGAAAGTCTGTATCTGGAAGTGAAAGCCATGCTGATTGTTTCTACTATTTCAATAGTTGTACAGGCCATAACCTTTTCAGTTTTTTTGGGTACACTGGTTGACTTAAGACAAATGCCTTATCATCTATCACAACTTGAAAAAATTGCACACTCATGTAAAACACTCAAGGTTTGCAAGTAGTGAGCACTAATCCTACACTCTGTATAGTACCATAGACAAAGAGTGGACTTGCTCTCAGCGAGCTGGAAAGGCTTGTGAGCCAACTCTGCGCGCCGCCATGACTCAGCTGCCTGACTCCATAATAGCAGACAGAGTGTTTAACACTTAAGACCACTGGTATCAGGGCGAGGGCAGATCTGGATGAGGAATCCACTCACAGCATCTGAGACTAAGTGAGCGCAAGAGGTGGACCCAAGACGTTAAGACTAATCATTCAGCTTAATGGTACTCAACTTATAAACATTAAAATGATGAGTGCTGCTTTAATTCAAACTGTGACGGAATAATAAATGAACATTTACCAACAGCAAATGCTTAACCCATTGAGCCATCTCCCTCCCTATTAACTGACTCACACAGACCCACACACACACTCATTTCGCCACATAATGTATTATTATATAATATATTAATTATATAATACTAATTATAATAATTATGAAGATGCCATTGTAGGTGCTATTGAGAGAAATGTTAATAAATCTGGAGTTGCTTCAATGGCGGCTCACACTTAAAGTGTCAGAACCATATGCATTGACTCAAGCCCAGCAGTTGTGGAGCAAAACGCTTTGTGGTCAAATTAATCAATTTCTGACCCTATAAGTGAAAGGGCCATTGGCTACTGGCACTGTCTCTGGCAACCTGGTTCAGAGAAGCAGTGCCAGGTTATCAAAAGGTTAGGTAAGGATGGGAACTGCAGGTTGACAGCTCAGAGAGTCTTTCGTCTATAAAAGACAGAGGCAAGCATTATGCTTTAAATTCTTTAATGCTACTCTCCAGCAGCCCTTCCAATTTTGAACGTTTATGTACAAAACTCTTATATATTTATTATTATTCTTTTTTTTCCACAAAAAAAACAAGTTGGAAAACTGTCCAAGGAAAACTCCATCTCCCATGGGTCCTTTGTTGACCTAGCAGTTTTCCCCTTTCCAAAATCAACAAATCAGGACCTTTCTTCCTTCTACATGTCATGTCCTGCCTAGGCCCTTTCCTCTTCTTTTTGATGACCATAACAGAATGTCCACAATAGATCTGCCAGAACGGAACAAAGGCCTGAGTCGGGCCAACTGAAACTCTGTCGTCCTTCAGATCCCTGATGACCCTGCTGTGCCGCTCTAGGAAACCTTACCTCTGTGCAGTATCCTCATTGAACACTGCCTCTTCTGGTCATCCTCTGTGATAGAGAACACATAATTAGGGGTGCCCTGAGAATGTCCTGCAAAGACAACAGAACTGCGAATGCTCTGGACGCTATAGCCCCCCTGACAGAGAGTGCTCGAAAAACCAAAATGTCTATTCCCGCTACTACCAAGATCGCTATCATCCACCTGGTGATGGTAGCTACTGCTGTTGTGTCAAAAGGCTGCCTACATGTAATAAACAGCTTTGACACTCCCTGTGCTGAGAATCTCTTGTATTCTTTAATACACTGTGTCACACACAGCTCTGCATTGTCTGGAAAGTACGAATAGGAAATCACACCCATATTCCCCTTAGTCCATATGGCGATGCTAAATGCCACACCGTCCGTATAGAACACCTTCCTATCAATCTCTGATGCTCTGACGTCTGAAACTCTCCTACAAGATAAGAGATAGAGCAACATGGCTAATTTCCCTGACAGTTGTTGAGCCGATAACTAGTTGTTATCCAGCCACTGGGAGAATCAATCCAAGACTTTGTTGATGTCCCACAATGTGGTATACTTTGTGGCTGGTGGTTTAACAGTCTTCACACCTTTGATCAGCCTGACCACTTCCGGGTGTTCCCAAATAGGGGCTCCGTCCATGTGCTCATGCCTGGCGGAGATGATTGACCCGTATACCCCTATAATCCAGAACGCTTTCCGCTCTTGCGACAGCGAGGCAAAGAAATGAATAACCTGAACTACAGGGTGTAATCGGATGAACACAGTGCAGCGTGCACCAGTCCTTCCAGTGCTGCCATGCAGTGCCATAGCTCCTGAAGGTGGAAGGGGGCTGGGACTCTGATGAAGACAGCAGCTTGTTCTGAAATTCCTGGCATATATCACTGTCGCCCCAAAACTCTGCAAACCAGAAGCCGGGGGCTCTGTGCCAGAATCAGAGGATGAGGTTGCCCTGTTGGATTGGTGAGCAAGTTCTCCTGGGACAGAATCATCCTCAGAAAATCTGAGGGGAAAGTTCCATCAGAGCTGGAAACCACACTTGTGACTTCCAATCGGGTGTTATTAGTGCCACCTCCTGTCTCTCCATGCAAATCTTTACAAAGGTCATGGCAATCTTCATAAATGGGAGAAAGGAGTAGTGAGTTGAGCCTGCCCAAACCTGGAGGAACGTACCTGTGCCCTGTGCTCCCGGGTCCATCCTCCAGCTGAAGTACCTGGGCAACTGCGTATTCAGGTGGGACACAAAAAGGTCTGCATTAAATGGACCACACAGGTCCTGGACTCTCAGAAACGTCCTCCTGTGAATTTCCAGTCCCTGGAGTCCCGCAGGTAACGCAACTTCCGGTCCGCTACCACGTTCTGTGTCCCTGGCAAATATTCTGCCACGATGGAGATCTGCTTGTCTAGGCAATAGTGCCAAATGTCCTCTGCTAGCTCTACCAACATTCGAAATCTGGTGCACCTCCAGGTAGTTTATGTAGCAAACCGCTGATATGTTGTCCGTCCAGTTTTTGGTTTCACTGAATTCGGTGTTGGCTGTGTGCGTTTGGAAGCTGCCATTAGAGTGATTTAATCCCTCTGAGTGTACAGGTGAGTCATTAGCATTGTGGTTCTGTGTGTGATAATTTTCCCACTGCCGTTACATTCCCTTCCTGTACGCGTGGGGTAGTTTGGTTATCTTTTGCCATGGGTTCCCCATGTTGTGTAGGTTGGACAGCATGGAAGTTTTTTCTGCATTCTATATATTGTACGGGCACTTAGTCTTAATCACGAGGGTGAAATAAAAGCACTCCCATCGGTACATGTTGAAGGGTGATGCCAGACATATGGTGTTCATTGCCATGCATCCATTGTTTTCCAGATTGATACTTTACGGCTTGACTGTGTGGATTTCTCCTTTGCAAACACATTGATTGCTGCTTTGCTTGTTACAGTCTTGATCCCTACATCTGTGAAGGTAATTTATTTTATGATATTTGGAGCCCTATTTTCATGTGTAATTGCATTTTGAAGCCCCTTTCTGGATATAACAGAGCATGTGGTCTCTGTGTATTGGTTCTGTCTCATTTAGGTGTGGCGATACTTTAGCGGACTATGACGCTTTTGTGAAGTAGTGGTCTCTCATTTGGCGAGAAACCAGCGAATTTGTCATCCTGTGACGCGCTTTGAAGTTTCACCATTTAAAGGTAAATTTGTGGGTGCCCTGTTGGGACCCGTGTGAGTGTGGCATAACCTCTATGCCATGTTCTTTTTCTACATTTTGTAGTACTTCCTTTCCCTCTTTTTGGAACTCATTAGTTTTTCCTTTTACTCTTACAGGCTCGGAGGTTCTTTCCTTCCTTTGCCTTTATAGAAGTTTGAATCTACCCTTTCAGCACGGTGTTGAAGAGATTAGTGGATGCTTTTTTTAAAAAAATTTCCCCTGAAGAATGTTCGCCCGAACTGGGCAGTGAAGAACAGAAACATGTTGGGATGGTTGTTGTTTTAGAGACACATTGAGATTTTTTTGTGTTATGTTATGTGATATCTTTTGTGTCATGCAAATAAGTGAACTTTGTATTTCATGTTTTAGTAACTGTTTTTTAGTGTTTAGTACACTGTGTTAGGTGAGGGTAGTGTTTTATGTTTAAATTCAGTTCAAATTATTTGAATAAAAATTTGTTATACACATTTTTTAATCAATCATAGCAGATGGTCCATTTTGTCAGGACTAGTGATGCCGGAAAACCTTATAGAGTTCCTGTGTAAAGGGGGTTGGATGTAAGTAAAACAAGACGTGTTATCTTACTCTTTATTGTATTATACATATTTATATATATATATAGTCCGTCCTGAGGAGGCTTTAACAATTTGCTCTGTCCTTCATCAGGGCTTTGACCACAAAGGAGCCTGCCAGCAGCTCCTGATAACTGATGTGCAGGCCTAGCTCTGCCTGTGACTTTCTTTGGCCGTTCCCTAGCTGATCGCACCTTGCGCCCCAACCTGATCTTCTTGCATCTGACTCTATTATCAGGCCTGGGGCATCGCTGAAGATAGAGCAACCATTACATGCTTCCATGGTGGAGCCACCATCTCAACTCTTCTATTGCTTCCTCATCTAGTGGAATTAACTGGTGATTCCTCAACCCCCCTTGAGGATGCCTGATATTCAGTCTCTGCAATGCCCTGTAGTGCAACTGGCCTGTGTAAATTGCTTGTATCGATTGAGCACCCCTCTGAGCTCATTCTTGACCACTCTCAATTTGGGAGCTAGAAGTTCAAGCGTCGCTCTCTTGGTGTCTATGACAAAACCAAGGAATTCTATTTGCCTGCTGGGGATGAGATCTGACTTGTCCCAGTTTATTAGGAATCCCAGATACGTAAGCAAAGCGCTTGCCCATTCTACCTGTTCTAACAGCTGTACTCTGTCCTGCGCTAAAAAAAGAATATTGTCCAGATACAGGATCATTCTCACCCCTCTCTCTCGCATCGCTGCTGGGACTGGCCTCATTAGCTTGACAAAGGCCCAAGGAGCTGAAGACAGCCTGAAAGGCATGCATTTGAATTGCCACGCTTGTCCCTTGCAAAGAAAATGCAAAAATGGATCATGCTAGTCTGCGACTGGAATGGTAAGATACGCATCCTTGAGATCCAGCCTCACCAGCCAGTCCCCTTTCCTGAGGATGTCCCAGAGGAGATGTATTCCCTCCATCTTGAAGTTCTGGTATAACAGCCAACTGTTGAGACCTTTGAGGTTTATTACTGGCCTCAGCTTCCCTTTCCTGTGAACCAGGAACAAATTGCTGTAAAATTTCCCTGACTTGGGGCACCTTTCTATAGCACCTTTCAATCTAAATTGTTCTAGCTCTGCTTCTAGCAAATGTGCATCTGCTTGGGAAGATCTCACTGGCTGCGAGACCTGAGCCTGCACTGGATGCCCTATGAACTCCAGCTTGAACCCCACTACTGTCTGCAAACCCCAAGCATTGCATGATAGTTTGTGCCAGTTTTCTAAGTGCTGCCCCCCCACAGGAGGGTACTTGTGATAAACCGGTCTCACCTGTTCCAGCACCTTCATGTTTGTAGTAGCCTCTACCTCTGCAACCTCTGGTCCCTCTACCATGGGATGGGAAGAAGGTATCTTGCTGCCTCATCTCCCAATGCTGGGCTCTAGGGCCTTGAGGCCATCTTTGCGTTTGAAACCGCCTGGCCATGTGGCCCTGTAATGACTGGCCCAGCAGAAACACAATTGGGGAATATCTTCCAAATTGAAGACTTTGCGTTCTCGAGCATTGTAAATGTTTTGACAAATCTATTCATTTCTTTAGCAAATGCCTCTCCAAACAGTAGGCCTTGTGCTGAGTCACCTGCCTTATAAAATGCCAAATCCCCTAATTTGTTGTCTATTTTTAGCTGCATGCTCTGCCGTCTCTCTGCCGATAAGGCACAATTTGCATTTCCCAGCATGCAAACCCCTCTTTTTGCTGAATTGCCAAGTGCCTGAGCATCATTAGGCTCACCCGTATCTTTTGCTCTCTCTGCGAGATCCATCATTTTTGCATTGGGTCCTGCCAGATCCAGGACTTGTCCTGACAGCATTGCCAAGTTCTGTCCATGCCCTTGCAGGCTTCCTTGGACATTTTGGTAATGAACCTTAGCATCCTCAGGTCCAGCTCCGGCACCTCTGCTACTTTACCCGGCAGTTTGGGTCTCGGGCACTCTGCCTTCATGCGGTAATGCGCTTCTTTATCCAAATGCGTACACAAGCGTTGAGCCATATAAGCAGTCACTTTAGGGGAGGGCAACCAATCAGTCGATCTCAGTGTTTGATTGCATCTGGATCGAACATGTCAGAGATTTCCTCTGGCTCCTTGTGTAGTCTAGGCCTCTTGGATGGTCCTGACCTTGATGCCTCAATATTTACTGTGGATTGGTCATAGTCAGGATCTGCAGCCTATCCCCTATATTTTGCACCCTTGGGTTAGAGGGTAAGAGGTTGGGCTTAGCCAACTTTTGCAAGAATGCATCCTTGAGCTTCTCAAAACCATTGGCTGCCTCTTGGGACTTCTCTCTCATCCCCTTATCTTGACCCGGGGGAGTAGAAGAGGCCTTCCTCTTCCATGTCAGCTGGCTCCTTTGTTGTTCAACACTTTCTTGACAGTGTAAATCAGATGGTCCCTCACTTGGCCCGGCCTCTCTCCTCTCTTTGCCCATCTTTTGAGTGACTTGGCCTTTCTTGGCCATAATTGCTTCCAGGGCCCCCAGCCAGTCCTGCAGGGTCTTCACCCCTTGTGCAACTGCTTGAACCAGGGAATCCCCCAGCACTCTTTTAAAGCAGAGGGTAAGATATGTATCTTCCTCAGTCATAATGTCCTCATTGCCCTCATTGTCCTCTGGGGCTATGAACTCCACTTCACACACCTCCTGCCTGTATGCTCCCTGTCTCCCTTCACTCCAGGAGTCCTCCATTTTATGCTAGGCAGCTGCAACTTTGCATGCCAAATGACACTGGTTTCTGAATATACTGATATATATATATAAACAAAGACTGCTTGTCAGTCGATGGGTACAGCTGCACTCATTCAGTAATTCCCAGAAGTAAAGACCGACTCCCACTAAGCTGTGAAGAAGTCCTTTATTCGAGTCACGGTGGACAAGTGGGGAGAAAAAAACAACATGTTTCACCCTACACGAGCTTCGTCAGATTTAGTGTTTACACTGCACATAGACCACATTTACACAGTACATTTGGTTCCTCTTCGATTTCATTTACTCATGAAGGCTACAATGCTTGATGAGTGGTTCCCTTTGCATAATTGGCTGCCATCTTGGGTGGTTTAGATCAGTCAGGTAAGACATACCCATTTGGGAGCAGGGTGGAATACAGTGAATTGCAAAGTACTCGGGGATACATATATTACCTGCTATACAAATGTTAAAATGCGATAATGATGTCGAGAGCATCAGCGGGCCCTAATAACAAACCTGGTTATGGTATAATTATGTTGGTAGTAATGCATGGCCTCGTAACATGATCCTCAGCCACGTTGTTGCAGGGGGATGTTTGAGCATGTTGTCAAGATGTCTTGTTGCACCAATCCTGCTATCTAGTCTCTCAGTCAATCTGACATAGATACTATAATTAAGGTGCAGGTGCATACTCTATGTTAAAAGGACCACTTTTTATATGTATATACAAGTCTTAACACAATCTGTGTAACCGGGGCATCAGCTCGTCCCGCAATGTTGCCGATCAGAGTTAAGTGCAAGTGCTTGCAATGGAATAATGAAAAACCACTGTCATTTTTATGCTGGGGATTCACAAGTGTGAGTCGTAGCATATGAACAGTAGTTAAAGTGGCAGTGCCTGTACAGTGTTATTTCAAGTATAACATATCCCATTAAATGCAAACACCCCATATTGTCCATGGTCCCTGGGTGATGGTCTATGTTGTGGTTGGCCAATTGTAAAAGTGCAAGTGCATGAAACAAAAAACAATTTTCAATTTGCAAAACATAATACCATACTAAAGTATTGGCAGTTGATATAATATGGCCTCAATGGGCACTCCCATTCCTATAAACAACAAGCAGAAAATAAGCCACATTGAGAATGAGTATCCGGTAGGTTACATAATGCAACAGATCGAAGAATGATAATTCCTATATCAATGTTAAAAGCCTCTATAAAGGTGCCAGCGCATGGGGTATTATAAAAAAGACCTTGGATAGACAGCAATTAAAATACATTATACTGCACAATGATATTCAATAAAGTGCATAGTGCAATACATGTATGGCAGACCTATTGGCGATTGGTTATAATGTACCTTAGTAAAGTGCTTGTAAATGAAACATTGTACATTGACCTGACATATATTACAGGACCTGCAGTAGCAGCCCTGTAGTTATGGTTAAGTTGCTCAACCCATAGGAAGAGCACTTTTTGGGCAGCTTATAACTTCGTTCCCCCCTGCATAAATCCTCACACAACTTGGCAAAAAAAGTATATTGACCCGTCAGATGGATCCTACATAGTCTGGTGAGGTTTCATCAAGGGGTAGCAAAGTTATAAGGGGAGTCCCAAAATGTGTGGTTTTTCCCATAGACGCAATGGAAAGAAAATGTTGCTCATGTCTACAGACTAAACCGCTGGACGGATTTTCACCAAATTTGGTCCTGAAAGCGTGCTTTTGTAAAGTTTGTGTATATCTGTCCAGTAGTTTATTTTAAAATGACCAAAAAGTAGATCCAAAATAATTAGTGAAATCTGGGTTGGGTTTGCAGATTCACTTCCCTGTTTGGTCCACGGACGGGCCTCGGATTGGTCCATGGGCCGATGTGAGGTCTGGGACATCGGGCACGCCCGCTGATTGGATCATGAAAAGCATGAAGTGCATCAGATTTTGGAAACGCCCGCCATATTGGATTCTCGTACAGCGGCCGATGTCCGCGGACATCGCAGTAAAAACATATTAAGAAACACAACATTGCACTTGTCAAACTTATCAAACAATCTCTGGGCAGGTGAGGATTGGTGAGGATGAATATGGCCTTAAAAAACCAAAAAACGTGTTTGTTTCTGCTCTGATGTCTGCGAACAGTCCGGGACAGTCCTGTGATGTTCGAGAACATCTCGGATGTTTGGGGGCATCTATGCTTGTTTGTGCATTACAGAGTTGGCGAAAAGAAGTTTTTGGATGGCTTATAACTTTGGTTCCAGTCAATGAAACGGCATGAAATTTTGGAATTTCATTCTAGACCTGATTCAGAATGGTCTTGGAAAGTGTGGTGCTGTTTTGTCAAGAGGGAACAAAATTAGAGGGGGGCCAAAATATTTGAAAGGCTTATAAACATGGTGCCATTTGACGAATGCGCACAAACGTTTTTCAGGAAGATTTTAGAGCTAGATGTAAATGTTTTTTGCAAAGTTTGGTGGAGTTTTGTCAAGTGGGGGCTAAGTTATACGACTATTGTGTGTACGTACATTTTGACACTTTTGAAAAAATAAAACATGGGCGGATTTCCAGCAGAAATCATATAAGGAGCATTGGCAAGGACCTCAAATCATGGTTTTGCAAATGTGTCAGTGTTTTATGTTTTGACAAGTGCCATAAAAGAGGCACAAAAAATAGTGCTATACCTTTGGTAACTGAGGTATAGCCTGTGACCATGGGCAGTGGCCAGATTGTCCGGGTCATGGTATAAGGTCATGACCCTGACAATCAGGCTACTGGCCATGACCACGAGGGACGACCAATGGGGATAAAGTGGGTATGTCCACCATGGACCGGCTATGTGGTAACGTTGTTTTGAAATTGGGATATATTTGAAAGGGGAAAAAAATGTGCTTGTGGTAATATTGTTATAGGGTACTCTCTATGCATTCGGGACACTGCCATCGAAAGGGAAAATGGGCTCTGTCTGGAGCACTGCCTTCCCTTTCCATGGTGGCCTTCTTGAAAAAGGATTTTCCTTCCTACAGCGGGACGTTTTTTCAAGAGGGGGCTAAATTAGAGGGGTAGTCTCAACATTTTTAGATGGATAATAACTGTTGCCGTTTGACAAATGTAGATAAAGGTTTTCAGAACGATTAGAGACTCAACCTTGAATGTTTGTGCAAAGTCTGAATGGATTCTGTCAAGTGGGGGCTAAATTATACGACTATTGTATGAACGCACATTTTGACACTGGTGTCCAGTCAACTGGTCGACAACAAACTGGTCGACTGCAATTTGGTCGACACCATTTGGTCGAATGCCAAATGGTCGAATTTTTTTTTTTTTTATATATATATGTGTTTTGTGGGTTTTCGTGTGGGGAAAAAAAAAAAAAGAAAAAAAAAGGGGTTGGGGGGGGGACCCCCCCCAAAAAAACCAAAAAATGGGTAAAAAAAAAAAAAAAAAAATATTCGACCATTTGGCATTCGACCAAATGGTGTCAACCAATTGTCCTGTCGACCAAATGTTTTCGACCATTTGACTGGTAACCTTTGACACTTAGTGAAAAAATATAACATGGGCGGATTTCCAGCAAACTTGTGTGACGAGCATTGGCAAAGCCCTGAAAGCATGGTTTTGCAAATGTGTCTGTGTTTTATTTTTTGACACATGTCATAATGTGGGTACAAAAAATAGTGATATACCTTTGGTGACTGAGGTATAGTATGTGGCCATGGGCAGTGGCTAGATTGTCTGGGTCATGGCATAAGGTCAGGACCCGGGCAATCTGGCTATTAGCCATGACCACAAGGGACGACCAATGGCGATAAAGTGGCCATGTCCATGAGGGACGGGCTATATGGTGAAGTTTTTTTAAATTGGCATAGGTTTGAAAGGGAAGGGAAACAATATTGTGCTTGTGGCAATATGGTTATAGGGTTCTCTCTTCGCCTTCTGCAGGCCGCCATGGAAAAGGAAGAGGGGCTCTGTATGGAGCCCCACCTTCCCGTTCTGTGGTGGCCATCATGGAAAAGGATTTTCCTTCCTACAGGGGAACGCTATGCCCATCCCGGTGTAGGAAGAAAAAACTTTTTTTAGCACCCCGGGTTACCGCTTTGGCAACCCTGGGTGCTAATTCCTCATTGCAGGGGCTGGAATGGGGAATAACGGTCTGGAGCCGTCGTTATCTGCCCTCGCATTTATTGGGCCAATAACTTGGGCTGGGGGGCTGTTAACTTGGACTCGGGGCATTATACCCCGTTCCCCGTATTGAGTCTATGTACTTTACTGAGAAATGTAAAGTAGTTGCAGTCTACAATTTTTTTTCTTCTATTTTATTCATTGTGAAAGGTGAATCCTAAAGGAACCTTTTTTGTGTTTTTTGATTTTTTCTTTTTTTGCAGGAGTGGTTAGAATGTAAGGTGGGGAGGGAAATGAGGGAAGAGGTACCAAGCACTAATTTGGAGAAGCAGGTGGACAGGGGAAGGTGTTACATGTGTGTTCCATTTAAGGTAGGGGGGCAGTGTTTCTCATGCTCCTTGATTACAGCTTCAAAAGCACTTTGAAATTGCTACTCCCTGCAGAGTGGTGTGTTGCAGTATATACAGAGGACTTTTGTCTCCAACAGATATGGATCAACAGCCTCTTTTATTGCTTGCAAGTTAGCTGGTGGGATTTTGTGGTTGAGGAAGATGAGGTGGAGGAAGACAGCCTACTATTTGCCAAGAAAGGAACAGCCTTTTTTAGAGCATTGCGGTGGTTGAATTGGGTGTGGCGCGCATGCAAGTGGTCTCGTACGAGTACTGAGCTGTATTAACAACAATGCTCCAATGTAATGTCTTGGTTAGGTGAGTACATTCTTTAATAGAATAGTTAGCTCATGATAGGTCTCCCAATCACCCCTGACATCTTGTTACCAACATTATAAACGCCCCCCTCTTGTAGGGAATTTCCATCAAAATTAATGTCATATGTGATGTCATCAATGACATTTGTGATATCATCTTTGATGTCCTGGGTGTTAGTCTTAGCAGTGCACGGTGATGGCGCAAGTTATGGTTGCTTAGGTTACCATAACTGACGAATTTCTGAGGTTTTTCGGTTTTACTTGTAACTATAATGTCCCTTTAACAAAGTTCTTTTAGTGAATTTCATAGATTTTTATTACTTAACCATAACGTCCCTTTAACAACGTTATTTCAGTGAATATATACATGTGTTAACCAACGTACTTTTGCAAGGCTCTAATTATCAGGCTCTAACTATCCATAATGTGCACTGTGAGGCGGCATCAGAAACAATCAGCAGAGCTCATCTGTACCACCATCAGCAATTGCAATGCTCTCGCTCACATGACAAAACCTGCAATGATCGGGTCCTTTCCTTTAAACTTGAATTTGCTCACGGAGCCGGCTTGTGTCTCTGGCTCGTCGCTGGATGCACTGCCGGCTGGTCTGCGTTACTGTGTCTGGAATAAATGCTTGAGCCACTGCAGGAGAAAGTTTACAGTCGATAAAGAAAGGTCTGTTATACCCGTGTCTCTAATCAGATATGAGATAAGAGTTAAATGAAGTAGGAAACTTCTATGCAAAAACAAAATGCTGTAATACAAGTTCAAAAGCTTCTACAGAACAGTCTCCACACACAATTAAAGGAATAGTGCGGTCAAAAATATTATTGTCCCGAGGGTTCGGGCATGTATTTTTAAGCATACGTTGATCGATCATACAAGCATTTCCTATGCACCTTACCGTAGTTTTCCTCTTTTTTACACATGCGAAATCAGGCAGCAGGGCGCAGCCATCTTGTGATAATCTTATCTGTTGACGCATCGCCCAAGGTGGACTGCCCTGGCGGCCCTAAATCATATCTCCCGCTCCTGAGGCTGAGATCACTAGACGCGTACCGCCCATTTCACAACGCCAATGCAGGTCTCGTGTCAACATTCTCTGCGCTTCAGCTAATGACGTGTCTCCATGGAAATGGCAGGGCGCCTATTTCCACAATAAGTATAAACAGACCGCTTCTGCAATTGTTTCTCTGTCTTTTTTTGAGTATTCTGTGCCTCGTTTCTGTGCTCTGGTCAGCTACCTTCGTTGCTCGTAGCCCGTGCGAACAGATACCAGTACCATTGCTATCCATTTTTATTTTGCCCCATAATGGCAACAATACAGCCCTACCAGTTCGAGCCGGATTATTCCAAGGTGGAATTACTCGAAAGAGAAAGATGCGCAAACGATCTGGCTCCGGACGACAGTTGGGAGGACGATTCAAGAGCCTAAGCCTAGTTGCATGGACGATGTTTCCACCTGGTGTACCTGCAATTGGTGCACGATAATGCCTACCGAGGAGGAGAGCTGCTGCTGCTGAGAAAACTCTGGATGCTTGTCCTCCATATCGGAAGGTGAGGCACGGCCGCAATGCGTTACCGAGCTGCATGACTTCAGGGCAGCCTGCCTCACACAGTCAGTGTTGAGGATTATGATGGTGATTATGCACAAACTTTTGCCCTCGCAATCGAAGTAACAAGTAACTGTACTGTAGTTGTGATGTCACTTACGCCACTACCATTTCATGGTTGTCGCCTATACTGTCGTAACTTTGATCTATCAATGCCAAATTAATGTAATCTTGCAATTCTATACATCACTCACAATTTGGGGAAATCATAGTGGTCTCCTTATGTTTATTACATGCACAGCCATGAAGCAATATTTCTTTGTGTCCCAAATGTAATGGAATGCATAGTCGTTCAATATTGTACAGTGTCTAAGTAACATTTGCATGGTGGCTTTATGGGAGGCTTGGACACAGTGTTTGACGATTAATACCCTGTGTCGTTGGTGCCATTAGAGAAACTTTCCCCAGTGACAGCGGTCAGTACAGGGTATTTTCCCACACTGTGCTGCAACCCAAATTTTATAATGTGTAGTACATTTGTGCCATCAAAATCAGCAACAAAATAAAACACAACAGAACTTTTATCACTGGTGGTTTCAATTTTTCAGTGAATCAAGCGTGTCTCCATTCAGCAGTGTTCCGGGCCTTGCCTGCATGCCTCATGCCCATCCATCTCCCCTCCGTTATCAAAGGCAGTTGGAACCAGTGGATGTGCACTGCCAAAGGGGGCTGGCAGGGGTTGGAACGGCCAAGGTGCCAAACACCATGTACACTTCAAAGGTATCTTATGCACAGGGGCCATTGTTCACATGCCCTCCTCAGACCCAGTGTCTCCAGACAGGCTCCGCTTGAAGCAGGCCGCACCCCTGCAATCCACATAACTGTGTCTCATTCAGCAGTGTTCCGGCCCTTTCTTGCACGCCTCAGGCCCCTCCATCCACCCCTCCAGAATCAATGACTGTTAGCACCTGTGGATGTGCCCTTCCAATGGGGGCTGGCAGGGGGTGGGAACGGCTAAGGTGCCAAACACCATGTACACTTCAAAGGTATCTTATGCGCAGTGGCCATTGTACACATGGCCTAGCCAGACCCCGTGCGTCTAGGCAGGCTCCCCTTGAAGCAGGCCGCGCCCCTGCAATCCACATAAGTGTGTCTCCATTCAGCAGTGTTCCGGCCCCGTTCCTGCATGCCTCAGGCCCTTACATCCACCCCTCCAGGATCAATGACTGTTAGCACCTGTGGATGTGCCCTCCCAATGGCGGCTGGCAGGGGTGGGAACGGCCAAGGTGCCAAACACCATGTACACTTCAAAGGTATCTTATGCGCAGTGGCCATTGTATACATGGCCTAGCCAGACCCGTGTCTCCAGGCAGCCGCGCCTTGAAGCAGGCCAGGCCCCTGCTATCCACATAAGACCACATCATATACATATCATTCATTCACATACACTTTTCTAATTCTTTATAAACCACTTGATCTTTATCATGAGAATATCTTTGAGCACTGCAAGTCAATTTATGAACGTGCTACCTGAGAACTTCTGTGACCACTGCGAGTCAGCTCGTCATCGTGCTACCTGTGAACATTTCCCTGTTCTCCTGCTACTAACTACCCTGCTTGCTGAATCTAACTGTTTGTTGGTCAAGGTAAGGGCATGTCACCTAATCATATCTCCTTGATCTTTAAATTTCTATCTATTTCGAACGAACTTACCCAATAGTGTAATGTTCATTCATCTCATTGCCATTGACTTGAGTTTAATATGTTATCGATATATAGCAATTGTCATCAGTGCCAATTGGGATCGAATTGCATCCTTCGCGGACCGTGTCTATAAGCATGTTTCCTTTTGATGCACGATAGTACATTCAAGGGAAGAGTAACATGTTACGATTTGCATCACATCAATGAATTGTGTATGAAAGTTATCCTATAATACAGCCGGCTACGCTACACAGGTTTTGCTTCAGTGACCAAATCATAGATTGCATAGAAATTTGTATGATATAATTCCATCTTTCTCATGCTTTTATGCAAAGTAATTTTCTAATAATGTTGACCCTTTTTTTTAAAAAAAAAATGTTTTAACATAATTTCCAACAATGCCTGCAGGTACGGTTTACGGTTGCCGCTCTAAGACCCATAGCAAACCTAAAGGCACTACAATGCATGTATACCCAAGGAATATAGATCTAATAAGAGAATGGGTTAGATATTGTCGATTTGCGCTGGAAGTGCTTGAAAGTAGAGCCCATTAGGTCTTGGGGGACTCGAGGGGTGATTGATTCCGCATCTGCAGCCTGCACTTGCCACAAATATGTACAACCAATCGCAGTAAACAAAGAAGCATCGACTCAGAACATCTCGTAAATTGCTTCCAAATGCAATTCTGACTCTATTCATGCACACGCTGCCTCAGGTGAATCACGGTTCCTGATTTAGCTGTAGGCCTTGAGGTGCTGATCAGGTAACTACATGGACGGATTGGTGTTTTAGGTGTAAATGTCCCTTATAATACTTTTCATATTTACAAGATTGTATTGCTTTATAACAAACCCCCATTTTGCTAAACATCTGTCTTTGGTTTTAGGAGCATCATAGAAAACGATTTATGGGCACAGATAACTATGCTATAGTGCCCTTGGAAATAAGCATAATCTTTTCATAATTGGTTGCTTTACATGTCAATATTTTAGGTTAGCATTTCTAAATAAAATCTAATTGTCCCTTTACAACTCCATGACAATGCACTGAATATGAAGGAGCAAGATTTTGCATCCATGTCTTTCCTGGAGTCAACAACAACTTTGAGCGCGCATCAGGTTGTTTTATTTAGCTATTCAGTTCTGGAAATGTGTTATGAATGGAATTTGAGATAATATGATCAAATGTACATATCCTGTTGTTTGTTTACATAATGTTTCATTTATTGGTTTTTATTGATATGTACCATTGTCTGCATCACATTGTGTGTGTTCAATTTCACGTTTTTTCTTCCACACTAAAACAAGTACTGTTTTACAGGGTGATGCTGGTACTTCGATTACAATTACATATTCCTTCGGAGCTGATACAGAGCCAGAGGTATGCGTACTGACAGTTCCCTCGAATGAAAGAAAGTTGGTCCTAGATCTGATACCATTAGACATTGACATTATCATTATTATTTTTTGTTATTTATCGTGCCATAGCCAACAATTGACTTTAAACACTTTTTACAAACAAACATACAATGAAAATAAAATTAGGTTACAAAAACATTGAAGAACATTCAAATTCCCAAATTATTATCTTTGATAAACAAGAAATTTCAACACAGACTATAAAATATAAAAAAGCAGATAGGGGAAGAAATAAAAAAAGAAGAAAAAACAGAGAAGGGAGAATGCACAAACAGGAGAACACATTTTTTCCACAGTAGAAGTCTTTAAATTATTGGAACACAACATCAAAAAGAGACTAAAAAGTGGAAAAAACTAATCCGTCCCCCTGTGGCATCCAATCACCCTTCACCTCTTTCCTCCTTTCTACTCAATCCTTAATCAAATTAAGTTCCCTCATAGCTCTAACAAGTTCCATTGAGAGAGCAGACTCATGACATGAAGATAGTCTCCCCCAAAAATCAATGGTATTTAACCATAACGGATGATGGACAAACCTACCAAATCTTCTTACCCTCATACTCCAAGTCCCTGGACAATCTGATAGTAAATGTTTAGATGTCTAATTACCGGTATTATCACATTTATCACAACTCGGTAGTATTTTCCCCTCAATATCCCTTGTAGCCTGAATCTCAAGGGTCGGGAGAAGATTTAGACGAAATCTAAGGATAGCTAAACCTAGCCGCAGATCTGGAGATTTTTTTAGATAGGCAGGGAGCATTGATTATCATTTATCAATCACTGTAAAGGAGGCAGATCTCTTAGCCCTCCTCATACTCTCTATGGTATCAATCCAGTCCTGCTGTTTCATCTTATCCTTCACCCTATCCGGACTTCCCAGCAGAAGCTCAACATCACAACCTACGTTCGCTAATATTTCTGAGCATCTTTGCTGGAATTTATTCAAGAAGCCATTTTTGCCCAGTTCCAGGTCTCACGCTACTTCCTCAAATAAAGAGTTTTTGGGAAAATCTAAGACCACTCTATATAGGTTCGCCATTTCCATTGAAGCCATGATCTAAGTGAGGCAAGACCTATTTCATATCTAAGGGCAACTATTGGGACAGAGTCCGGTAACCCCGATGTGCGTTTCCACAGGTTAGCTTCAATTGTGTCCCATTCAATATCCAGAGCTAAACAATTATAGTCTAAACCAAAAAGTACTATGGGAACGAACTTGCCTATGTAGAATCTCACTAGAAGAAGTATCGAGAATTTACAGAATTGGGTCTTGATTTTTTTTCGTTTGCGCTCCCAACTTTACTGTTTTTAGTTCAATAGATCGGAAAAGATCGCTTTTTGTTGGAAAGGAGCTTATTGTTGCTCCCAAGTATGTTAATTCCGCAACCACCTCAATCGGTAATTGGTCCAAGCTCCAAACATAGTGCTTCACCAACCTCCATGGTTGTTTAAACCTTAGAATCTTAGATTTTAGAGGATTAATGATGAGACTATTATTTCGTGCATCATTTTCTATGGCAGGCAGAAGACGTTGCATCCCTACCTGAGAGTGAGCCAGGACTACAAAGTCATCTGCATACGCCAACCAATTAATTCTTTAATTTCCAATTACGGGGGATATTAGTCCTATATCTTTCAGGCACCCCACTAGGTCAGCCATAAACAGGATAAAAAGAAAAGGAGCTAGTAGGCATCCCTGGCAGACCCGCTCTGTATTCTAATCGGATTTGTGAGTAGGCCTGCTCTAGTTAGCCTTACCCGCATAAAGTTATTAGAATGGAGTTCTATCAGGATAGCTAGAAGGTTTGGAGGAATACCCCAGGAATCTAGTTTTTTCCATAACAAATTCCTATCAATAGTGTCAAAAGCTTGTGAGAGGTCCAACCATGGCCCATACAATGGTGGACCCCCTTTTAGAAAGGACGACGCTGTCAAACAAGTCAAAACCAGCCCATTAAGAGAGGTTGAGAGGCCCTTTCTAAAGCCTGATTGCTGCCTTGGTATAATACCCATTTCTTTTGCCCAAGCTTCCACTTCCCCTAGGATGAGACCAGCAAAAGTTTTGCTGTCAGCATCCAAAAGGGAGATTGGGCAATAGTTGGCTGCTAGCAGTCGATCCCCCTTTTGTAAATAGGAATAACTATAGAGTTTTTCCAAGATTCAAGAAAGGTCTTCCACAAGATTAGATTATCGAACAATTTTTTTAAGACCCTTTCCCACAGTGGTGGCTCCATTCTTAAAATTGATTTACTCAGGCCATTCGGCCCCGCAGCCCTCGATGCTGAAGATTTCCGTATCAGCATTTCTAAATCTGCGGCCGAAAAGTCCAAGAACCAATTACATGGTTTTATTCTCTCCCCAGAACTTGTATTAAGGCAATCATAGACCCCTGCAAATGATCACACCACACCTGTTCTTGGATAAACACATCCTGCTTTTGCGCACAACTTATTCCCTTCATTCCGACCAAAGCCCAGAAGTTTCCTGAGTTTCCACAGGATAGGGCAGCTAGCATTTTTCCCCATCTTGCTGGAACATAAGACCCCTATGAGCTCTAACCCAATTTCTGTACGAGTTATTCAGCACTCTCAGACCCTCCTTGAGACGTTCCGTGTCTTGACAGTGGCCCTCATTACGAGGTATGCCGGTAAGGGAAAAATGATGCCGGTATGTAAATACCAGCATCATTTACCGCTCCGTAGCATTCCGACCTGGAACCCCGGTATTAGCGGCATACCAAACAACAGTGCCGGTAATAGGGGGTAATTTCAACCCACGCAAACATGCAAATACCGGCATCGCGAACCCAGTAATAACGGGCTGCATGATGCCGGCAAAACAGGCATCGCGGACCACCCGCAAACAGCAAACAAGATACAAGGCAGCTGCCACAGGTGCATACAATCCCCACAGGTGGAGTCAAAGGAGGCTGTGCCAGTTTGAACTGAGCACACCCACACACCACAACCCCCCTCCCCCCGGTGTAGGCAATGCAGAGTTGCCCAGTACAAAAGGAGCACAACTAAACACCACACCCCTTCCTACACCAAAATGCCACCACTAGAATTTGCAAACAGGGCGCAAGAGGACCTGCCTATACTGATACAACTACAGCAACAACTGCAACATCAACAACAGCAGCAAGAACAGGCAGCACAGAGGAGACACAGGAGGAGAAGGAGGTTGAGACAGGCCCATCCATTACCACCAGTGCAGCCACCAGAGCCTTGTAGGCAGCCAGCAATACCTCGCACCAGACCCAGCCCATTCAACCCTACCCCTGAGCAGATCCACACCCTGTACCGGTTGGACCGTGACACCATCACCACCATAGTGCACATGATACAGAACGACATTGCCAGCCACATACAAATATGCACTGCCATCCCCCCACTACTAAAGGTGGTGTCTGTGCCACACTTCCTGGCCACAGGCACCTACCAACACACAGTGGGCCAGCTGCATGGCATTTCACAACCACTATATTCACGCATGCTGAACCAGGTGCTGGATGCCCTCCTGAAGCACGCAAGCACCCACATATCCCTCCCACAGACTGCCCAAGAGATAGCCGAAACCAAAGTAGGCTCCCATGTAGGCTCCCATGCACTGGAAGGCATGCCCAATTGTGTCGGTGCCGTTGACTGCACCCATGTGGAATTGATAGTCCCCCATGCGGCCGATTTCCTGGATCAACACATGATGCCATGTTACTGGGTAAATCCACGGTACCCCATCAAATGGAGCGACATGCCGGACCACGTGCCTGGCTACTTGGTGAGTTGCACAACCGTCCCATGGCAGGGCTTTGGGGTACTGATGTGTGGAGATGCATGAGGGGGGCAATACTGCACCTGGGTGGGAATAGCGGTGATTGGAGAATGCATGCACAGCCAAACACTCCTGACCTGAACCAGTCAAACGGTACATGACACTTCACTGGGCCACATATCACAAATAATGCATATCAATGAGAACAAGTAAGAGGCACAACCAGGCCACCATGGTGATGGCAAGCAATGCATGAATGAACAGGACGGCAAGTGTGGCTTTGTGGGCAGTGTGAACATGCATAGTAAATAATGAACAGCATGAATTGGAGTCAAAACATTGTTGCACTACCACAGCATATCTGCCTCAGCATGCATGATTACACCCTGCATCATCTATTGAATGGCAACCAGACTACCACACCTCATGACCGTACAGATTGCACCTAGATAACATTTTTTCATGCTTACAGGGACATGTGCATGGCCACACCAAATAGCTGGCGGCATGACTGTACTCCCTGAATTACGGGAGTTCAGAGTGACACACACCTATTTGAATCTGCTTGCAGGTGATGGAGGATATCCCTTGAGGCTGTGGCTACACACCCCTGTGCCTAACCCGCAGAATGGCCATGAGGAGGAGTACAATCGTGTGCACACCTGTACCCGTGTTGTCATTGAGCAGACCTTTGGCCTGTCGAAGGGCCGGTTCCGCTGCCTCAGCAGGTCTGGTGGGGCACTCCTATATAGGCCTGAGAAGGTGGCAAAGATCACCATGGCCTGTGTCATGCTGCACGACATGTGTGTCCGGAAAAATGTACCATTGTCCCCTGACATTGACATGCATGGGCCGGGTGAGGATGATGAGGACGGAGACAGAGGTGAAGTAGCCCCACTGCCAGTACGTGATGCACGGGATGCACGAATTCAAGTTTACTTCTGAAACACAGGGACTATGAAAGACTTGTGTCAGTCAGACACTGGGCCAATGTGAACATGCACACAGGGAATGTTGGGAGTTGGGCACTGAACACCGTAACACATTAAATGGATGCACATGAAAAATAACAATGTCCAGCCATGGATTTTTCTTCTCACAACTTGTGTATTATTAAAAACTGCAAAAATGTGCCCCCTCCCCCTCCCAGACCCCCCAACAAACTCCCTCACCCACCCCACAGATACCAAATGTCCCCATGTGTGCAACAAACAGTGTTCCCTTCACCAATGTAGTTCTTCACATTGTCATTGCCCATACTGTTATTTCTTTGAGACTTTTGGGTCTGGGGGTGCCATGGCTGAGCGCCATGCGCTCCTCTGTGTTAACCGCACAGGGCTAGATTGCACCGAGGTGGAAGGGGTTGTTGTAGTGGAGGTGTCTATTGTCAGTCCCATGGCTGGGCCATGGTGTGGCCGCTGCATTTGCGGGATGTTTGCAAGAAGGGCCTGTGTCAGTGACCCCATGCACTCCCTGAATGCACACGTAGATGCCTCCACAGCAGCTGTATTGGCTGCAATGGCCGTGGCTATTGCCCTCATGGCCTCATTCCCAGTGTCGACCTGTTGACGCATGATTTGCAGCATTGACTCTTAGCGGGCCTCTACCCTTGCCAGGCGAGCCTCGAAGGAGGTGTCGGCCGCAGGTGTACTGGTGGCCGGCAGGGTGGTGGCTGGCAGGATGGTGGAAGGCACCTGCGTAGGGTCCTCGTCCTGGGCACTGTCCTCCTGGAAGATCCCAATGTCTGATTCTCCAAGGTCAGAGTCATGGAGACACCGATCGTCCAGGCTCTCAGACTCCGCAGGTGGATGGGGGCTGGCAATGGGGCTTGAGGTGGGTGTTCCAGACATGATTCCAGCCTCATCATCCACCTCTGTGGACACAACGTCCGTGGTGGCTGGCGGAACGGCTCCCGCTGTTGTGGCTGCCTGCTGCTGTTCTGTCACTGCAGGTGCCCCCTGCAGGGTAGATGCCTTGCGTGGATCACTGGGTATTGCTGCAGGTATTTTCTAGGACGGGGGTGGCGGTGGCCCTGGTCCCTTTGCGTGCACTGGATGTACTCGCACCCCTGTCCTGTGTTCCACCTTCCTCATCGGTGCCTGGGAGATAGAAGAGATGCAGGTCATCAGTGATGTTGTCAAATGGCAGCTATGATGTATTGCGGTGTGATATGTTCATACATTCAGGCATCATTTCATTTCTGGTGTGTTTTTTTTTTCGTTTGGGCCGCATGCTTGAGGTCTGTGTTCCTGATTGTGTCTGCATGCTGTTCGAGGGTGTTAGCAAGCATAGTGAGTTCAGCATCAGAAAAACGCTGCTTCCTCTTCCTTTGGGAGGATTTACTGGTGGCCTTCGACATCCTGCTTCAGTTGTGGCACACAACAACACAAGTGTAGTGGTGGTTATGGAGGATGGCAATGGATTGTGTTTTTAAAGATGGCCACCGGCTCATTTCCCATTCCTGCGCGATGACGTAATTTCCGGGTCCTTTTTTGCGACCACGGTAATACCGTGCCGGTATTACCGTGCCGGTGTTTAGTGGTTGTTATGACGCGGTTACGGAATGGGCGGTACCGGCAATGCCAGTATAGGGGGGTTGGTGGTCTAGTTACCGGCATGGCGGTTTTGCCACTACTGGCATGGGGTAACGCGCATGCTCGCGCACTCGTAATCACCCGCTATTAGCGTGTTCATACGAGCACGGACCCGCTCATTCCGGCATGCCGGTAATGAACCCGGTTTTACCGGGCAACTCGTAATGAGGCCCAGTGTCTCTTTAACCAACCTCTTTGAGTTCTCAGTTGTTTCTTTTTGACCATTATATAAACATTAAAAGAATGCTTGAAAACCCCATGTGATTTCTGGATGTTTGATTCTTTTGGGGCCACATAAAATAAGAAGAGAGAAAAATCAGATGGGTTACAAAATATTGATAGTTGGTGGTCAGAGAGCTGCTGTGCCAAAATCCTCAATTCACAGTTTAACACTTTGCCCCCCCCCTTTGAAATCTTCTTACAGCATTACCCGCTCCATTTGTAGATAGCACTTGGTCATAGAACACTGCATCGGGAGCCCCCTCTAACTGAAGACTTGCACTTAACATTACATGATCATCATTACTGCCCTCCCCCAAATGAAAGTAGAAACACGTGTCAAAAATGCCTTTCGAGGCAAAAAGGTAATCAATTGTTGAGAAGGCGTCCCCTCTTCTCCAAGAGGGCGCATTTGGGATATCTCCCCTCATGTTACCATTAAACATTTGCAGACCCCATTCTGTCATGAAATCTGCCCAAGTTTTACCATTACTTGTCTTTTGACAAGATCTTCCCGAACTGGGGTCAATCTTTGTGATACATTGAGAGTTCAGATCACCTGCAAGGATAAAGTCATCTAGGGGGAACTGCTGTGAGGATTCTACTAAACCATTAGACAGACTGAGCAAAAAAAACATAAAGAGAGCTGATTTTAGAGTTCCCATAAACGTTGATAATAATACAGCCTTTACCCCTGCTGGCCCCTCTTTTTGTTGCTCGCACCATTAGAATACCTTCACTAATATTCAATATACTCTTTGATGAGTCAAAAATCTCATTACTACATGCACCATCAAACCCCCCCTTGGCCTACTCCCCTCTGAACCCCGAGCCAACTGCTGAAAAATAGAAAAACCATCAAACCCCACCAGACAGGTTAACCAAGTCTCTTGGAATAGAAATAAGTCTGCTGATTTAAAGATTTGAGATTTCCTTGGTTCTTGAGAGAAGGAATTATACCCTCTAGTGTTCCACGATAATACTTTTAATTGATTCTTCCATAGAGTCTCTGCTGGGAGATGCCCATTTTATGGATGAACTGGGAGATTATCTCTGGAACCATTTCCCACATATTTACTGTGTTTGTAGAGAATCCCTCTTTATTCTTGCGTAGAGTCTGTTGAATCTCCCACTGCGGGTATCCTGTGTTGACAGTCAAAGGTAGTGGACATACTTTGGAGATCAACAGACCTCTTTTCTCCCAAGCCTCTATCTCCCCCAGAATTAAGTCCACTCCAAGTCTTGACTTCAGAGTTAATTCCGCTGTGTTTGTGTCTGGGGCTAGAGGAAAGCCAACTACATGAATATCCTCTGTTGTAAAATATTTTAGGGCAGGTATCATACTCATTTCCTGTAAAATTGTAGATCGATTTAGATGCAAATTGTTTTGCATTACTGGAGATTTTCTTGATAGGAAAACTTTACAATTCATTTTTTTTATTTTGTTGGTTAATTAAATTCCGAGAGGCATTCACCAGATTGGTATTCACCATAGAGGGAGCCACACTAATGCTTCCATTGCCACTCACTGGCACGTCCTCTACCTGAGGCCCTTACAGGTACCTGCCACTAAATATAGTCTCCATCTGCTTATTATCCAAATTGTTCACCTTTCCCGCCTCAGGTGCCCGAACTTTGTTGGTCTGATCCAGGGGCTTCTCCAGACTGGAGATTACACAATTTTTGGCTTTTTTCAGAAAAATCGGAGCAATTTTTACTGAGGAAATTGTGGATTTATTTTGACATTTCGCCAATAGAAATATTGGAGTAATTTCTTTGGCGGCTCTAGTATCTCCGTCTGGCTTCCAACTGTTAATTTCTTGATCGTTTTTCCTTTTTCCATTGAGTCATTTACACATTCATTATTTACCTTCTTTGTTTTCTTTGCCTTGTTCCCTTGATCCTATTTCAGGGGTTTTTCTGTCTGGATTTTTTCAACCTTTTTCATACCCTCCTTTAGCTTTTTGAAGAATTCATTGGAATCTGCGGACTTACACTTCTTTTCTTTCTTCTTTCCCTGAGAACTCAATTGAGGTTCAGGCTCCGGTATTGGTCTTGCCCTTCTTTTTCTCTTCTTTTTCGTCTTTCCATTCGTTTTCTTACTCTGTGGGCCTACCCAATCAGAGTCTCCTGAAGAAATATTAATCAGACACTCATTATCATCTTGTAGGAGATCATTGTCCACCACAAGAGCCATCCTCAGAAACTCTTCCATTACAGAGCCTGAGAGTGGAGTGTCTTGTAGTAAAGGTTCAATACCAGTTTTTTGAAGCGAAACCTTCTCTGGAATCTCAGTTCTTCTATCATTCAGCTCTAGTTTGTCTGTGATGGTTGCCGTTTTTTTCACCAGATCCCCACATAGTGCAGTCAATAGATCCAACTTTCCTGATTGATCCTTAACTTCTTTTTAAAGACTCCTCAACGGTTCACCCATCGCCTCATTGATTGCCGATTTTAAAGCAACCATAGATGATTCATTTATCTCCAGTTCTTTTGTAACCTCCAGTAAAATGCTGGTATGTTGTCGCATTTCCAGCTTTAAATTTTCAAACACTTTAACCAATGATGTTGAAACAAAATTTAAAGCCATTATTGTGGGCGCTACCAGCTCCTGTGTTGAAGTTCCTGGGAGGGTACTAAAGAATGGTTGCATGCCGTCAGCACAATTACCAGACTTTTGTAAGTCAAAAGTATTATCCTCTGTCAGATCTCTACCATCAATAATTTGATTTAGCTGACACAGTCCAATAGACGGTACCTCCATTTCCAATTCCAAGAGGTCTTCATCTCTCGGATCACTAAGACTAGCAGGGTCCTGGCATTGCGAGTCTCCTGATTCCGTTGGGGACTCTCCTTGAATAGGTGGAGCAACCTCACTCCCATTCCTCTGCAGTTCAGATGTTATCAGTAGGTGATTCGAAATAATCTAAATCTAAAGTATAGTCCAGGTTTACTTGAAATAGCGCCCGAATCGGATGGTCTTTTGGGGTAGATTCACTTCCTTTATATCTGGGAACTTCTGATTCTTTCATTAAACCAGACCCCATCAGTGACTGATTGTCCACTGGATAAATGTTTGGGGGAGGGACAAAGATGCCCCCTCCTGTCTTATAGGGCTTAAAGAAGCTTGAGGTTGCCATCTCCGTTTCGATACATTGAGACTACCTGCCATTTCAGTACTCTTAACCTGTTTGCAGCCGGTAATTAAAGCTCCTTGAGCCGAACTCCTTAGATCATATATAAGCAACAGGGTATGAGTATGTCCTTAGCACCTGGGTGAAAGGCCACCACAGCCTGCAGTCTCCAAGTACCAACAAGATCAGAAGGTAGAGTCTAAAGAGTGCAGGAAGAGGGTTGTAAGAAAAAAACCTTGACAACTCACGCCGTCCCTGCTCGGGTCAAAGGTCCAAGCCCGCAGTCCCCGAGTCCTTAACTGCACTTAGACTGCCCAGAGGAAAGAAAGAAAAAGATGGTTTCCTATGGTGATTGCTGCTCAGAGTACTTCTAATACACAAAAAAAATATATATAAGCAAATAAAAAGACACAGAGAGGAAACCTTCCCTTCTCTGTGTCAAAAGCAAAGTTAGAGCAATGTCAAAGGTGATTCCGTTTCAATATTCACCTCAATCCTTGAGGCGCTTCCGTGTTACCCCCAGTGGCGCAGTGCACACCACTGTTTACTGATCAGTACCAGACCAGAACACTAAACCCCCAGACGGGTAACTGGGAACTGGTAACTGGGAATACACTGTGAAACTCGCTACCCACCCAAAATTAGAATTTATAATGATTTAACAAGCTTTAACAGGCTCTGATGACAGGTTTACAGCAGAATCCCCCCAGAACTACAAGCACTGCCACTTATAGTGTTTCAGGACAAACAATATTGGGGTGGCCTCACAGCGCATGAGCTAGATGACCTTGAGGACCTAGAGCACTTTTATACCTATCTGCTCTGTGTTCTGCATCAAACATCAAAACATCACTGAGGCTTTCCGCTTTCCGCCTCCATATTATATATTTACGGCTTACCGCCGGAGTGCACCAGAGCACAGAAGCACAGAAGCAGAAGCAGCAAGAGAGGACCGCAGCACCTCCTGCACCTTGTGCCTGTGCCCGCGCAGCAAGCTCTATGCCCACACCACCCACCCCGCAGTTCTTTCGGGTCTCGGGGGTTTACGGGCTTAATGGGGCTTAACGGGGCTTAACGGGACGCGTTTGAAAAAGGGACCTTCTGTGACCTTCTGAGAAACGAGTCAAACCGCACTGAATCACACAGCCGCTTCCGACTCGTCATTGACATTATTATAAACAAGCATCTGTTGCAAATTGCCTCAGTACAACATTTCAATCAGCGGGTTTCACACAGTCATCTTTGATCAAGTAAACTAGCCATCAATCAGGTGAAATTCGAAATGTATATTTTGACTAAGTGACGTATACAGTGTACTAGGGTATCTGTGTAAGCCATGTGTGCAATGGAATAATTTGATTTCAAGTACGAATTACTTATTTTTTATGAATACTCTTTTCTAGGGATGTATACAAGATCGGATATAGAAGAGGAGGCACGTGGATCCGAGTTGGCTGGCCAGTTTGCTGGTGTAGATGTTACAGTGAAGAAGAAGGTTTCACAGAAAACCAAGAAAAAGCATGGGTAACTTACAAACAATTTCATTTTCAAACAGTGTTTTGTGCCGTTGCCTTTATAACATACTTTTAAAAAAATCTAAAGTGCCATATACTGTATGTTAAATTATTTACATTGAACATGTTTTTCCAACCCGTCTTCTAGAAGCCCGAAAGTGTACGAACTATGCAGGCACAGACAGCTACAGAGATCAGAGATGCTGCTTGTCAAACTGATTTGACCATGGACCAACTATTATTTGAGGTGCAGCGTGTTCAAATCAATAAGCAGACTCAAGATGCTTTTGCCCATTGGCCAGAAAATGAATTGAATGTGATCGGCGAAGCCAGCAAAGTGTTGTTGGACCATTGCTACAATGCGAGAGCTCCACCAGATGAAGATGGAACTGAATGTAATGAAGATGCTTTAGAATTAGACGCAGACCACTTGACACAATCGACACCCGCCAAGAAAGGACCACCCAAAAAACAATCAGCATTGATGTTTTCTCCGATTCGTGTTCAAGTAACAGAAGCTGAATTAACAGAGACTGAAGTATCAACGCAATTGACCGAGGAACTTGCCAAAGATCTGGTCTACAGTTTTTCCAGTTGGGCTGATATGTCAACCACAGTTGAGTCAGAAACAACATTCATGCAGGATGATAGTCTAATAAAGGAGCCTAAATAAATTGTATTCAACAGCTGCTTGATGGAGATTATGATGATGCTGAAATGTGTGCATCGAGTGAGAGGGAAAGTATGCGGGAAGCCATTGGTGAATGTGACTTGTGTATCACAAGCCAGTAACCTCAAAATACAAGCCACCTGTGAAATGCTCCATGCAAAATGTTCATGGTCCGCTCAACCGATGCTGGGGAAAATGCCAGCTGGAAATCTTCTGTGTGCAGCTGCTTTACTTTTCAGCAGCTCTAGTTTCAGTAAGTTGTCCAGTTTCTGTCGATTTGTGGGACTCCAGTTCCTTTCTAAAACGCAGTACTACAAATATCAACGTCAATATATATTCCCTGCTATTAGTGTAGCTTGGAAAATTGATCAAATGTCTATTCAAAGAACATTCTCCAAAAAACGGTTCAGGCTAGCTGGCGATGGACAATGTGACAGCTCCAGATTTTCAGCAAAGTACTGCACATACCACTTTCAGGACATGGAAACTAAAAAATTGTGAGTTTGGTGGTCGTGCAGGTGTCCAAATGTAAATCCTCAGTGGCCATGGAGAAACTTGGTTTTATAATATCCCTGAAAGATCTCCAATCAAGGGGAATGCAAATCGACCTCATAGCCACAGACAGACACGTTTCAATAGCCAAGACAATGAGAGAGCAGTTTCCAAATATTCGCCATCAATTTGATGCATGGAACGTTGCCAATCAATCAATAATAAAATCTCAGCTGCAGGAAAAAAAAGGTTCTGAAAATATTTTACAGTGATCCCAGTCTTTCAGCACCCATCTTTGGTGGAGCTCCAAACTTGTGATGGGTCTGTGGAAATTCTACTAAAAAAATGGCAGTCACTAATGCACCACTGTTCCAACATTCACTCTTGGACAGAAAACCAACATTTCCACCAATGTGCACATGGCCCTTTGTCGCCGGAGCAGGAACGGAAGAAGAAGTGGTTGATTCCATCTTCACCTCCACACAAAGCTCTTGAGAAGATTGTGTTTGATAAAAAAAAATCAAGAGATCTGAAGGGACTCACAGAATTCTGTCACACAGGAGATTTGGAGGTGTTACACAATATGTGCCTAAGGTACAGGCCCAAGAGATTGCATTTTGGCATAGATGGGATACAATATAGGACATAACTAGTGGTATTAGCGCATAATGAGAATGTTGGGGCGTAAAGAATCGAGGACTGTGGGAAACTTTGGGATGCTTAGCTACACAATGGCCTTTACGAAAAGAAGCAAAAAATGGTTGGTCAAGCCAATATACGAGGAAATGGAATTCGATTTTGTGAAAGATCTTATTATGATTGTCTTGGACATACATACTCATGGAATTGCGCGCATTTTTGTTCCGACGACACATGCATTGCCACAAAACATTGCAAACGTGCCCTGTCCACCTAAAGCAGAACTAGTGGAACAGTTCACTTCCAGGTACAAATGATTACCATTTGTTTTTTTGAACAACAATGTTTATATAAAGTGTCCAAACAAAGCATCCAATTTGTCTTTTGAAATCTATCCTCTTTGTCAAATTCTTTTTCAACAAGTACCATTTTTACGAATACCATACAATGTAACACTGTGCTTTCACACTTCCCAGTTTTGTCGAGCTACTGTGGGACCTTCACTGATCGTGGGAGGGCCAGACGGATAACAGCATGAAAGCAACTTTGGGTTTCTGCAGTTGCCGTACCAAACAGTTGCCCAAATAGCTGAATAACTACTTGTCCCACAAAAGGGATGAGACCTAGGCTAGATAAGATACTTGGCACGCAAGAACTACTGACTGTGAGCAAAACAGCGCATCAAAGTGGGTTGTTGGTGAGAAATAGCTGCACTCTGACCAATATATTCATGGGGGCATGTGTTGGGGGTTGTTGCTAATGTAAGGAAGGTGTGGGTCGGTTGAGCCCCCAAACATTATACGCAAAAGTGACACCCTGCTCTTGCACTCGTGGGGGATGCCTCCTTTGCCCTTCTGCAGCCATGGGGAAGAAGGCCCTGACATAAGCAGAGGTGAAGCTATTGCTAGACACACTTGGGGCCTCATTACACCGATGGCGGTATTAGCACATGGACCAAGGTGCTATTAGCACCTTGGTCTATGCCGGTAAAATACCGGCACCGCCTTGGTTGAAGGGGGAATTACCGCCCCATTCCAAGGTTGGCGGGGCGGTAATTCCCCCTTCCACCACTGCCCTTCCCCATTCCCATTTTTGCCCCATAGGGCATAATGGGAATGGGGAAGGTGCTAATTACGGCACCGCAATTTTGCGGTGCCGTAATTAGCCCCAAGGTCCCTTAGCGGGTTGGTTTTTAACGCCTGCAAACAGCAGGCGTTAAAGCACCAACCCGCTAAGGGACCTCGTAGTAAGGTGGTAATGGTTAACGGTCACCGTTACCATTAACGGTGACCGTTAACCATTACCGCCATCCGTGTAATGAGGCCCTTGGACTCCATTTTGTGTACCATCAACTCCAACTTTAGACTAGGCCGCATTCTGGCATTGCAAAGTTTTCCCTCCCCCTAAGCAGCGCCGTGAACAATGAGCCCTGACAGCCCCCACCTTTTCCCTCTTGTGCCTGTGCCTCTCAAGCCCATTTCTCATGGATGCGCGAGACAAGATGTTGCAAACAAAGAATATATTCATTTACTTCTTCCTCTGAGATCACTGCCCTGTTTGTGTCAGGGCCAAACCATGACTTGTAGTTGTTCATCCATCTCAACAAATTTTCTCCTGCACCTCTCACCCCTGCTGCTGCTAAATTACTGCTTGTTCAACCTTGTGCCCCTCAAAAGCTATTCTTTTCATGTATCAGAAGTGTGACCCTTCCTTGCTGACCACCCCAGAGTGCCTCCCAATAAAACAAGACCTCAGTCACAGTATATTCTGTCCTAAAGTAATATGTGTTACTCCACCCCCTTTCTAGCTCTGATGTGCCAGACCTGTCATCTATCAATCCCGACCCCCACTGGTTTCCTCAGGTGCAAGACCCCCACACCTTTCACCTCGCTATTGACCCAAAGTGGGATAGTACAAACACACATGTGAAATTTATAGGCCTCTAATTAATAGGTTGAGATGGTGCAGGGTTTGGGTCTGGAAACCAGATGCATTCAGGGAGAACTGCGGTCATGGCTTCAGGAGAATGCGGCCTGGCAGGAGGGGGTTGCAGCAGGGCTTTCTCAGACATTCTCGTACAAGCACATTTTGTCAGGGCTCGAGACTTGCACCTTGCGAAAAATGTTTACGTGATTTGCCCTGTGAACAGGAGATGGGCTGAGCTGACAGGTGATGTGTGCTGGCTGTGGGACTCGCTGGGAGAGTGCGAAGTTCTCCAGAGGAACAAAGTAAATCACTAGAAATTTCACGCGACATTGGTGGATGGCAGCAAACAATTCATATGTTTTTCAAAAATGTTTCTAATGCCACTATGGTCTGAAGGGCTATTGGCTCCCATTCTGAGTGAAGGTCAGCGGCTATTTATTTTTGCTTGCGAGCTGAGCAAACCCACGCATCGTACACAGTATAAGATTCCATTGTTTTTCGACCTTGAAAGAAAGTGAGGATTCCGAAAGGAATGAATGAAGGGAGGGGGTAATACTGTCAAATATGATAAGGTTCACCATTCCAAAACTGGACAAAGGAACATGTCATTTCATTTCATGAAAATTCGTTGACCTGAATGGAGTCTCTGCATTACGCTGAGAGAATGGAAATGCTGAATATTATGAAAGTTTTACTTTTGATGATTTTATAGACCAACGGGTCAACGTATCATTAGCCGACTGTTATTGCTGGCTTACATTGTACTGTGTTGTTCTTTGTGGCATATTGCAACAACACGCAAACACAACTTGTGGTGTACTTGTCTTTGTCCCGGGCACATGGGCAGTCCACCATCGAGATGCATGTAGTCCACCACTGGGTTCCACACTAATATTTAGTTAAAATGCTGTCTGTGTTCTTCAAATTGTAGCGTCAACTTCTACATCCCATTTCGAGCTGAACATACTCCATAGCACTAACCTCTGAAGTAAATTGTAGACTACTTTCCATGTTGTTTTCTCTGTGTTCCCATTGTTTTATGTCAGTGTTCATCATTAGTTTTAACACGGGCCAAAATAATGGGTAAAATTATAAATTGTAATGAAGATCGGCTACTGAGACACATTTCTGTTATGTTTTTCAAACAGCTACATCCTGCCTTTCTGCGATTGTCATCGATTCCAGATACCAACTGACGGGTTTTTTAACAGGCAGCTGCATATACACTTGAATGGCTGGATCACAATGACGCTTTTTTGGGACGATCGCCACGGGCCGGTATGCCCTTATAAACATTTGTGGATCGAGAACAAAGAAAAAAATTACCCATTTGCTTAAATATGGCAATCGCCAGATGTTCTCGGAGCGTTAAGTATAGTTTTATATTCAAAATTGGGACGCGCTGTGTTGTGAGATAATGTGTGTTGATATTCCGGGTTCTGCGTCAACTAACGTTAAAACGTAGGTGATGACTGGGCGCGTTTGGCTACGCTGCCCAGTAACATCATGGAGATAGGCGGAGAATTTCACTAGGTTTGGTGATGTCAGCCTAAGGGGCAGGGGATATGATTTAGTGCCGCCAGGGCAGTCTACCTTGGGCGATGCAGCAACGGATAAGATTAACACAATATGGCCGCGCCCTGCTTCCTGATTTCGCATGTGTAAAAAAGAGGAAAACTACGGTAAGCTGCATAGGAAATTTTTGTATGATCGATCAAGGTATGCTTAAAAACACATGCCCGAACCCTTGGGACAATAATATTTTTGAGCGCACTATTCCTTTAAACATGAAATAACCATTGAAATGCATCCATTATTTCTATGTAACCTCAAAATGCCTAATAAAACGTTTCATGATGGAGCTGAGAATTATGGTACTTATCTGCTTGGGAGCAGCAAAAAGAAGAGGAAAGGACCTAGGCAGTACATAACATGTAGGATCAAGAGAGGTCCTGATTGGGTGATTTTGGAAAGGAGAAAACTGCCAGGTTAAGCACTTGTTTTTTTGTGAAAATAAATAACTAATAATAATAATAAATAAATAATAGTTTAGTATTTACAAGTTTAAGATTTGAAGGGCTGCTGGAGAGTAGCATTAAAGAAGTTCAAGCATAATGCTCGCCTCTGGTTTTGACATAGAATGAAGGTAACCAGGAAGCGGAAAGCTCACCTAATGTTCTGCTATGCTCGTTATACATGCTAAAGTTTGTTTTGAGGGCAGACATCATGTGCGCTTGGCCTTTATCTCTGGGAGGCTGCCTGGGTGCTACGACAGCCGTTGCACAAGGACTTCCTCTGTGCAATAACTGCCTGTTTGAGAACCTCTTCCTGCTTTAGAACCGCTTCCTGTTTCGAAGGCTTATTTCAGCAATCAGAGAAGTTATTGTTTAACTTGGGTGTGGCCAAAACTTGTGGCACATTCACCGTCGAAGAAATGAAGACAATTATTGATCCGAAGCACCGTAAACCTTGAACATTATATCGTAAGGTAAATACTCCTTCTTTAATGCAATTCTTGTTTGCATATTTGCAGCCTATCAGAGACCGCTCTAGGTATGGGCTGTCTGTGTAGGACCCTATGCTAATAAATAAACGGTGAACTGACGTTACGTGAGAAAAGTGGACAGTGGTTTGTCAGTTGTGCATCCTGAATATGCTTCAGAATGTGCTACTTACTAATTAGTTTGATGCAGATTGCAACTGTGGAATAGAAGAGAAATCACTGCTGATAATTTAAAGGGACCAGGTACACTACATGGGGCTGAATCAATCTATGTGAATCAGGACCCTACATGTCAATCTCTGAAGATAAGTGTGCAGCAACAGAGTACATGCTTACATTCCTACACGATCAACTCAGCTTTTCAACCATATGAGGTTAATAAAATGAGTAAAGTTGAGTTGGGTAACAATAACTATTGTTATTTACAGAACTATGTGTCATTAAAACTAAGGTAGCACGCACTATATAAAAACAAGTCGCTAATTGTGACGAAAGCTTAGAGAGAGAAAGAGTGAGTGATTGCGTAGGAGTGCTGAGTGGATGTAGATGGGGAAGAAGTGACAAAGAAACGGTGTGTGTGTGTGTGTGTGTGTGCGTGCGTGCGTGCGTGTGTTTTCTCCTTGTCAAGCTTCTGTTGCCAATGCAACAATGTTTAACTTTGCCTGCGTTAACACCAACCCAGAAAACGGGTTATTTGGCTGGGCTCATGCTGACACCTTTGGCAAATTTGGAACACTTAAGAGTTTCACTGTAAATTACATGGCTAACCCAGATATTGACATGGCTAACCCGGATATTGGCATGGCTAACCCGGATATTGACATGGCTAACCCGGATATTGGCATGGCTAACCCGGATATTGACATGGCTAACCCGGATATTGATCCCTTGCTCGTTTTGCTTATATAGACACAGCACCACAGCGGCCACCTCCCTGGTGATGCCTAAAACGGCAGAAACATGTGCATGGGGTTGTTGGTGGTACTCCTGTTCAGAGAATTACCTGGTAGTTTGGTGCTGGACTGCCTTCGTTGGTATTTCCCCTCTGTGAAATGTACAGGGAGGTAACACGTAGCCATAGGCTCCCCTGAGTGAGAACCATCTCAGATAACAGTTTGTTTGGCTGTGTGTTTTCTCGGTAGAGGGGACCCAGAGTTTTGTCAAATTTGAAACGCTTTCTGATTTCACCACAGCTAGAACAGTAATCCGAACGTGGACCCCTTGCACTCTTGCAGACAGAGAGACATGACTAAGCTGTTCGCTAACAAACGGGCATGCATGGGGCAGAGAACGCAACTGTTTTACAATTTCTTTAAAGACAATTTCTTTAAAGACAAAAACACCTACTTTTCAATATTACTTAAAGATGCTGATGTCTTGACTGTGGACAGTAAGTGAAGCGTACATGTAGAACTCTCAGAAAATATATTATTTACGCTTTGCTCAGGACCACAGGGCTTCGCTGCTGTGAAATTACTCAATGCTCTAATACTGATTGCCTTCAGAAATGTTGTGTGGGGTTCCAGACAGAAAGAAAGAACAAGTGTAGAGACAGTTAGTTCTTAGCTTAATTATTGCCCATCCCTACCCGTGGGTCACACGTTTGCAAACTTCTCCCAACGTGGTTATGTTCCTATGTTCAGAAGAGCCAAGAAGAATATAAACACAATGGTTGTCTTCCTTCCTAACATTATACTTTGGACTATGGAGGACCAAACACATGCCAATGTTTAAAACTATCTGTTTCTCTTCGTCTTTTTTGTACTCTTTTCACTTTTGAGAATGCATTGTTCGCTTTACTTATCATGTTTATGTAAGGATTTCCCATTTATTGTCAAGTTAGTTCATCAAGTGATTGGTGTATTTTGCAAGTCATCTCTAGAAACCAGAGTATAATTTTAGATTTTGAAATAGTACCCTGCTATATGGTTAATTTGGGTGGAGATGCGGACAAGTGCCCAAATTGGAGAATGGGCTCAAATCATGACTTCACAAATTATCAAAGTGTGTGAGTTGAGGCAAATCGTTTAATCCAACAAAAAAATGCTTTACAGCATATTGTGTAGTCCAATCTAAGTTTCTTGGAACATCAAGGACATATCAGGTTCAGTAGGCAGACAAAAAGATATGTTCTCAATTGAAAACAACTCAAACCTGACATAGCTGTTACTCAGGAAACTCATTTAGACGAGATTATAAGCAATACAAGGACAAGCTCTTCTGGGCTTGTGATGTTATTTTTTCAAACCACTTTCTTCTAAAAATAACAAATACAAATTTCGCAGCACCAGTAACAGCTGAAAGCTGCATGCAAGTAATCATGTGAACAGTACTGTGCAAAATACAAACATTACAAATGACACAAACAAGAACAGCAGTTGAAGAGGTAGCCGAGTATTCTAGACTCAAAGTATCCGTTTTCTTCACATCAAATGACTGGACGGACAAAAGCAGGTCATTAGGATTCAAAGGTTACTTGGCATCATGTTTGCGAGTGGTTCCAATCATTGTGACAGGATCTAGAAGTCCAAATTTAAGGTCCAGCTTCGAAAGAGCAAGACAACATTCTAAAAATCCTTTAAGTATAGCCCTACTCCCTTTTTAGAAGTCTGGTGCAATGAGCTCTCTATGACCTGCAGGGACATTACTTTTTTTTGCTGCAAGAAGTGCTGGTTCTTGGGAGATATATTTTCAAATGACGTGGATGGTTTTCAGCACAGCTGGATCTAATTCTATAAGCACATTGACTCCCATGTGGGATTTAATAATACATTGAGGGTATTCATTTTTTAATGAACTAGTTATTACCTTAGCTTTTCTCAGTCATGCCAAAGAATGCCAAGAATTTCTTTCATCTGAGTCATTGTTTGCAGATTCGACCTGAAAGACGTAGTGTTGTAAATGTTCCATGCCTTTCATATGATCCCTAAAGCTAGAAATGCAATCTTCTGTTTAGGTTGGAGTACTTCAAAAGAATTTAATTTCAACAGGTATTGGGAGGATTTCATCCTCTACTACTTGACTGTGTTTATGAATGGCAAACAGTGAAATCCTGCTGCTAGACACTTCCTGAAGAACTTTACAGATGTCCTGCTTCATGACAGCATATTTTACATTGGTTGATCTTGGGAAGAATAAGAACCTGGGGGGGGGGGAGAATTCCCTACTGATGTTCTGCTGGTCCAAAACCAATGTGAAATGATAGAAAAACTGTCCCGGAAGTGAATGGAAGTTTTTTAGAGACATCATTTTAGAAGAAATCAAAGATTGCTTTGGACAGATGCTTGTGCGTAAGTGGGTGGACTGAGGATATGGACATCCTGGCAAATGATGAAACTGGGGAGTCAGGCGGCAGCAAGGTAACATCAAGATCCAAACTGATAGGCGGACATATTAAGAGAAAATTGCTGTAGGGATGCGATAATGCGAACACCCTTCCTACGGTGAGAATATGATCACCAAGGAATCCCTAACGAGCAGCGCAGCTTCATGAAACAAATATTAGATGGTGTAAGTGAGGAGACCTGGAACAGACTGCCAACAAGTTAAAAGAACTCCAACCAGAAACAGCCACGACAGAGGCAAGAACATGCACATTTCTTTAGACTTTTGGGATCGAATCTTGATAACTCTGCTACCTTTTGCAAACACCCTGACCCTGAATTGCTGCATGAATCTGAACAGTTGGTGTCCAGTCAAAGTTTCGAAACAATAGTTTCGAATGAGAAAAGTACCGAAACAAAAGTTTCAAAAACATTTTCAAATGTATTTCTTTTAATATTAAAGGGTTTATTTTGTTTGTATAGTAAAATAAGTGTTTAAAAAAACAGGGATTTTGGGGAGCCATAAAAAAAATTGAAACTTTTTTTTTCGACACTTTTGTGTTGGAACTTTAGTAATTCGAAACTGTGACTGTCGAAACAGTCACTATGAACCGAACAGTTCATTTAAATTCAAGTGATGCTGTCTCATGGCAAAGTGTTAAGCATTTGCACACAATGAAATACATCATTGGGGTGTGCAGAAGTCCCTAGTGGATCCTCGAAGAGGACATCATGGGCCACTGTGAAAGAAAAACCTTCAGAGAGGGATACTCATGTCAGTCTTATAGGAAAGCCATCACAGAAGGCATATCTGGGCAGCTGCCCCCCACCTAAGAGATGTCAGTGAAGAATGAATGGACCCTCACAAACATCTTACTGAAGACAATACCCGTGATTGCAGATGCCGAGTGGTCAGACTGGCCTTTTGTGCTGCCAACGAACTTACTGAGCTGAACAGTGATATATTTAAAAAGCAAGTGGACATGGCGTGGAATGACGAAATGCAGACCCAGAACATTCCTCTTGGTTTTCTGAGCTGCCAAATGAGACAAAACGGCAGAGTTACTGCTCTTCAGTTGGTGAGCACCTTTTTGTAATGAGAAGATTGCATACAAGCCTGCTTTCATTGGGGAGCCATGACTTCCAGACTTCTTATGTATGCAGTATAAGGTAGTTAGTGTATTCAAATCCAAGAATCTGTGCGCTCTTGATCACTCTAAGATTGTATCAAGAAGTTCACAAATGTGGGTTGTGAAATGGCAGCGATCACACTAGTCCTTCCAACTGATCCACCAAGGTTGGAAAATGGAAATGTGAGGATTGGGTGTGTGGGACGGTGATTCACGAATCACCGTCCCACACACGAAATTCTTATGTATGCAGCCACGCTCTATGGGTTAATTGCAACAGTTGCCTTCAGTTTTGTGCAAAAGTGAAACAAGGATGATGCATTTTGCAAGGTATTGTAAGAATCCCTGGTGAAAACCTTCCCGCTTTAAGCAGCCATCTTGTGGGCTGTGGGCCACCCCCTCCTGGTCATGACCCTCTGACTGAAAAGTAAAACAATAAATGATATATTGCTCTTTTAAGTGTACCTTTGTTTTAAATGTATGCATTTTCAGAAATAAATGCATATTTTCTTCTCGTCTGCACATGTGCTTACTGGGCAAGGGCCCCCAGTTTTGTTTGCTCCCTCTTCTGTGCCTTTTAGCAAAGAGCGTGGATAGATTGGGAGGCGGGGCGTCCTGTCTGTTGCTGCACTCAGAACCGGGTACTATATTTGATTTGAAGCTGCAAGGCCTGCAATCTGCATGGATGTGGATGGAAGTTTGCTTTTCTCTGACCATCTCTTCCCTTGCCTTTCTCTACATGCCCCTGGTCTGGTGTCACCGCTATCGCTCAATGACTTTTCACCTATGAAATCACCGCTCCCACCAGGCGTTGGTTTATCAGATAGTTCCTTCATGAATTTTATTCTCTTTATAACTTTTCTACTTCCCCTTCACATGTTGTGCTCCTCCCTACTAACTTTCCCTTTGCCCTCTCCTAAACCTATGCTTTCCCACTAAACTACCCCCTTCCTCCCAAATATTTAGCTTTATTTACTCATTCCCTGTATTAACTGCTGCAGCTGTTACATGCCTCCCCATATCTCTCCTCTCTCCATACATGAAGCTAGAATTCTGTCATGACTCACCCTCTTGATCCCCTCCGTAGTGCCTCCTCCCACTGCAGGGATTCGGTTTCATTACTCACGTGCATACTCCCTTCATGTGTGCAACCCTACTGTCATATGCACCAGGATTACCTTCCCTGATCTCCTCTTCCTTCAATATCCACTTCCCTGAATTCTACCTTCTTGACTACATACCTTATCTTCTTGTTCCCCCCCTACCCATGACACCCCTCTTTCCCCCGCAGCAAAGGCATATCAGCCAATTCACTGGTCTATCACCTCTTATACATGGCCTGGCTTCACTGCACGCACCCACTTGCCTGCACGCAACCTCGCCTCCTCCACTACTCTCCACCACTCCTGCCGTTACTGTTATTATAAGCCCCTTGCCTATGCATTAGGCGTAGCCAGGATTGTCTAACAAGTGGGGCATGAAGCTAATCTAGTTGGGCCCATCGCTGTTATGTTAGAATCTGTAAATGTCCACACAGAGCTGCTGAGTGGGCATTTACAGATTACCCTGTCCACGCCACCTATATGTGCTATGTGTTGATAGTCTACCCATGTCTTAGTTTGTGTCTTGTATATTCCCTGTAGTCCCCACAAGTCCTTAGGCACGGCTTTAACAAAGGGTTCACCAACTCCAGGCCTCGATGGCCAGAATCCTGAAAGTTTTTTCAGGCTAGCCCTCATTAATATTCATGAGAACAAATGTGCATACATGTAGAATCATTGCATTCAAATTGATTTCATGAATATTAATGAAGGGTGTCCTGAAAATCCACCATGTTTTCGGCCCTCGAGGCCTGGAGCTGGCCAACCCTGCATATCGCATCTTGTGCATCGCTCTGAAGCCCCTTTGGATTTGGTTTGCACTACATTGCACTAAATATAAAAAATGAAATAAATAAAAAATAAGGTGGCCCGTTGCTCGTAATGTCTCATCTGTGTTCCAGTTGTACCCGGAATAGACAAAAGAATGGAAACAATCATCCCAAACTCCTGAATGAACTGGGACCATCTCCAGGACAGCAATGACAACACTCCACAAAGGCTACAGCATAGTCTGCGGCCCTACAAATATAAATATAGGCCCAGGACTCGTATGATTCCTGACCATTGACTATTCTAGCTAAGGCAGGTGGAGGCTGTAGGATTTAACATCGACAAGGTCATCCCCCTTTACCTCTGAGATCTTTACCCGCACACCTCATCTCCAAGCCCAGCGCTCAGAAGCTGATTTGTCTGCATGAAGTAATGCATAAAACACCAGGAACAAATACAAAAATCGATGCATGGGTGTTCGGCAATGCCAGGCATGGGTGCCCTTTAGCGGTGCATATCGAATGAAGAGGTGGTAGGTGGTTTGTAGAGTTGGGGTAAACTATGGCGATGTCTGATGCAATGACATTGAATAGAATATGGAGCATCCAAGTTCTTAAAGTAAAAAAAAGAGATGAAACACTGAAGATTACACCCATGGTGTGCGATTTTAGTATTGCAAACAGCCATGAAATACCTTGAGCCAGGCATGATGTTACAATACGCACTGATGCCTCTTTCTGTACATGTGACTGACCCAACAGAGAAATCAGGCATGTAAAGGAGAGCAATAATAGGCCAGAACAGCTTTAGCACTTCTCAGACCGGCCATTCATTGTTAAATATTTCTTAAAAGGGAATTTATGAAATCATTTTAGTGCCCCTGTATGTTGTTTTCCCCAAGTGGGGAAGTGCACCAGTCCTGGAGGTACTGCAATACTAGGTTGATGAGTGGAGTGGACAGAGCAAGCTCCCATTCCATCTCCCTGTTCCAAAGTCAAACATTTGACATAGCCTGGTCCTTACACCCTTCCCTGTACCTCAAAAAGAGCGTCAAATGCTTGACGTTAATACATTGCCTCACATTGTAGCTAACAGGAAACATTGATTTTTCAAGATGATTATGATAATAATTATACTAATGTGTATCCTTTGCCAGGTTTCTCATACTACTAAGCGCTACTGCACCCTTCACTACCCTAATGGTCTTGCAGAGCTGATGCGTGTCTGCGTAGTGGCCTCTGATGCCCCCGTCTGGGATAAACCTGACTGGTCTGTGGAGGATAGGAAAAGGGTAAAAGGAAAGAGGATAAGAAGATAAGAGAAGCAGAGGCAGAAAAGAGATGAACAGATAAACACTTGCGGAGATAAAAGGGGGCTTAAGGGGCGAGGTGTAGGATTGTGGTAGTAGGAATGTGTGTGTGAAGGCGTTGGTAGTGGATGCAAGCAATTTTCTGTGAAGGCAGCTTCTAGCACATTGCTTTTGTGGTACTAGAATTAGTCAGTGCATGGATTTGTGATGTACTGAGGTGGGCCCTTGAGGTAGTAGTAGTTGTAGTAGTTTGTTATTTATATAGCACCTTTATCCCATATGGTCTCAACGCGCTTGTGGGGGAATGCCCTCGGGGGACTGAAGTCCAAAGTGTCGGAAACCTTATCAGAGAGGTTTATAATACGTGTGTGCAATTGGCCAAAATAGGGAGAAGGTGGGATGGCCAAGCACCAGTAAGCTACCCGTGAAGGTCAGGCATGTGGATGGGTGCTGAGAGGAGGTATGGGGAGAGGGTGAGTGCAAGATATGATATGATAGGTTATTTATAACGTGCTTAATACCCAGAGGTTTCTAAGCACGGACCTGGGGATCGAATCTGTGGTGCTCTGTGTCGTCTTGCTTCCAAGGAGAGCATGTTGCCCCTGAGCTATCATCCCGAGACTTGTTATGTTCCATAAGCATGGAGTGCAACCGATTTAATACATAGGCTATACTTCAACGAATGCCTTAGTTCCGACCATATGCCCTATCCTAGTGTGTCTAGGTTGATGAAGATTTGTGGGGTTCATCTAGGGTCATTCCATAGGCTACATTCTCTATTCGCCTAGATTCAGTACATTGGGTGCATCCTAGCTTAACCTAGAATCAGAATATTGGCTACACTCTACAATCACCTAGATTCGGTACATAGGCTACATTCTACGTGCGCCTAGATTCAGTACATAGGGTGCATTCTACATTCACCTTGAATGCAGCACATTGGATACCTTCTACATTCACCTGGATTCAATACCATGGCAACATTCTGCATTCCCTGGATTCAATTTATTGGCTAGATTCACCTAGATTCAATACATTGGGTACATTCTGCATTCACCTAGAGGTCAATCATCGGCTACATTCTACATTCATCTAGATTTAGTACATATGTTACATCCCACCTTCACATTAGCTGCCTTTACAATTCCTCCAAGCGCAAGCAATCTACAATATATTGGCTGCATTCAGCATTCACCTAGGATCAATATATTGGCTACATTCACCTAGATTCAGTACATGAGTTACATTCTACCTTCAAATAAGCTGCCTTCACAGTTCCTCTAGGCGCAACACACTACTTACCCCCCCTTCCCACAAGTGCAGTGCAGTACACTCCCACCCACTGTCTTAATCCAGATTGCAATGTGTTGCCCGCCCCCTGCACCTCACCAAGTGTAGCACCCTACCCACTCTCACGGTTGCTCCAAGAGCTACACAGTGGTCACCCATACGGACACCGAAAGCTGCCATATCCAGTTCACCCTCAAATTACTTACTCGTGCAATGTCTTGGCGACCTGATCATTCCTTCTAAGTTCAACACAATTGGCTAGCTAGAGAGTGTGCAGTGAAAGATTGACACCATGTTAGGATCAGGTGGTAGTAGTGTAGAAGTGGCAGGGTTTTACCGGAGCACAGTGATGCCTGTGCTCCGCACCCGTGCCACCTCACCTGAGTTGTAGCTGTAGGGTGTTCTATCAGCCGTCCATGGGCGAAAACAGGGGCAGACAGGGAATGGGAGCTGCGCCAGGGAGCTTCCTTTGTGTCCCTGAACAGAGTCAGTGCCCAGGTGATATGGGATGAGCATGTGAGAGGGGAGTGGTCTTCAGGTTGCAGTGGGTATGGGCAGGTTTCGAGGGCCTTGCTTAAGGGGAGGTGGTCCTCTTTGCGGCGTATGCTTAGTGGGAGGGAGTTTCAGAGGGTGGGATCTTGGACAGAAAATTAGTTTCCTCCCACTGTGGCAGAATTATAAGGGGGAGGCCCAGGAGGTGTGCAGAGCCTTATCTAAGGTTTCTGGTGGGTTTGTGCTGTGTAAGTTTGTCTTGTAGGAATGTGGGGCCTGTCTTGTGCAGTGCATGGTGTGTGATACACATGGCTTTAAAAGTTGCCCTTTGGCTGATGGGAAGCCAGTGAAGCACTCTAAGGGCAGGAGAAATATGTTCTCTAGGTGAGAGGGCAAGGACGAGTCTGGCTGCCAAGCTTTGGATCCACTGGAGATTGTTGAGCTGGTAGGCAGGTGCGGCCAGATAGAGGGAGTTGGCATAGTCCAGGCAGGTGAGAATGATAACCATGATGGTTGAGACTCTGTGAGGGTAGGAGAGATAGGAGAATATTCGTCTGAGGGTACGCAGGTGGAAATGACATGTTCTGGATACAGTGTTGATGTTGTGAGAGAGCGTTATATCAGAGTCCAAGGGGTATCACAGGTTTTTCACTGAGTTGGATGCTGCTGGTAGGGGGCCTAGTGAGGATGGCCAGGTTGAGGGTTGTTGAAGAGCAAGGTTTTACTGCAGATCATGATTCTGGCTTTGCCAGGGTTCAGGAGAAGGTGGTAGGCTGTCATCCAATGGTCGACTGCTGAGAGGCAGGAGGAGAGGTCAGGGTGTGGGGAGGAAGTTGTTTTGGGGATCTTGAAAATGATCTTGGTGTTGGTGGCATAATTGTAGCAAGTGGTCATGAGAGCAGATGAGTGCAGGGAAGATGCTTAGGTGGAGGTTGGAGAGGAGGGGGAAAGGGAGGCCCCCTCTGGGACTCCTTTAGAGACAGGGCAAGTTGGGGAGGAGAAAGGGGGGAGGAGAGTGACTTCAGAAGGGTCTGAGAGCAGTGCCGGCCGCAGGTCTACCAGAGCCCTGCGCGGGTGCTCCCAGCTCACACAATGTAAAGTGCCATCATGACACGTTACATTGGGTGAGCTGACGGCGCCCTTTTGTCAGTCAATGACTTTCTATTAGTGAATGACAGAGGCGCAGCACGAAGCATGCAGCACCTCTGTCACTAACTAATGGAAAGTCTTTGACTGACAGTTTACATAACAGTGTCATGTAAAGGGTGCTGCCTGCCCACACAATGTTAAGTTTCATGATTTTGCGGCACCCTTTTATTGGTGATGCCCATGTGTGACCGCACGACTTGATCACCCATTGAGCCGGCTCTGTCTGAGAGCAAGAAAGAGATCCATCTGAGGGCAGAATCCCTGATGCCCAGGGAGTGGAGTCTGTCCATGAGGATGGAGTGGTCTATAGTGTCAAAGGCCGGGTGCGCCAGAATGGGAAGGGAGGAGTCATGCGGAGAAAGGGCGTGGGGGCAATGGATGTTGCTAATTTGGTGGTGATGGAGCAGTGTTGATCAATGGCACTATTATAGAAGTGGTCTGACAATGGACGCAACATTTAGTGAAGAACAATGGTCTAAGTATTGCCAACTGACTAAATCCATTTCTTTAAATGCTGGCCTCCATTTGATTCAATTCAAAATCCTTAATCAGCTACGTTATAGCCTAGTCAAAATGGCTAAGTTTGCTGAAAACTGTTCAGGGGAGTGCATGAAATGTGGAGACCCACGTGCAAACTCCGTCCACATGTATTGGGTATGCCCTTTCATTGCTGGGTTTTGAACGATGTGGCTGATATTATTGGGAAAATAACACAAATCCCGGTCCTCCTTACCCTTCAGAAGTACCTATTTGGAGCCATTGGGAAAGTTGCCAAAATCACTAGGAGATTGTTCAATGTATCATGCATGATCGTGAAAAAATGTACATTGCAATGTTGGAAAACATGACATGCGCCGCGTACAGACAGCTTTCTCCAGGAATTGACATTCGCGAATGAATGTGAGGAACAATATGTGTTAACACTGTCGACAACTAACTGCCCTAAAGACATATGGGCCCCCTTCAGAAGCTTCCTATGCAAAATGATATCTGATAAGGACTTTCCTTCGGTGGCATCACCATGATTGTATGCAGCCCAAATATGCTTGTAATGTTTGAATCCTACTGTGTTGTTGGAACTGTTGTTGTACTGTGTTGTTATTGACATGAGCATCAATAAATAAAGTTTTCTTTAAAAAAGTGGTCTGACAGGGCATTGTAGAGCGCTTGGGAGATGGAGGAAGCGGGGGAGGAGCAGCCTGGAATCTTGATCCTGTGGAGTTCCCTGCTTGGGCTTTGGTAGATAGCTATTTGGTTCTCATAGAAGCATTGTTTGGTTTTCCTGATTTCCATCCCATACGCTCTGGTTAGTATGGCATAACAGGCTGTTTTGGGGTGGAGGGTTTGTCCGCGTTCTTGGCGGTGCTTAAGGGTTTTGAGGGAGGGAATGAACCATTTGGGAATGGGGCCTGTCTTCTGGCAGGCATATCTAATAGGATATACAAATAACAATACAATACAATAGGAGTGAGCGGGGTAAGGGTTCTAGAGAGCCAATGGTCAAAAGGGCAATGGAGGGAGAACCTTTGTGGAGGAAGAAGATAGGGAGGGAGCATTGGAGGGAGTTGGCCAGGTCAGGGTTTATGATGACCTTGTTCCAAAGGCGTTCTGGGAGTGCTGGCTGTGGCTGGTGAGATGAGGCTATAGGGGAGGTGGGGTAGTGATATTGAAGAAGATGGCGCAGTGATCAGTCCAAATGAGCGGATGGGAAGGTAGAGTTGTTATCAAGTCGGAAGAACTGAATCCAGCATTGAGGGCGTGTCCTGCTATGTGGGTGCTGTGTGAGATCATTTGGGACATGTTGAGCGTGTCCATGTTATTAAGGAGTGGGCAGGTCATCGGGTTGAATGTGATAGCAGACCAGACGTTGAGATATCCTAGCAAGGTTAGGCGGGTGTTTAATAGAAGAATCGCTGAAACTGAGTCACTACGGTAGTCAGCAAAGTTTCCATTGTAGCAAGAGGGTCTGTAGAGGAGTAGGAAACTGTCGGTGAAGGAGGAGGTGAGTTGAAATTTCACTAGTAGTGATTCGCAGTGAGAGTTGCAAGGTTGTTTCTCAGTCTGTAAGACAGCGAGGTGTTGTTTGTAGAGGATGGCTAGTCCTCCAGCTCTGCTAGATCTCTTCTGCTTGACTATCTAGTAGCTGGAGAGGAAGACCTTGTATGCAATGGGTTCAAAGTCGTTAGAGATCGAGGTTTCGGTGATAAAGAGGATATCTAGGTTTTCGTCAGAGATAAATTAGAAAATTATGTGTTTGTTTTTGGCTACAGATCTGCCGTTGAGGATGCAAGAGAGCAGTTTGGGTGTGGAAAGGAGGGAAAGATTTGGTCAGGGGAAGGGGTTCGTATCGGGAGGGGAGGGGGGTTTATTTATTTTATTTATTTATTGTGCATTTGTAAGGTGCTTATACATCAAGAAATTGTGTTTCAAAGCGCCCACAGGGCAAAGGGGAAGGAACAGAAGGCAAATGAAATAACAATGATGAACAAAGACAGAGGCATTCATACTAGGCCTTGTGAACATTCAGAACGTTCAAGTGCAGAGAGATAGAAGGGACAAGGGAATGGGGTAAGTGCAAGAGTTTCCACAGAGGGGAAAGGGCCAGAGGGTCAGTGGCAAGGCAACAGGTAAGTGCCTGGCAGAGACCACTTGGTAAAGAGTGGTCACCTGCCAATTCAATAAGTGCTACTGTGGGACAGCAGAGGCCAGTGGGAGCCTAACGTCAGGTGCAGGGGCAGGGTGGAGCCTAAAGGCGATTGGATGGAAGGCCAGGACCCAGAAGGACACATAAGGGCCCAGGCCACCAATCCCAGCGACTTTGGGGTTTAGCAAGGGAGGGAGAGGGGGAAGGAGGAGGAGAAGAGTAGAGTCTTGAGGAGCTGACAGAATTTGAGGAGATCCGGCTCAAGGCGGAGAGGAAGGGGGAGGCTGTTCCAGAGGAGGGAGGTGGGTTTCTTTGATGGGTCCCAGAGGAGGGGTAGGGGTCAGATGAGGAGTGGGGGATGTGGGTGGTGAAGGGGGACTGGGGCTTTTGGCAAGAAGTGCCCGTGGGGGACGACTCCTTGAAGGGGAAGGGGATAAGGTATCTGATTTGAAGGGAGTGCCTGGGAAGGATTTGGAAGGAGTGGGAGAGAGGATTGCCCAGGGGGTTCCAGTGAATAGGGGTGGGTGAAAGAGGGAAACAGGGAAAGTAGGGGTTGTGTGGGGAGGGTTGAGGTAGTGGGGGATTTTGAAGGGGTGTTAAAGAGGGAGAGGATTGGGTCGTGAGTAGGGGGATCAAGGGAGGGTAAGTGAGGGGGGCAGGGTGGGGCCTGGGAGTGGGTAGAGGGTGATAGAGAAGGAGGTGTCCTATAGTGAGGGTGGCCGCTGTGTTTAGGGGAGTGTCTGATGGGACAAGGGAGGGTGACGAAAGGGGGTGAACCAGAGAAAGATGGGAAGGTTAGGGTTGAAGGATAAGAGGGGTGTGTGTGCTGAGTGTCCCTGGGGAGAGGGGTTAGGGTAGAGGGGGCCTTTGATAGAAGGGACCAGGGGGGAAGGGATCTGATTTTAGAAGCGCCATTGTGCCCCCTACTCTGTGAGTTAGTGGGCATGGTGGAGGATACTACAAGCGGCTCCAGTAAAAGAGGAGGGCTGTCAAGAGGCTGGTGGTCTGTGTGAATGTTTAGGCATGGAGAGGGTGTGAGAGATGTAGGTGCAATGTGTAGGCAGATGTCAAAACAAATGCAGTTCCTGAAAATGCAGTCCACATTTAAAAGGTATGCAGTACCTGAAAATGCAATATACATTCAAAACAGGGTAGTTTGAAGGGGTGTTAAAGAGGGAGAGGACATAGTTAGGAGTGACGGGGAGCAAGGTAGGGTCGGACTGGGACAAGAAATAGGCCTAGGCACCTTAAAGAAAAGTGGCCACCACTCGCCTCAGAAAAGTTGCCCTCAAACCATCATCCATGAATCGTGTCAATTCACGACTTTACAGAAAATGCTACAGGTGCTATCCCTGCGGCTTCCCAGTGAACAGCTAGTAGTGCACAACGTAACATTCCAGAAATCTACACAACATGCAAACTATAGCTATTCCACAATTAAATGAGAATTGCTACTATAGCATTTCTGAAAGAGCAGTGAGAAAACCAACACAGCAAGCAGAATGCATACATCCGACCACACCACACAGTTGCATTTAGGCTTGCACTTCCCCTCATCATATCATTTTCTTTCTTTTATAGTGTGCTTTCTGCTCACACCTTATTACTCCTTCTAGTAAGTGCTGTAATAGCAGGTGTTATTATTCCAATGAATGGTGGCTGGCCAATGTATGAACCACCTCTGAAATATTAAAGGCTGAATGGGCTTATGCAAGATTTGAAATTGTGACATGCAGGCTGGCTACACTGTGAGCGACAACAGCAGGTGAATACTTAAGTTGTGAGGGACCCACCCGGATACTCCAGGCAGTAGCTATGGCCCTGGCATTTGATAATGATTTGTTATTTATGTATAGCGCTTTTGCCAAAGCACTGTACATAGAACATATTTACATACGATTATTCCCAACTGAAGTTGGTACTCATTTATGAACCTCAGATTAATGAAAGGCTGAGTTGGCTTTGCCAGGATTTGAACCTGCTCCCTGCAGATCACACATAGATAAGCGCTCAACCTGCCCGTCTATATATTAGAGTCCGTCCTCCCTCCCTGCCAGTAACAGGGTCAGAGTTCTCTGAACTGGGCTTTTAGTGCTACCCACACCCGGTGAGACTTGAACACCCACTCCCTTCCACCCTTCCTAGGGATTCATTTCCAAATTCCAGGACTACGAAGAATAAGCCTGTTATCAGGAAACAGTGGCGCAGGTAGACACACACCGACTGACTGGGAGTGCCCCGGCACTTTCTCGACTAGCAGACACGTTTTGAATTACACTTTTAATCAAATGTGAATGGTTGCATACCAGCAAGTGAGCGAACAGTCCCTAGGAGTCTTTCTCCCCGTTCTTGAAGACTGGTTGGAAGAACCACACAGAGATCAAGCATCCAGTGATAATAGAGAATACAGTTACAGAGGATGCTATAACAGAGAAATAAAAACAGAGAAAAAAACATCGAACATTTAAAAACGTGGATATGGGGTGGGGTAAGGGAGCAAAACCGGCGGCAATGGGGTTGGTTTAAGCACATAGAGAAACAGGGGTTTGGGAGGAACCTCTCTCCCCCAAAAACAAATTTGCTATGTTTTCAGTGAAAAGGCATTCTCTGTTAAGTATTCTGTGTAACCTCATAGAACCGTTTGCAGGCAGTTATCACAGCAGAGAGCCTCTAGTGAGTCTTGTAGCAGCCCAGATGTGTAATAACCTTCTCTCACTCGTTTTCGATTGTTGCTAATTTCACTGTATGACAAGCTGAGAGGCTCCCTGCTTTCACAACCCCAAGTACCAGGTCCCCACACTGGAGCTGTGGACGCAGTGATGGTCACTATGAAGCAAGAGGTGCCATGTTAATTACTGAGAGGGCTGTGGAATAGCTGTTGCTGTAAACCTGAAGCTTGGCTTTCCCATTAACCATCACAGGTGAGATCCCTCTCTCCCAAAGCAGTGGAGGATGCACCGATTCATCTGAGGTAGGAGAGGCCAAGCTTCTCATGACTCTGCCAGGTGCAGGTGAAAAATATCAGCAGAGTTGGGAAAGAATCCTCTACTTTACTCAGGCTGTGGCTGCTGTGAGAAAGGCTCGACAGGTCCCGCTCAAACAATGCGAGGTAGTTGGGGCCTGAATCATCCCCCCAGGTTTATGGATTATACACTCTTCAAACACTGCATCTGTAGCTGGTGAGGCGGCTCATCCTCACGGATGAGGGTTATATGCAGATCAAACGCTCCAGCTGCTGAGGATAGCCCCAAAGCAAATTAAGAAAAAAATAAATAAATAAAGTACTCTTGCATTACATAATGCGGGTGAGTAATAACAGACCACCTCGTTAGTATGTTTTGTACCAATCCCATAGGGCATTCATTTCTGCACTCAGCCAACCAGCGAAGCAGCCCCCAGCTCTTCTGCCTCACCATTGGACACTTCAATAGCCACTAATGAAGAGGCCTGTGGTTGATCCGCGTGATCCAGCCAGTTAACAAGCATTTCGAGCATTGCAGGACAGAAATATGTTCTTACCTCCTCCTCATCTGTTCGAAAATGGAAGAGAAAGTTGACAACCCGTTTGACGAGCCATCTCTTGAGAACTGAAAGGAAGGGCCACTGAACTGAAAGAGCGTGAGTGACATTGCAAAGATGTGATTTCTTCTCGCACCCCTACTATGAAAAACAGATCAACTTCCTTGTGGCACAGGGCCTATGAATTATAAACCTCTCTTGCCAAACAATACATGGTCTTGGGAGGATAGCTCAGGGGCAACGCGCTGACGTGGAGCAACACGGGTTTGATCCCTGGTCGCGCTTAGAGACCTCTGGGTATTAAGCGCGTTATAAATAACGAATTACAATCACTCTGTGTATCAAAATGTGTTTAGGAAGCAAGTGGCAAACAAAAAACGGCCATCAAAACGGCACACACTGCAAGAACTGATGATAAAGAACTTGAAGCCTTGTATTCACACTATAGAAACACTTCCTCACTGTCCAGACTTGCTTCACAGGTTGGGCCCACATTGACCAACGTTTTAATGCAATGATTTGAGTTTCCTATGTGCATGAGCACTTGATATTTATCAGTGCAAGCAATCCTGCTCTTTTACCTCTAAAATGAGGGTGAGCTAGCAAAGAACTGTGGCTATGGCGTATACTGAGAAAGCAATCTGAATAGCTAGTCTGTCAAGGCCACATTCTGATGGTTATACTATCAGGAACAATGCTGCAACTTGGAAAGAAAGTCACAAACCTCTAGGGAACCGGAACTTAGATTATTTCCTTCCCAGTGGCATCTGAAAGGCTAATTTTAAAACAGCCAACCGCTTTCACTAGTCTTACTACTTCCTTCTTTGTTTCAGCAGAAAACATTGCTTAGTGGTAGTCAAACGTGTGAGAACAGAGGCACTGAGCTGAAGTTCTCAGGGATAATCCCTGGAGCCTTTTGCTTTTTGTCCTGATGATTAAATGATTGTCCCTCACTCCTTTATGTTATGGTATGTTGTGTTATGGTATGGAATGTTATGTTGAGGACTAGTCAGAGAAGTGGGTCCTGTTTGTGGCCTGGAGGACCGTAAGTACCTCAAAGCGAGAGTACACTAAGTGCTCTGTTTTCCCTACGCAAATAACCTTGCAAACTGGCACTCTACTGATTGATGGCTCTAGCATTTTATCAATGTTAGGGAGTACAGCCTTGTTGTCCTCTGGGAAGAAGTGTACCAGCCATCCCTCTGTCAGTTAAGTTTATTTCGGATCATGCTGTTTTTTTCTCTCCATAAAACGGGTAAACTAAATCAATAGACAGTATGTAAAAACAACCACATATTTCAAACTCATATTCATTTGTTCAGCTTCCAATAACCAACGTATCCCCCACTCGCCCAGAGAACATTCTACCATATTGTCATTAGTTAAAGTGCAATGTGAACTATAGTGCCTTTGTGATTGGGCTCACTGCTGGTTTCATAGAATTGTGGGGCCGAGTGGGGGTTTAGAAGCACTCCCTGTCCCTGTGCTCCTGTATAGTGCCTTTGTGATTGGGCTCACTGCTGGTTTCATAGAATTGTGGGGCCGAGTGGGGGTTTAGAAGCACTCCCTGCCCCTGTGCTCCTGTATAGTGCCTTTGTGATTGGGCTCACTGCTGGTTTCATAGAATTGTGGGGCCGAGTGGGGGTTTAGAAGCACTCCCTGTCCCTGTGCTCCTGTATAGTGCCTTTGTGATTGGGCTCACTGCTGGTTTCATAGAATTGTGGGGCCGAGTGGGGGTTTAGAAGCACTCCCTGCCCCTGTGCTCCTGTATAGTGCCTTTGTGATTGGGCTCACTGCTGGTTTCATAGAATTGTGGGGCCGAGTGGGGGTTTAGAAGCACTCCCTGCCCCTGTGCTCCTGTATAGTGCCTTTGTGATTGGGCTCACTGCTGGTTTCATAGAATTGTGGGGCCGAGTGGGGGTTTAGAAGCACTCCCTGCCCCTGTGCTCCTGTATAGTGCCTTTGTGATTGGGCTCACTGCTGGTTTCATAGAATTGTGGGGCCGAGTGGGGGTTTAGAAGCACTCCCTGTCCCTGTGCTCCTGTATAGTGCCTTTGTGATTGGGCTCACTGCTGGTTTCATAGAATTGTGGGGCCGAGTGGGGGTTTAGAAGCACTCCCTGCCCCTGTGCTCCTGTATAGTGCCTTTGTGATTGGGCTCACTGCTGGTTTCATAGAATTGTGGGGCCGAGTGGGGGTTTAGAAGCACTCCCTGCCCCTGTGCTCCTGTATAGTGCCTTTGTGATTGGGCTCACTGCTGGTTTCATAGAATTGTGGGGCCGAGTGGGGGTTTAGAAGCACTCCCTGCCCCTGTGCTCCTGTATAGTGCCTTTGTGATTGGGCTCACTGCTGGTTTCATAGAATTGTGGGGCCGAGTGGGGGTTTAGAAGCACTCCCTGCCCCTGTGCTCCTGTATAGTGCCTTTGTGATTGGGCTCACTGCTGGTTTCATAGAATTGTGGGGCCGAGTGGGGGTTTAGAAGCACTCCCTGCCCCTGTGCTCCTGTATAGTGCCTTTGTGATTGGGCTCACCGCTGGTTTCATAGAATTGTGGGGCCGAGTGGGGGTTTAGAAGCACTCCCTGCCCCTGTGCTCCTGTATAGTGCCTTTGTGATTGGGCTCACTGCTGGTTTCATAGAATTGTGGGGCCGAGTGGGGGTTTAGAAGCACTCCCTGTCCCTGTGCTCCTGTATAGTGCCTTTGTGATTGGGCTCACTGCTGGTTTCATAGAATTGTGGGGCCGAGTGGGGGTTTAGAAGCACTCCCTGCCCCTGTGCTCCTGTATAGTGCCTTTGTGATTGGGCTCACTGCTGGTTTCATAGAATTGTGGGGCCGAGTGGGGGTTTAGAAGCACTCCCTGCCCCTGTGCTCCTGTATAGTGCCTTTGTGATTGGGCTCACTGCTGGTTTCATAGAATTGTGGGGCCGAGTGGGGGTTTAGAAGCACTCCCTGCCCCTGTGCTCCTGTATAGTGCCTTTGTGATTGGGCTCACTGCTGGTTTCATAGAATTGTGGGGCCGAGTGGGGGTTTAGAAGCACTCCCTGCCCCTGTGCTCCTGTATAGTGCCTTTGTGATTGGGCTCACCGCTGGTTTCATAGAATTGTGGGGCCGAGTGGGGGTTTAGAAGCACTCCCTGTCCCTGTGCTCCTGCACAGCAGTAGTCCTTTTTATCACACTTGCGTTACCCCAATATCATCACCTTTGATTCATCCACATTAATTGCAATCTGGTGCTTCAAGGAGAAACTCACCAAAGCGGCCATTATTTTTTATCAAATCCATCTCAATTTTTTGCAAGGACGCCTTCATCGTCCGAAAACAACAGAAGCCATTTGGCCCATTTTTCAGTCTTTGATACATCCAGGTAGACTCCCCTTCAAGATGATGCTAGCTATTAATAAACAGGATAAAAAGCATCAGGGCCTAGACACAACACCGCCTTAGCCCCTAGCAACCTGGAATGGCTTGCTATGTTGTCCTGCTATCCCCGTGTAAAATCAAATGCAGGCCTCTGCAAGAGTGAATGCGATACTGATGTGCACACATATGGCTATATCTTTGCCCACCCAGACATTATAAGACTGCAGAGGTCATGACCAGATAAGACCAGTTTGAATGCATGTTGGGCTTGAATGTGGCAGCCCACACTTATTGGGTGGCTGTTAAAGCAGTTGAATGACTAGGCTTTCTCATTAGGGCTACGGGGTGTACCCTGTCCATAGTTCACCATAAAAGTGTAGCCTTCTGAGGTTATTTTTGTAGAGGATTTGGGAGCGTATGTGTGGTCTGAGGTAAGGATTGGATGTGAGGACGCCCTCCTGGAACCCGTAACCTTCCTGATAGTAAAGCTCTTTTGAAGACCTTTGGGAACCCAACACACAGCTAATGGTAGGGCCAGAGGAATGCTCACTCGCTTAACCTGGCAGGGACCAGCCTTGTTGCAAATCATGGCATCTGTGTCTTACCAAAGCCATGCAGGACCCGTTGACTGCGCTGCTTTTGACCACAAAGGGGCAAGACCACCTGCCTGGTGAATGAACCTGAATATCTGCAGTTACCGTATCACAATGGACCTTGAACACACGAGGCAGCCGGGGTGCCCCCTCTGTGAGTTTGCTACCTTAGCTGAAGTGCCCTCAATAGCATCCTCCCATGCCATCTGCCAATGGATCTATGTCTCCCTCTGGCTTGACTTGTCTGACCAGCTTTAGGAGATCCACTTCTCTTCTCTGCCTTCAACTACTCATTTGCCCTGAAGATCCACCTGCATCTGTATCTCTATAGGAGACAAAGGACACACTGACCTGCAAGCCTGAAGTCTCTGAATCTAACTGAGGTGGGACATCTGACAGCTCCTTCCAGAGCCACCCTAAAATGACGGGACATGAACATTGCTGACTGAGAGCTGCATATGAGCTCCAAAACCTGCCTGTGGCCAGATGTTTCTCACAGGGGGCCCATAAGAGGCTTGCAAGGGCCCAGGCACCTTAAAATCAGACAGTAGCCAGAAACCCTCATCACTTACCCACCCTATACCGTAAATGTTAACTGACTCAGCATCAGAGCCACCTAATGAGCCTGTGTGGCAGTGCCCAACTACTAACCCATATCCTGAGGCAGCACTTCCTTGAAGTTGGGTGTCCAGTGTGGTCTAGACTCTATTTTAGGCACCTGCAAGGAACTCATGGTGGCAACAGTAAACACAGACGCAAGTGATCACGATTCAAGGGTGTTTATTGAAAGATTAGTGCGGGTGGAAAAACACCTAAGCTAAACCTAAATCTAAGATAGGAGCAAGCGTCAACCAACAAATAAAAATAAGGCAGCCTAGTGGAGTTGTGTCAAATAAACGGGCCTATATTAAGAAAAACCTATTGCCAATCCTTACGCTAAATACAAATGAAGTGTGGGATAGGGTTTCAATAAAGAAAGAAGTGTTCTCAAATAATAAATCAAGATGTGATTGCTAGGGTTTCCCTTCCCCACTTTTGAAGCATGGGATAAGGTGGGTCTCCTGAGCACAGCACACGCTCAAGCTTTCCCCAGTACAAGCCGACAGTTCCGCTCCAGCTATCAGGTTCTCCGATGGTTAAAGTCACTTGGTGACAACACAAAGTCTCTTGCCTTCGAGGCCTGATATTTGTGACAAACAAACACACAGTTCTGCTTCACTTATGGGTTTGGGTGATGACTTCACCCCTAGGTCCCCCTCTTCCGGGCACAGACCTCTCACAGTCGTACTCAACACTCAAAAAGTTATTTTCTCAAGGAACTATGGGTACTGGATTTTCACCCCTAGGTCTCTGTCGGCTGGGCTCGGATCCCAAATGACAAGCGGGAGACTTTACTTCTCCTTGCCGTGCATTTTCTTTTTTCAGCATTCTCAATGTCCTTTTGAAGAAATCTTTGGGGTATATCCCTACTAGTCGGCCTCCCTTTTCCAGGTTCACTCTCACCAACCTTTCTGATATACAGTTCATACATTCGATATTCCAAGCAGGATCCACTTCCCTCTCGCTTGATGATCATCTGCTGGTCAAAGACTTTCGACGGTACAGTGGATTTTGCATGACACCTGTATGACCACTTTGACCTTTCGTCTCTCGGGTTTCTCAAAAGGCTTTCTGGTATCTGTAGTTTCACAACAGGGTAATCACCACCAGCATTCACCCACGTGGTGCCTACCTCTGCTCTGCTGGTTTTCCCCGTTCTCTTAACAGTTCTTTTGTATTCAAAGTTCAAATAGCCTCTCGCTACTTGTATTCAGCACAATTCTGTTTTGTTATTGGTTCTCCCCGTTGACTCACCGATTGTGATACATGGCGTTGCTTTCTCACCTGTAGACTAAAGGCCGGTACCATGGGGCCATATGTCCCTACTCGGCTTGGCTGTCACTGGAGGAGGCTCCCGGGTACCGTAGACCTCTGCTGCAACACACGCAGGCTATTGTTCCTGGCCTTACGATTCCTTCTCTTGAGGCTTCACCGGTCTCTGTCAATAAGGGCAAGGTCACATCTCGCCCTGGTATCCTCTCTATTCGTAGCGTCTTTCACCTTCTCTTGAACTGCCGGAGAGAATTGGCTCTCACGTCCTGCAGTCGGCCTTGCTCATACTGTGCTGTTGTGCTCCACCTTCTATCCCCTTGGGGAAGGGAAAGGGCCTTCAGGTGTGTGCGATTATGGTCAATTGCCTGACTTTGCCTGACCCTTGTATGGGACATTTCAGGTAAATAGCTCTGGTGTTAGTCTGTTGTCTTTTGTGCTGTGTGAAAGTGTTTGTGTGAGAAAAGGGGGGGTTGGAGAGGTTAAATGTCTTGTATAGTAGGATAGGGAAGAGAGTTTGACATAAGGGGAATACCGCGTCTCACCCATCGGTGTTCCCGTTCCACTCCCTGAGGACCCCCCATCCAGGTGATCCTCCCACACTAGTCCACCCCCAGGAACAGGATCCAATAGTGATGGCTGTGTCCTGGTCACCTGGCTGGCAGATCCCCGGGGGCTAGATTGGGAGCCACCTTCAGGTTTCTCACACACCCTTCCTCTATGCGAGATGGATATATCTATTCTTTGTCCAGGTTCTGATTTGTTCAGACCTGGAAGAGGATAGGGATGAGAAGTATCCATGAACTCTCGCATATCCCATGGTTTGTTATTGGTTGGTTTGCGTAAAGGTCCAGAGGTTTTACTGGTCCGTTTACAGAAACCTATAAAATTAGTTTAAAAGGTTGTTCTTGGCTTCATAGATTCTGCCTTCTGCTAGTCCCATATTGGGGAACTTTGGGAGTAGTAGTCAGCGTGCCAGTTATCCTGGAGTAGACAATCTCCAAATGGAGGTGGATTTTCCTGCAAGAGATTGAAGAAGGTCGGGAAGTCTCGTCCCAGAAAGATTTCTTCAGGGAGCCTAGGTATTATGGCTGATAACATTTCATAAGATTCGCCCCGGATGTTAATATGTACAGGTATCTTGGGGTATATCTCGTTATCACCATGCACACAGGTGACTCTAACTAGGGCTGCATTTTCTAGGTCCTTGGCTGGGAGGCTGCTTCAGAGGGAGGCACCAGCCGAGCTGAGAGACCTACCCCTACTCTCAGCCTGGAGAAGCGTCTGACCCTCAGAGAGTCTGAGGTAGATGAGCGGAGGGCTCGAGAAGAAAGGTGGTTAAAGTGCTTAGGAAGAGAGAGTTGGATGTAGTGTGGTCCCCGGCCCCAGAAAGCCTTGTGGACAGTGCAGAGGGTCCTGAACTTGATCCTTGCAGCCACTGGGAGCCAGTGGAGAGATTTCAGGGCTAGAGAGATACGCTCCCTGGGCTTGAGGCCAAGGACACGTCTTGTAGTCCTGTTCTGGATTAGTTGCAGAGGCGAAGCGTAGAGGCAGGCAGGTTTAGAAAAAGGTTGATGTAGTAGGCCATCCTAGAGAGAACCAGGGCTCTGGAGACAGTGAGCTTCTGGAGAAAAGTGAGAAAGGCAAGAATACCTCTGAGGAGATGCAGCTGGTAGTGAGACTATGTAGAGACGTCCATGATGTGAGCAGAGAAGGAGAGTCTGGAGTCGAAGATGAAGGTTTTATGCTGTGCAGGTAGAGGGCCCAAGGAGGGCGGCCAGAGTGAAAGAGGAAAAGCGGGAGCAGGGGTCCCAATTAGAAGGATTTGAGTCTTACTGGCATTCAGGCAGGCAGAGATTGTTAGAGGAACACCATTCCTGAATTGCGGATAGACAATCAGGAATGAGCGGAAGAGGAGAGGAGGCCGAGGGGAGCCTGAAAGAGAGAAAAGTGTCATGCGCACAACACTGAAAGTTAGGAGAGAAGGTAGAGATGAGATGGGCCAGATGTGCCAAGTAAAGGTTGAAGAGCCAGGGTGAGAGGTTAGAGCCCTAGGGAACACCACATGTGGAGAGAGAGATGGTGGAGAGAAAGTACCCCAGTTGAACCTGGGAGGGTCGATCACAGAGGAAGGAGGTAAACCAGACTGGGGTCTGATCCGTGATGGCCAGGTTGTCTCAGAGCTTTTAATGTGACCTTCCCCTTATTTCTACTGTAGTCCCTGAACTCTCGGGGGACATTTCAAAGAGATAGACAGTCCTATCTGGTCTCTCTAAATGATTCTGTATTCTTCGTACTGCACATGGCAGCCCTGCAGATTTACTGGAAAATTGAGAGGTAGTGGTGTGGGGTTATTCATCCAGTGTGTGAGTAGATGTTTTAGGTGATAACTGGGGAAGTGACGGGACTGAGGGAAGTGCCTGGTTTTCTCGTGCCACCAGGGGATAATAGATAGGCAAGGGTACTCATCATTGGTGGGGAGTACACTAATGGGTTTAAAGGTTGAGTGAATAATATGTCTGTGCGTGACTCTAAAATGGATCCAATATAATAGGTCAGATATATAGTATAAGGAAGTTCTTGGCTGCAGTTGCCTAACTGTTACTGATATTCACTTAGTCGGTCCAAGGAGTAAGGATACAGGTGCAAAATAGTTAGGTAGAGTTCCGCGCCAATGGTAATTATATTCAGTTACGGGAATATATATCCAAATAAGATTTATTAGTTGAGAAACTATAGTCCTTTGGTACATACATGGTGTCTGAAGTCATCCAAGGCTATTTACAACCGTCCTAAGCCAACATTATCCAAATTGTGTCACATGCTAATGTTTCTCCCGTTACTGAGTTTTGTCAAGGCGTAGCAAAAAATCCAAACAATATAAAACCAATTGACCTATCCTAAGAGTACAGGTTGATATGTCCTTGTATGTCCCAAATGGTGTGTTTTTACACAAGTTGTTAATGTGTTGTCATATTAGTTACACATTAGTAAGTGCTATCCATCCACATGTTATGTTACAGAGTCAATTTACAGTAGGCCATTGCCCATAATTTAAGAAACCTCAGTAGTATCTTCAAGGATCGTTGAAATGCTGGATTGTGGTAGCACAAATATAGCACTGGTCTCAATTCTTTAAACAGGTTATCTTAATTTATCCAAATATAAAGCTTCCAGTGTTCATGCTTAGCACTTCAATCGTAATTCTGTTTGAATGTCCTTGTATTTAAATCATTTTAGGTTGCTGTCTGGCTTCTTTCAGGATGACGGTGCTCCTCGTGTACACTAATGGGTGTGAGGACCAGGTAAAGAGTATGCTCATTTTTATCATTATTCTTTTTTATCATGCTACATTTTCTCTAATTTGATCTTCTCTTGCTTGTGCTTTTGCAAGAGTGACTCCCCTTCATGTGATGCTTCTTTAGACCAAAGTGCAAAGGTTGACCATTCCTTTGTGTGAGTTTCATATCCTTTAGAGTCCGGTAGGACACAGACAGAATTTAATTACCCCGTGATGGTGGGAATTCTTTGATACCCTGTCTGGCAGCAGTAAATTCATGCTGCTTAACAACAAATTGAACTGATTCTATGTCATAGGCGGCTGGCTTCCATTTTGCCTGCAGGGGTGTCAGCTGGGTACTGATCATAGCATATATGAGACTGGGTATCACCCATTTGTTTTTTAAAGAAATAAACTGGAGAAAATCACCCCAGAGAAAACAAAGAAAAAAAGGGTAGCCACAATGGCCAGGAGACAACACAGGGAGAGGTGTTGCGTCCAGACAAGACACCAGTGGTCGAAGTGAGCGGGAGCGGTCGGGAGCGGTGCTCCTCTACTTTTTAAAATTACCTTTTACAGCTCCTATACTTTTATTTTAAAAAGAGACCATTGCGGAATGGTTTCGTTTTAAAATAAAAGTGTAGGAAGAAGTTGAAACGTGCACTTTCAGTGCACTGCACTGAACATTCCCTTAAACAGCAGGTGCAAGTGTTTGGGTGTGTGTATTGTGTGTGGGAGGGGACGTGGTGATGGGGTTTGTGGGGAGTGGATGCAGGCCAGCAGGGAACATAGTTCCACTACTTCTTTTCGTACACTTCGACCACTGCAAGACACCAAAAACAATAAAATCCAAGAACATGATTAACTGATAGAAGTGAGAGTATGTGCGCTGTGTTTCTTTAGAGAGGATGGCAGAGTTTTAAAATGGCAAGTACAATGGCAGTGGGTTAAAATGGCAAGTACAATGGCAGCGGGGGAAGGAGCTGAACACATTCATCCCGGCATCGCTGCACCAATCTGTAGGGACCAATTCTTCACATCTCAGACTATCACTTTTAGAAGGGAGTTTTGGAGAATTGGCACAACAAAATAAACGACCACTGTCTTGTTTCAGAATTATATGCAAATGTTTATTGTCCCAGCTGCTTTAATTGTTCAAAACCACAAACAAAAATATGCAAGAACAAGCAATAATGATACATATTTCACCACAATGTTCTCCTTTCTTTAATCATGTACATTCCTGGACACAGCTTCAAAGTTGAGTTGAGTCAATTGTTGCGTGCAACTATGTATCTAGTGGAAAGTTTGGATGGCTTTGTTCCCAGGACATAGCGTACCCTGCTTGATGCAGAGAAGCCTCTCTGTCTTATCTCCAAACTAGCAAACAATGCCTGACCATAGTTCACAAGCGACCTCGCATGATTTCTTCCCTGAGAGCTTGTTATGTGCACTGTGCCCATCCGTTTCCAGCATGAAGACTTTTCTTTCTAATGTAAGTGTATTCCTCCAGCTTGGAAGCAAGATAAAATGGCTGAGCCTATGCTATAATGTTAAAGACAAAATGGCACCTGACACCGATGCCAGACTCTTCCAGTGTTGCTGAAATGAAACAGCCAGTACCAGAAGGTGAGGGTGCGGCCCTCGATCAGCCCATATGCTCATGTGCTGAACCAGAATCCACCGCTTCTGAACCTCTTCCACACAGTGAGGTCCCTGTGGGAGCTATTGCTAAGGCTTCTTCATCAGGCGGTCGAGGTTCTGGAAGAAATGACCCCGATTCTGACCTTGCTGTTGGCATACCATCTTTGGTGTCTTACCCCCCTGGACCTCACAATGCAACCTCCAAAATGTATGTTTTGCGATCCCTTGGGTGAGCTCCTGAGAGTCAATTGCTCTGAACAAGGTGGCAACTGGCCAAATCACTCGCCCCAGGATTTGTCCCCTCAACAACGATGAATCCCCTGAGGTGGTGGTGCACCGGCAGAGAGGAGAGGCCTCTACTGTTGATTCAATGATACCTGCATGCTATGGCACCTGTTGGTATCATCTGTTTGTCATTGTTTGTGTTACAATGGCCCTCATATTCACATGGCTCTGGTACTTGGGATCCTGGTAGTTTGGACTTTTTGCTGGAACTTTCAATCATAAGCTGTGGACTAAGGAATACTTTGCTCAGTAGCTGATTCCTGATGGAACGTATGAGCATTGATATGTACTTTGTTGCAACTTCACTGAGCTTATAAACTTTGACCTGGAAGATTTGGTCTAGGGAACTTATTTTACTTGTGTGTTGCACCTTACCTGGCCTGATGAGTTAGATAGGAAGTTGCCTTCAAGCCACAAACCTTTGTGCTGGTGTCACAACCCCATTCCTGAACTTGGACATTCAAGAATTGGAACTCGTATACGCTATGTCTGGTTATATTTCTGTCACCATTGTTAGTGTCGGAATATTGATATATTATTGCTTCACCACGACTGATGCTTTTCACATCACCTGTCATGAAAATGACTTTACCTCTGCACACCCACGGGTTCACATGGAATACACTTGCATCTCTCCTGGCAATTTGCATGCAATTTCAGTTTTACCAACTGTTGGGTCTGTGCCCATTTTCCCACATTACTTATCATCCAGGTTCTCTATCACACCCATCCCATTCAGTGGTGGGATGTCTGTTTGGATGTCAAGTTTGTTACCCAGTCCCAAAGCCCAGCACGCTGTAGGGATGCTCATTCTCACTTGGGCTTTACCGGTCCTCTGAATTTTCCCACCCCAGAACAAGTACGCACTAAGCCAGCAGCACTCCACCTTTCCCGCCGGCAATTGGTCTTATATGCTGCCCTAACCCAGGTCCTCTCTTCATGGGAACTAGCAAATGCCGTTATCATCTGTCTACCAATTCCAGTGTAGTGATCAATAATGTTACATTTGCCTTTGCCCATGATTTTTCATTTTCCCAGTCTGGGTACGCTACCTATTGCAGAACCTTTTTCATATGTGGGGCCAAAGCATATCCCTGACTACCCATTATTTGGGAAGGGTGTTGTTACATTGGGTATATCCTACCCACAGTGCATCATACTCCCACCTTTCCAGCCTAGTCCTGTCTCAGAAGAAGTACTGCCTTGAAAACCCTAGTTGTCCTGTCTGTTGATGGTTTGTGAGTGTCTCTATTATCGGGTAAAGTATGTGGAACTGAATGGATTAAGCATCAATCCTGCAAAATCAGAAATCTTACCCTCCAAAACATGAGGGGGAGAAAGGGTTACACCAACAAGAAGTTTCAGTGGCACCTGGGGAAGGAAACCCTAACTTGTGTTAATCACACTAAATAGCTTGGGTGGTGGGTTAACCCAAATATCAATGACGTGGCTTGGGTAGAAAAAATCAAAGCCAAATGCAAACAACTAACAGCACAGGGTGCCCTGATAACTAAATAACAAAGAAAATGAGGCAAATTCTCGTTGAAACCTATAATTGACTTGTACAGGCAAAAAATGGTGCCTGCGCTGATTCATGGAGCAGAATGTGCAATAGGATGGCCTCCTTCACTATGGACAACTCTCAAAAAACAGCTTTTGGCGTGAAGTGTTGTGGTTACCGAAAGGTGTTCCGACCGCTTGCATCAGATATGAGTTGGGTCTCACATCAATAAATGCTAGAGTGACATGAAACATGTTGACGCTCTATCGAAAGATGATACTGAAAGATGGCCCTCCTCAATTTGATATTCTGTATGAGGCAAGAAGGAAACTATTCTTTCCCAATGGGCTGAACGCTGTGACAAAATCTTGTGAGCTCTTAACATCAATAAAAACACCCTGCAAATGAATCCTAACTTGGTCCAAAAAACCTCTGGTTGCAAGACTGGATAGACACCAGAGATCAGAGACTCCAACACAAACTAATGCAATATGCTGCAAGTAAGGCTAAAGACTTAAATAAGATTCCTAGTTATATGGAGAAATTCCCTAAGAGATATTGTAGGACCTTACTTTTCAAATTTCGACTCAATCTATTTCAAACCAAAGAGGTTCTCAGTCTGTGGAAAAATAACTCGATAAAGGACATTAAATGCAGTTTTTGCAATGATGCAGAGGAAAATATGAAGCACCTGATTCTATTCTGCCCTGCACTAAGATCCCTGAGTACCAAACATCTGGGATTCTTTATAGCAGAAAGTCTTTCCATGAGTGGTGAAGACTGGCAGTCGGTATGCTTTGCATTGACGTTTTTCATGGAGCAACTAGTCAATCTGTTAGCACATGAAGTTAAGATCACTGTAAACTAATGGAAGCTGACATAAGTCGTGCAAAAAGCGTGAATAAAGTCCTCTCTTAAAGACTATGAGAATTATGAACCTTGATTTCAAACAACCCCGTCAAATGATGTGTATGGTTGTGAGATAATATGAAATGTATTTTAAAGGTTTGTAACAAACCAAATAAAACCTGGAGAAAAAAAATATTATCGGGTATGCAACACCTGTCCTGAAGTCTCTCAAACTGTCCAAATGCTTTACTGTCATGCTACAGATGAAATAATATGCTATGACATTCCAGGGTGTGATGTATTTTCACCTAGAGATGTATGTAATGAGACTGGAGTGAAGATCTCATGGGAGAGGACTGTGGGGGAAAGTTTGGAATTGAAAATGGTATGTACTCCCCTTGCACAATACTACATTATAATATTGTAGAGATACTGCAAACTGCCATGTTTAAACAACTGTTTCTTGTGCAAAGTGAGGTTTTAGGCTTTTTATATGCATTTAGCGATGAAGGCCCGTCACCTAGTGTGTAGCTATGCTCACCTTCACATCTCTCGCTTCTGATGTGTTTCCCTTTTGGCATATGTAAGTGTGTTTTAGTCTCCCGCTTTCTTAGGAAAAGCAGCATTAGCAGACAGAAGTCATACTGTAAGCATGCATGTCTGCCTCAGAGCATGTGTGAATCTTTGAGTACATTCAACTTCACTAAATGCATCACGTAATGCTGTCCTCCCTGACAACACTAGCATGCAAGAACACAGCTGACATCAAAGAAGTGTACAGTGGGGCTTTGTTCCCTGCTTGCAACATTGTTTCAGAATGATTGCTTCCCCTGTCTGGAACACCCCTTCCATTGAAAGGCATGTGAGAAAAGTGCACTTGCACCAAAGTCTCATACTATTGTTGGTTTGTTTTGTCCTGTTGTTCACTTTCTATTAAATCATTGTTCACCAATCCACTGGAATAGACAGTGGCCAATTTTCCACAACACAGCATAGGATGGTTCCGCGTGACACAATAGGGATATCTCCATTGAAAGTTTGAGGTGAAGTAAGTCTAACACAAAGTTATGTTCAGGATGGTTGAAGAGAGCTGGCGTAGTTGAAGTAAATGAAAGTGAGATGAGGGAGTTCACATAAAAAAGGTATGACAAGTTGAATTGTGTAAGGGTCATGCACATGCCTCTGGGAACCTTGGTGAGAATACAATTGGGGAGAAGTGTGCAGGAAGGTCTGCCTAAGTATCCAAGAGAGATGGCAGTGGGAGAGGATTTGGGAAATTCTGTGACACTGGAAAAAGGGGAGATTTGGAACAAAGAGAGGGTAGGGAAGGTAACAGGAGTTTGCGGGAATGAGAAGTGGAACATCGGGGGTACAAGTAAGGTGTAAAATCAATGCAGTAAGTAAGGAGGGGTGTTTATATGAGAATTGTATACATGTAAAATGTATTAATTAATACAGCTTCATCATTGTTGTTCATTGGAATCAGAAGGAGAACATTCCAGTGTTGTGTAGAATGTTCAAGTAGAATGTTTTAGTGTTCAAAAAGAAGGAAGAGGATTTGGAGAGATGAGGAGGACTTGGAGAGATGAAGGGACTGAGAGCTGTTGTGGCTGGGGCTGCTATAAGCTATGAACTTGCAATAAATATGTTTTATGACTTACTGGCCTTTGGAATTTAATACATTGCTGGTAATCTGGGGCTGGTTCCTGGTACAGCACAATATTTACACCTGGTTGCAAACAGTAGTTATCAATCAGTACATGGCTTCCTAAATGTAGTGTAGCTTTGTTATGTTACTTGATATTTGTATAGCACCTTACTGCCATTTGTTACGGCATTGAAGCACTTTGGGGTGAATAGACATGAAATAAAAGAGCATTACATTGTATGCAAATAGTATTTATGGTTTCCAAGGACTGTTCAATTATGGTAAAAATACAAGTTCAGAACAGTAAAAAGGCATGAACTTACCAGCTACGGAAGTAGCCTTTTGAATGGGAAGGGGGCTTACCTGATAGCCGCAGTTATTTGCACTAGGCTGGAGAATACCCTGAATAATCGTGTTCCAAGTTAATAAAAAATTGATAATAAAGAAAGGCCACAGGTAAGTTGCTGCTATATATAATGTTGCGGAATCTTTTTTAGATAACCCCCCCCCCCCCCCCCCGACCCCAGTAATATACAGATTCTAATGTGTTGCAGAAGCAAGATCTCTTGTATTACATTTAGCAAAAGGCCAAGCATTAAAGAGGATGACATCGCATGGCCATGGTAAAGGAATAAAATAGCTGTCTATGGCATCCCATATATAATCATCCAGCGCAGCCTAACAGCCCATGTAATAGAAGGCACATGCCACATGTGGAGCTGCCCTTGAGCTTACATGTTCCTGCCTTCCAAAACGATTGACTTTGCCAATAATTATTTTTAATTTGCTGCGTTTGCTTTCTCAGGGTACCTCTCTGCCGTCCAGGGGGGGCATTTTGCACTCAAAAGGAATGTTCAGATCCCTGCATAAGTGGACTGTGCCCTGCGCTCATACATTGGTAGGCAGATCTCTGAAATGCATGCACATGTTAGGCTGCTTTATTGTCTACTGGAACTGGAAGGCCAGTGAACTGAAGCAAATCCCCACAGAATGGTCACTGTAAAAGGCCTCTCCTGTGGCAGATTAGCTAGCGCTTTTCAAATAACACATTACTACATAACGCCTGATCTGTGTCTTTGTTAGCTGTGCTGCAGCTGGTTGCACGAGAGCAGGGGCGCAGAGTACAGGGGGCTCCGGGGCCGAGCCCCCCCCCCCCGCGCAAAATCAAGTCGGTACTGACCCCCCCCCGCCCCCCCGGCCGGAGAGAAGTGATGCAGCATTGATGGCCCTTTCCATCGATACTGCATCACTTCTCTCCGGCCGGGTATAATCGCGAAAATGTCCGATAAAGCCCTCCCCTCTAGGACTCATATTGGTGTATGGTCTGGAGGGGAGGGCTTAGGGCAGCCGTATTCAAACTGTGGGGCGCGCCCCTCTGGTGGGCCGCAGCCTCATGCCCAGGGGGGCGCACATCCACAGTTTGAAAACAAAAAAAAGAGGCTAAATTACCAAAGGATTGGGCTGTTGCTTCATCAACAAGCAGCAGCCCGATCCACGGACCCTGCCACACATGCTTAGTGCGACAGGGGCCGGGCCTTTGTGAGGCCTGGGGCACCATTAACAGCCTATTTATGAAGACAAAAGAAGGTGTGTGTGCTTTTTATTTTCTTCATGAATAGGCTCCTAATGGAGCCTGAGGCCCCACAAAGGTCCGGCCTCTGTCACACTATGGGTTGTGGCCAGGGCCGGCCTTTGGGGTCCCAGCACCCTGGGCGAATTGGCGCAACCCCCCCCCCCACCCCCGCGAGCCCCTGGTCAAAAGGGGGCGGGGCCAAGAAGTGGCACTTTTTTTTTTTTAATAAACCTCCTTGCTCTGTCGAGGAGGTAATTATTTGAATAGGGCGCATCAGCACCCTGTTGTTATTAGATGAGCTCTGCCACCGCAGGGTCATTTAATAATAATGAGGCGTCTGACACGCCTTCTGACACTATGCCAGCTCGGGGGAGCCCTTGAAGGACTGCCTGAGCTGGCATAGTGGGGGGCTAATGGCGCCTTTTGTTGTTGAAGGTGCTGTGGCAGAGGGGCGCATTTGGTGACAATCGGGTGCTGAGCACCCGATTGTTATTGAATACGCCTACCTGCCGCGCCTTCTCCCTCTACGCCAGCTCAGGGCAGCCCTTGAAAGACTTCCCCGAGCTGGCGTGGTGGGGGCTAGTGGCGCTGTGGGAGGTAGCAGTGGTGTGGAACTGCCCAAGTGTCACAGAAGTGCTAGAACATATTTGGGCACAGGCACCCACTGTTTTACAAATTAAGCACTTGGTATACACATGCAGTTGCACTTAAATGTTCATTAAAAAAGTATGCCCTCAAGAGTATGCTATCACAGAGAAATGGGGAACCCAAAGCCAGTTCAACTACCCACTCCCATGTGTGCTACTGAACTGGTAGAGGTAAGTCGAGAGCCAACCAACCTCTTTCTCCTATCTGTGCTACTTTACCACACAAATAAGGGGGATCGCTCTCCTGCAGCCTTTCTCCCAGTCGTCGATTCCTGATGATTTACTGGTACAGTCACAAAAAAAAGATTTTTTGGGGTTCATTCTGTTTACAAAAGTAGCGCATTGCTAAAACCCCCTGGCTGTCAGTTCGTTGTCCTTGGAGCGTCCCAGGCTCCCTACCCCCTGAGAGCCACCAGCCTTGGGTGCTGTTTTATAACAAATGAAAGACGCAGACAGAACAATAACTGTGTGAGTCAACTGAGAGATTAATGCACTCATGTTCCATTCAGAGAGAGGCTTTGAAAATGTAGCTCTGACAAATCAGAGAATCAGGGGGGCAAATAAGCACCGCACATCTCCGCTCCCTCTTCATGGGTTTACGGTTGCCACCTGAAAGGTTGCCAGCAGCTAACCTGCCAACCTGTCCCAACTCCATGCCTCGTGTCCTATTCCCTGGTCAACCAAACCCTGTGAACTCATAGGCCGCATACGACCCACAGAAGTCTTTTTACTGCCCGTCCTAAACGTCTGTTTCTTGCACTAGTGCTATTAACGCATGCAGCTCCAAGGTATAATATTAACAACCAGTGTTTGTGGGTAAAGGACCGGCATAAAGTCTCTATGTTTAAGACCCCTGGCTTTAAGGAACAGGAAGTAAACTAATCCATGAAAGTAACAGGAGTATGACGTTCCTGGATCTTCATGGGCAGAATAAAAGTAGACTAGAAGATCAACAGCCTGGGGGCATCAAGTTTATGTAGGATGGAATGGTGGGGGTCTGAGTCACCTGAGGAGACAGGGGTATTTTACAGGTCTGAAACCTGGTAATCCACTTTACAATGGAGAGGGGTGATGTCTCTATGTGGCCTGTAAATCTGCAGAGATACCACCAAACTGTACTACCATTACTGCCACCTGGTCTGGCGGTATTACTGCCGGATTACAAGTGGTGGTAGGCAGTGTTAGTCCCCATTAATTGGAGTCCATAGGACTCCATGGTGGATTTCAGCGGTATTACTGCTGGTAGTAATTTTGCTAGTGATAATACCCCAAATTGTTCTATTTTGGGTAGTAACTCATAGTTGGGCAGTGTGATAATGTGGCTCTATACGGTATTACCAGTGTTGCCAGTCAGAACTCATTTACCTTCAGTATTCAGTTCTCTGTTTTTTGTCCTGACGCTTACAATGTGCGATTTGCATTACAAGCTGTGTGCCGCAGACTGCTTCCACTCTAAGTGGGGGAGAAGTTAGGACTGTGAGGACTGCGACGGCAGGACTTTTCAACCTTTTGACAAGAGGGGCCCTCACTGAGTCTTGGGGGCATCACCTCCCACGGGATATGGTACAGTATAAGCACCTCATTGCTTTCTAACACTGGTTCCTCTACATCAGCCTCTTGCTGACATTGAAGGGTTTATAGCTATTCAGTGGGCACTCAGTGTTTAAGATCTGTGCTGGCCTGCCATCTTGTGATAAACAGCAGCTATTGATCTTAAATTTGTCGCCATCGCAAGTCTCACTTCTCCCACAGCAAGAGCAGAGCCCGCTTGCCAGTGCCTGATAAACCCAAAATTCTCTTTAATTTCATGCACAGGTGTATTTTATTTTTACAAGGTTATTTTACTCACTGAATACTGATCAAGTGTTTTTAGTCTGGACTTTATTACCTGGGTGCTTGTAATTGCAGCACAAGCACTCTTTCCAATCTAAACTAAAGGTGTGTTTACAATGTTGATTGTTCCAAAATACATGTCCTAGTGTGCTGCTTTGGGTCAGGTGGCACCCTTTAAGCTGTACACAATGATGCATTGTCTGGTTGACATACTATGTGATTTCTGTATTTTATAAAGGAAACTATGACCGCTAGAACCAGGGTAGGTGTCAGGCATGCAAACATGCACTAATGGTGTTAACTGGATAGGTATCTGGGCAGTTAAAGGCACATCTGCAACAAAGCAGATACTTTCCTGGGTATTTGATGGCAATGTGTTGTTACCTTGGCTTTTGATGGCAATCCATGGTAGTGGCACAAGTACCTGGGCAGTTTTTCAGTCATTATTGATGGAGCATGTAGCTCGATATTTGATGGCAGAGAGGTAAATACCTGGGCAGTTGATCACAATCCTTAGCAATGGAGTAAATACATGGGCAGCTGATGGTGATCCTTGATTAGGGTGAAAGCCATGGCAGTTGATGGCAATGGGGCAAGTTCCTGGGTATTTTTTGGCAATCATTGTCCATGGCCCAGGTTCCTGGTCAGTTGCCGTTCCTTCTTGGCAATATTGCAAAAATCTAGGTAATTTACTTGACAATTGTGCAAGCACCTGATTAGTAGCTGGGAATGGAGGATGGTCCTGGCAGTTGATGACCATTTCTGCGATGCAAAGCCGGAACAAGGAGGGGGATATTGGAGTACGTGGCTGATGCCCTCCTCTCCAGTGGCTGTCCTTCCGCCATGATGGCACTTTCCAGGACCCTTGATTGGGCAGCCTGTGCTGGCAAAGGAGCTTAACCTGTTGGCTTTGCTAAAGGTAATTTTAAAGCTGTCACTGTTAATTCCAGTAATCGCAGTCCTGTGTTTTGATCACAATGGGCAACATATGGGAAGGGCCACATGGCTATGGCTATGGACCACTTCGTTCCGTGTCGCTACACAGAGTTGTGTTCTTGATAGGGCTGTGAAGTGGGAGAATGAGATAACACCCTCCCCCGATCTCATCCAGACCATGGCCTAGGGGATCACGGCCCAGTCACCCCCCACGAGAGGAGTTCGCTTATTTACCAGATGACAAAATACCCTGCTTCGAAAACATGCATATACGAAGACTATGCCCACTATAGTACGCCCGGGTCAAGCCGACGCCTGCAACATGGATCAGCTTGACTACAACAACAGCCACAAGTATTCACATCGTTAGAGATGCCATGACGACATAGCCAACAGACAAGAACACACGTGCCACCATGCACACTGGTCACTCACACACCAACCAACACAAAGAATATGCTCAGTGCTATGACATAGCGGACTGACATACCCACGGACATGCATCATTTTTATTTTTCACATAGGCCTTCTACAGCACCGCAGAAATGCAAGACACCTGAAGAGCTTGTGTATATGCTTGCCGATGCTTTTGCTACCTATCACTATGAAGATGCCACCATATCTAATGCTGCGTATGACTCTCTGTCACCCTGCAACCCCCACGGTATGGATTATGTACTGCCACCCACGGACTAGGCCCAAGTAGGGCGCAAGCAAGAGTCCCCAGGCAGGAGCCTCGCAAACGAAAATCCTCCCAGAATGAAATACAAGTGCTGACCATGCAGAACGAGCCCCAACGAGAGCCCGCAGACAAGGCCACGATGTTGCAACCTGCATGCCGCGCGCCGAGCGCCAAGGTTATACCTACAGGTGCCAAGCGCTCAGAGACAAAATACAAAATCTAATGCTCATAATTCTACTCCAGCTACGGTCTCCCCACACGTGACTAAGCCGAACTGACAAGGTGCCAAGCCTACGAGACAGAGAACCGCCAGGGTCCCACGTCTGGGACACAATCTGCAACAACGAAGTGGCAAGTTGGACACCTACAGCGATGGGAAAGACCTGCTCACCAGCCCGTAAGCAGACCTGTCCATTGTCCGCACAAACACATAGTTGCACATTGTTGCTAATGTCAGGTACACCGCGAGCTGGGAACGACGATGGTCCCAGGCTTGGGGGCTCGTGGGAGAACCAATCAGAACACAAGGGGGCTCATCACTGACGCTATTACTCTTAGCCAATCACCAAAGGTCCCCTTGTAACAATTCCAATGTAACAACTGTTAGGGACAACCCAAGTGTACTACCTGATCCGTCCTCATCCACTAACATTTCTTCCCATAGGTGATCTATACTAACCCTACCACTCGGGGAACCAACCCGAAGTGGCGATAGGTTTTGTGATGATTTTCCCAGGTGACGCAAGTAGCGCGTCATACTGCTGTAAAAAGGGCCTGCGAGCCCCGCTGATGATGAGAGCCATTCCGGATGCATACGGACTGAGCATATCCCTGCTGTTACTCTAATAAACAGCAGTAGTTGCCTTGCTCCTTGTGGGTGTCTCATACTCCTTTTGGGACGCGGGAGGTGTTGGGGCCTCACCAGCCCGGTGGTCCGCGGACGGCTCTGCCGGCTCCCGGGAGATCACCCCGACAGCGGGCTGTCATTTAAGCAATTTGGAATATTTCGGTGAATGCCGTTTTTTATTTTGCACACTTTAATTATCTCTGCATCCGTCTACAGTAACCTCAAACAAGCATTGGCAATGCCAACCGTTTGGGCTTTTGTGCAGGCAGGAGAAAGGCACTTGCCAGGCACAGCCATAGTGGTATTAACTGGCCATTGATTGTAGCAGATGCAAAATGGTGTGAGTACCAGGGTCTCTAATAGCAGTCACTGACAAATGAGGTGTATGCTCGTTTCTTGGAAGGTAAGACGTTATTAAGCATAAGTTGGGTGTACTTGTTTTTTACTGACTGACATTTTGAATAAGGGGTGTTTCAAATGAATGTTGAAAACCAGGAAAGTGGGAGTTTTTAAAACATGGAGACAACCATGGCTACAACATTTTGATGCGAGTGCTTCTATCAGTCCCAAACATCACCTGGGTACAGGGTGAGCCTGGGTAACTGATTTTAAACATTGTACACTACTTTACCAGAATTTCTGGTAAACTACAATGTTAAAAGCAGTTAACACTCTTCCCCCCAAGTCTGAAACCACACTTGATTGCATGATACTTCAGCCAGGATTGCATTATACTTCAGCAGAACACCTGATGTGTCCACTAAAAGGTTTAAGATTAAGCTGCATCCCTAACTCTACCTGGTTACCCAGAGGTAACATCTTAGCAAATGTCACTTGTGGCTGACCAATCTACAGCAGAACTATTGTAAGTTTGAATTGTTGATGTTTTACTGAACTATGCACCACACACATCTTGCTTGGTAGTTTTTAATCGGGAAACGTCTTTACTTCTCGTTTCCCTTGAATTGGGAACTTTTTTTTGGTGGTGGTACTCCACCTTGCAGCTGTACCTTCTGTTTAGCAAGCATTTCATTCTCCCATCCTAGTTGTGTTGCTGGACGATTATAGAGCGGTGGAGTAGGGGCAGTGATGTCTTACTGGAATGCAACTCGAATGCTTAAATCTCCTTCTTTCTTGACTTTAGTATATGCAGTGCATGCTAGCCAATGTTTCCACTGTTCTGCGCTGCGCGCGCCAACACCGCCCCTCCCCCGCGCGCCGTTGCACCAAGTTGGCGACTACATGCAAATTTACGGTCATATAACTGCCAGTGATGTCACTTCCTGTATTTGGGCCCCCCGCCACCCGGACATTCATAAATCGGCTCCCCTGCACGAGAGGGCATGTCTGGGGGACCAGCATCACTCTCCAGCCTGCTCGCAGTGCTCCCCACAACATCCTCCACAACATTCCCCCAAGCAGAACATCAGCCACACTGCCTATTGCACGCTGTGCTCCCCACAGCATCCCCCCAAGCAGAGCATCAGCCACACTGGCTATTGCTCGCTGCGCTCACCGGAGCATCCCCCCAAGCAGAGCATCAGCCACACTGCCTATTGCTTGCTGTGCTCCCCGCAGCAGTGCTCGCTGTGCTCCCCACCGCATCCCCCCAAGCAGAGCATCAGCCACACTGCCTATTGCTCGCTGTGCTCCCCACAGCATCCCCCCAAGCAGAGCATCAGCCACACTGCCTAGTGCTCGCTGTGCTCCCCACAGCATCCCCCCAAGCAGAGCATCAGCCACACTGGCTATTGCTCGCTGTGCTCACCGCAGCATCCCCCCAAGCAGAGCATCAGCCACACTGCCTATTGCTCGCTGCAGAGCATCAGCCACACTGGCTATTGCTCGCTGCGCTTACCACAGCACCCCCCCAAGCAGAGCATCAGCCACACTGCCTAGTGCTCGCTGTGCTCCCCACAGCATCCCCCCAAGCAGAGCATCAGCCACACTGCCTAGTGCTCGCTGTGCTCCCCACAGCATCCCCCCAAGCAGAGCATCAGCCACACTGGCTATTGCTCGCTGTGCTCACTGCAGCATCCCCCCAAGCAGAGCATCAGCCACACTGGCTATTGCTCGCTACACTCACCGCAGCAGTGCTCGCTGTGCTCCCCACAGCATCCCCCCAAGCAGAGCATCAGCCACACTGCCTACTGCTCGCTGTGCTCCCTACAGCATCCCCCCAAGCAGAGCATCAGCCACACTGGCTATTGCTCGCTGTGCTCACTGCAGCATCCCCCCAAGCAGAGCATCAGCCACACTGCCTATTGCTCGCTGTGCTCCCCGCAGCAGTGCTCGCTGTGCTCCCCACAGCATCCCCCCAAGCAGAGCATCAGCCACACTGCCTACTGCTCGCTGTGCTCCCCACAGCATCCCCCCAAGCAGAGCATCAGCCACACTGCCTATTGCTCGCTGTGCTCCCCACAGCATCCCCCCAAGTAGAGCATCAGCCACACTGCCTAGTGCTCGCTGTGCTCCCCGCAGCATCCCCCCAAGCAGAGCATCAGCCACACTGCCTATTGCTCGCTGTGCTCACCGCAGCATCCCCCCAAGCAGAGCATCAGCCACACTGCCTATTGCTCACTGCAGAGCATCAGCCACACTGGCTATTGCTCGCTGCGCTCACCGCAGCATCCCCCCAAGCAGAGCATCAGCCACACTGCCTATTGCTCGCTGTGCTCCCCGCAGCAGTGCTCGCTGTGCTCCCCACAGCATCCCCCCAAGCAGAGCATCAGCCACACTGCCTACTGCTCGCTGTGCTCCCCACAGCATCCCCCCAAGCAGAGCATCAGCCACACTGCCTATTGCTCGCTGTGCTCCCCACAGCATCCCCCCAAGTAGAGCATCAGCCACACTGCCTAGTGCTCGCTGTGCTCCCCGCAGCATCCCCCCAAGCAGAGCATCAGCCACACTGCCTATTGCTCGCTGTGCTCACCGCAGCATCCCCCCAAGCAGAGCATCAGCCACACTGCCTATTGCTCACTGCAGAGCATCAGCCACACTGGCTATTGCTCGCTGCGCTCACCGCAGCATCCCCCCAAGCAGAGCATCAGCCACACTGCCTATTGCTCGCTGTGCTCCCCGCAGCAGTGCTCGCTGTGCTCCCCGCAGCATCCCCCCAAGCAGAGCATTAGCCACACTGCCTACTGCTCGCTGTGCTCCCCACAGCATCCCCCCAAGCAGAGCATCAGCCACACTGCCTATTGCTCGCTGTGCTCACCGCAGCATCCCCCCAAGCAGAGCATCAGCCACACTGCCTATTGCTCGCTGTGCTCACCGCAGCATCCCCCCAAGCAGAGCATCAGCCACACTGCCTATTGCTCACTGCAGAGCATCAGCCACACTGGCTATTGCTCGCTGCGCTCACCGCAGCATCCCCCCAAGCAGAGCATCAGCCACACTGCCTATTGCTCGCTGTGCTCCCCGCAGCAGTGCTTGCTATGCTCCCCGCAGCATCCCCCCAAGTAGAGCATCAGCCACACTGCCTAGTGCTTGCTGTGCTCCCCACAGCATCCTCCCAAGCAGAGCATCAGCCACACTGCCTAGTGCTCGCTGTGCTCCCCACAGCATCCCCCCCAAGCACAGCATCAGCCACACTGGCTATTGCTCGCTGTGCTCACTGCAATATCCACCCAAGCAGATCATCAGCCACACTGCCTATTGCTCGCTGCAGAGCATCAGGCACACTGGCTGTTGCTAGCTGCACTCACCGCAGCATCCCCCCAAGCAGAGCATCAGCCACACTGCCTACTGCTCGCTGTGCTCCCCACAGCATCCCCCCAAGCAGAGCATCAGCCACACTGGCTATTGCTCGCTGTGCTCACCGCAATATCCACCCAAGCAGATCATCAGCCACACTGCCTATTGCTCGCTGCAGAGCATCAGGCACACTGCCTACTGCTCGCTGTGCTCCCCACAGCATCCCCCCAAGCAGAGCATCAGCCACACTGCCTATTGCTCGCTGTGCTCCCCACAGCATCCCCCCAAGCAGAGCATCAGCCACACTGCCTACTGCTCGCTGTGCTCCCAACAGCATCCCCCCCAAGCAGAGCATCAGCCACACTGCCTAGTGCTCGCTGTGCTCCCCACAGCATCCCCCCAAGCAGAGCATCAGCCACACACTGGATATTGCTCGCTGTGCTGCTCACCACAGCATCCCCCCAAGCAAAGCATCAGCCACACTGGCTATTGTTCGCTGTGCTGCTCACCATAGCATCCCCCCAAGCAGAGCATCAGCCACTCTGCCTAGTGCTCGCTGTGCTCCCCACAGCATCCCGCCCAAGCAGAGCATCAGCCACACTGCCTAGTGCTCGCTGTGCTCCCCACGGCATCCCCCTAAGCAGAGCATCAGCCACACACTGGATATTGCTCGCTGTGCTGCTCACCATAGCATCCCCCCAAGCAGAGCATCAGCCACACTGCCTATTGGTAAACGTTCATTAGAGAAAATGTTTCATTGTCTATGAATAATGCTGCGAGCCAATAAACGCCCTTGAAAGTGAAAAAAAACAAAAATGCTATCCAGAAGAAGACTGACATGTCCGAATATTTTTCTCCCTGCCCTCTGATAGGGCATGCGTTATCAAAGCCCCTTATAGCCGTACACATAACCTTAGACGTAGATCGTCTTTTCTCCAGTGATTGTATTGATAGAAACAGACGCAGGACAACAATGCGCGCCGTTCATTGTCATCCCCTGTCACCAGCAGGCTGCCTGTGTGTGCCTCGATTCAGGACGATTGGAAATGCAGTGGGCTGCTGCTCTACCCGCTGCTGCTCCCATGACGTCTCTGCTCCAATCAGGGGGCTTGGTTTCTACCCATTCATTTTTTTTTTAATTTAAAGGACCGTACCAATATTATGCCCAAACGCAGAAAAGACGCATAGCGAATGAATGACACCTCAGTGGTCGGAGAATGCAGGCATGCTATAACATGCCAGAACCCACGACAGGACATCTGCGGACACTCTAACGAATTCCTGCGCTCGGCTCCAGGGTAATGTCTCACGCGTGCTTCATGTGTGTGGCATCCATGTGCTCCAAATATCGCAGGCCACTCGAGGGAGTGTTTTTAATTCCTATTTAGTTCGATGTTTGTTTTCTAGAAGAGACTGCGTTAGTCTGTAGTGTTTAGATGCCTGCCCTCTACCCCCCCCCACTGTGTGTGGTATTTCAGCGCAGCTAATTGTTGGAGGCAGGAGGGGCCGGTGCGGATAACTCCGCGTGTGTCATTTGTCGCTCTGAGATTATCCGTTAAGTAGAGGTCGGCTGTGCAAGGAAGTTGCAACCATGCCAACTGTCGCAGCGTTTCAGGGGAATTTCCCCAACTGCAATCAATGACAAACGACGCATCAATGTTGTCGATACAATAAAACACAGGTGCTTTTACACAAACACAATAGTTCTCATATTCCGGTTAAAGCCTTTCCTGGCGCATATGATTTTTAGCAGCATATTTTGGCGATATGAATTGTTGAATTGTGCGCAGTTTAATATTACGCGGTTAGCCGACATGAATGCTGCTATGGCTGTACTGTTTAATAACTGGCGTACTTAAAGGCGCAACTCGACCGGCATTTGCAGGGGATGTTGCGGGGGAGGGGATAACATGTCAAATGGTAGCGGAGGGGGCTACCTTGAGAGACTTTGTGGGGGGGGAGCAACATTATTTGTGTGCTGCCCCATTCCTTTTGTCCCAAAGGAACGTTTGTGGGAACTAGCGTCAAATGAGCAGCCAACGTGCAATGCAATGCACTGCACGCTGGTCCGGTGACATTGCCAAAGACATGATAGGTTTTACATAAAGAATGCACGTTGTGGTGGTACCTAGCAGCATGGTGCTCGTGTGGTTGCGATGTGGTGCGTGGTTGGTTTTTAGCTGGTAGTTCACATCCAGCTGCATTGAACCATAATCCCCTGCAAAACGGAGGGGCACTACAGTGGCAGTGTCTTTGAGGCGTCAGTGGGCAGTCAGAAGGGAGATGCCAGGAAATGGACTAGGTACTGTGGGTCCTGAATTTGTGGCATGTCATAGTGTCCCCTGACATAGCCTCCCCTGGCCTAGCAGCACATCCCAACACACAACTCCAACAGCAAAACAACACAGGTTACACAATGGAGCGACCACCACCCAGAAATAAATGGCTACATTCAATTTAGCCAAACACCACACTACCCCACCACAGATACACCAACACAATTCGTGCCAGTCCTCAAACACCACTCTGCTAGATACCACAGACACCCACACAATTTACGTTAGCAACCTCAACCACACATTAACCTCTTCACTAGATGTCACAAAATATATGAAACGTACAGACAGCCTTATCTTTTCAGATCTGCACACATCAGCACTGCAACAAAGCATCCTTGCACTGCTCGTGTGCCAGTTTCATACTGCTCTACCCTGCTTACATACCCTGAAGATCCAAGAAACTGTGCACAAAGTTGAAAATGTGCTATGCAAGACTCAGTAACCCAGCATAACAAAGACTTGACTCACTCTCATTTGGAGCACTACTCCAATCAGCCCAGACAACTTCGGTAACTGACTGCAACAGTCCAGAAATGCAAGTCAATCTGCTATGCTATCATCTCTGGTGCACTGACTAGCTGGTGACACTGTATATCTGCCAGTCTAATTAAGTCATATGAGAACTGCGGGCGGTGGGTTCACTGCAACAATAATGTAATTCTAGCTGATGACCTCGGGGGCAGTTAATAGAGGAACATGGGAAGACACATTTATGTCCCTAAAATCATGAAATCTACCCCATTGCAAGGCAGTCTTGTTTTAATAGTGTGTACCTAATCACTTCTAAGGACTCTACTTTTCGCAGTTAAGTCAGAGCAATATTAAATCGTTTGCCCATGATCACACACTTTGGTTAAGCAGCAAAACTAGGAATTTACCCACTCTACAACTTAGTCACTAGACTATGGGCCTCATTACAAGTTTGGCGGTATTCTGGTGGTAACTCTGCCGGAATACTGCCAGAATACTGCCAAATGGAATTACTGTTACCGCCACTTGGTCCAGTGGATTTACCGCCGGATTACAAGTAGTGGTAGGCAGTGTTATTTTATTTTATTTATTTATTCATTGGCTATTTGTAAGATGCCTATACAGCATTGGTGTTTCAAGGCGCCACCAGACAAGTAAAAGTGGCGGGCGGACTAGGGAGAAAGATACAGTAACAGTCCTCCTATGCCTTGTGACATTCGGATTGTGCAAGTGCTGAACTAAAAAGTGCAAGGGGGAGAAGTGCAGGCTTGCACCAAACGAACTGCTAAGGTGGGAAGGGAAGGGAGAAGGGGGAAGTGCAGATGATACAAACGCGGCCAAATGGCAAGTGCCATTGAAAGCAGGTAAGCGAAGGGAAGGGAGTGGAGGGGAAGGACTGGGCGGAGGGGGCATGGACCCTGTAGTACTCAGCCGGAACCAGGAAGCCAGTCATAGAGAAGGAGGTAGGATTTAGGTGGGGAGGGGGAGAGAGAAGGAGGAGGAGAAAAGGAGGGTCTTGAGGAACTTCCGGAACTTAAGGAGATCTGGCTCAAGCCTGAGAGGGGCAGGGAGACCATTCTAGAGGGAGGCTCCTGTGGAGGAGAGACATCTACCCCCCACTCTTTGCTTAGAGAAGCAACCGATTCGCAGAGAGTTGGAGCTAGCACAGACCAGAAGGCTCCAGCAGGGAGAGGGAGTTGGATGTAGCGGGGTCCCAGGCAAAGCCTGGATGATGCATAGGGTCTTGAATTTGATCCTAGCAGCAAGCCGGAAGCTAGTGGAGAGAAATTGGGGCAAGAGAGATGCAGTCCCTGGGCTTGAGGCCAAGGATTAGCCTTGCAGTCCTATTCTAGATTAGTTGAAGGGGACAAAGGGAGATGCCCCAGGGCCAGGAGCGCTTTACAAATAAAATAAAATACAAATGAAGGCAGATTCAGGAAGAGGCTGTTACAGTAGTCAAGCCTAGAGAGGACCAGAGCTCTGGAGAGGCCCCATTTATTGGAGTCCATAGGACTCTGTGGGGATTTCAGTGGAATTACCGCTTGTGGTACTTCTGGCAATTTTGCTGATTTTTGGCAGTTTTACCTGAAGCTTTTTGCTGGAGGTGAATCCTCCACTTCGCTGCATAGCTTATACTATGGTGGTGCAGAAATGCAGCGGTAACAGAGTTGCCACTCCATTACCACCGTTTTTTACCACATCACAGTACTCATAATGAGCCTCTATATGTCTTCTGAGCTCTACCTGGTACAAATATTGGGACTACAATAATATTGTCTTATAGTGTTAACCTGGAAATCCCCAGACCTCATACCTAGCAATAGGCATATAATTATAGAAACATGTTAAGCCAAAAGAATATAATGGTACCTTTATTTGCCACATCCTGAATGGAAAACTACAAGTCCTAGAGTGCAAAATATTGATAACATGAAAAATCTCCTTTTGTACAGCACTGTGCATTCAGCTCTTTTAGAAATGCAGGGATCCTCTTATTTAAAAGTGTAAGTTGCATGGAGGGGACCGGTTACATTTGCACTTCAGTGCAAATAAGTCACCTGCATGCATTTTTAGTAATCTGCACTAGAAAGTGCAAAACAAAGGTGTAAATGCAGGCATACTTGCCAGTGCGCCTTAGTTCTTAACGTACAGTGCACCTTGGGTAAATGCTGCCAGTAATGTATGCCTTTCTGGCAGTGTTTGCAATGGATTCCTTTGGAATGTGCCTGCTTCTGGTGTATAAATCAGGCAGACTCCATAAGAGCCCCAAGTATTGTCATGCTGGGGTTAATGCATGGACCTTTGTATGACGGAGAGGCTGGTGTGGCGAAACAGCAATTCTGTTCTATGCCCCCTCTCCGCCATAAAACATTATGAACATCTGGCATGATGTAAAATGCATACGTAAAAAAGTTGTATGCAATTTTGCCCATGCTTTTTATGAGACACCATAATACACATGATCCCTACTCTAAAAGAAATTGATGGACAAGTTCACCTAGTATAGAGATTGTTTGTCACAAGCCTGCAGCTTGAGGTTATGCATGATGTTAAAACATCTGATATTCACATAAAAGCAATCCTTTTTTGTATGTCAAGCTGGTTGACATCCTGGTTATTTCATTTATTTTTAAAGGGGGTGGGGGGCGGTTATTGTGTTACTCACTTTCATTGTCTTGGAAGCAGACACAGATTTGCTAGTTAATTGGAGATGTATGTGGTCTTTCAGCTGGAAATGCCGCATTGCATTGCCAATGGCCTAAAAATGTACGCCTAAAAAAGGCACTGCTGATAACAAAAGACGACAACCCAGAATGTGGGGGCAGGTGTGGTGTGGAGACAAATGAGCCAAATGGTGTTGCACCCCTAGAATGCTTCGTCTGGAAAGATGCAACAGATAATGCCCGCTGCCTTTCTGGCCAGATAATCCATTTCAACCCCATTAGACTATGCACTGGCTCCTTTTTCGCTAGTTGGAATGCCCCTTAATCAGGTAAAGCGGGTTTCAGTGATTCCTCTTCCTGGCATAACTAAGGCTGTTATAGATAGGAATGCACTGCTACCGAGAAAAATCCCCATGTGTCTTTTATTTTGAAACATAAAAAGCCCAGTTCATAGTTTGAGAAGTTTGAGTTTTTAGATTGTTGCTTAACTGAAATGATATGCGTTTTAGAAATGGCTGCCGGGTCTAGCAGACTGTATTGGTTTCAGTTGATGGTTTAATTAACCAGTCTTGGCACATGGAAGCCATTGACTTCTACTCAGCCAATCAGAATGCTTGGAATACAATCAATATCAATTGTTACTGACTGCATTCCATGCATTCTGACTTCAGAAGCAGACAGGAAACAGAAGAAAGCATTTATCAAATTGAGACAATGAATCAGCGCAGCAAGAATAAGCATATACAATTTACCACTTGCTGGCACAACCTGTACCACTCAGGACGACCCACGGCAAAATTATATCACCAAGGCCAAATGAAATGTGCAACAGAGCCCAGCACCCCTGACTTGGTGGATCTTTTTTCAGTGGGTCAAGCAGCATCCAGCACCAGATCTGCCAAACCAGAAAGCTAAAACATGGATAAAATGTTATTGGCTATGGAAAAACACTTCACTGGTTCCAGTTCAACCAAGTTGACAATTAAAATGCTTACTAAATAAATACAACACTGCAATTTAAATAATAGAAAGTAACACAACATATAATTCAGTACCAATTTCTTTCTATTTACTTAATTCACTACTAAACTTATGTTTTTGCTAAAGCACCTCAACTCCAAAACCAACATTATTATTAGTATCACGCGCTTACAGACATCTAAAACTCGGGAAGTGTCATCATTATCACTTGGGATAATCACACAGGTCCTTAATATGCGATAATGACCCCCTCTCTCAGTCTTTAAGGCTATAAAATGTATCTTGTTTTTCTATTGGGTACGTACGTATGGTCAAATGTCTAAGAACCCATATGCTGCAATTAGACTTTGATGGAAACTGGACGTTCCACCTGAGCTGTCAACAATTTAAATATTGCCATGTTATTCCTACATTTGTGCATTTGCACTGCTCTTTGGCACTTTCTAGCGGCCTAGAGCCTATGTGCATTGTTTTTAATACACGTTCCAGCTGAGCACAAACCACATAGACCTGTCTATTTAGAGCACAAAACAGCTGAAAATACCCTCGTCATCTTGTCCAATCAGAAATGCATGTGTTGACTAATTGTCCCGACTAGACCAGACAAAACATCTGGACACTGCATGTTGCAGACGACCCCTGTCATATATGGGGGGTCTTTGTGTGTGTATTTCATTTCTTCTCTCCCACCGCAATGTACAGTTGCTACATTCCTTGACTTATTAAAAGCTCACCATAGTAAAAAAGAGCTCGGGGCCTCTGCCTTTATCTGGTCTCCACCATCACAACCACACAAATGCTAGGAGATACATGTACCATTCCGCATAGTTTAGATTGTGCTCTCTCATTTCACCACAACCTCACACTGAGGTAAGACTTTTCCTGCTTGCTGTCCTTCATAATGTCCCTTTTATTTTAAAATGTATATGTAGGGCGTGAATATTTGTGCGAATGGCTGGACTTTGTAAATGTGGCAGAGCCTCTACTTTGGTCGATAGAGAATGTATTCCGGATAAAGTAACCATGCTGCCATAGATTTTTGGATGTGCTTATAAATATATATATATACATTTATATATATATATTACATGACGGCGATAGCGACCCTGTAGTTATGGCTTTCACATAGAAAGAGCCGTTATTGAGTGGCTTATAACATTGACGCATGCAATCAACATAGACCCGACTCTTGTCAAATATGGTGCGGTTCTCTCAATGGGCAGGGGAAAACTTGTAAGCGGGTCCCAAACTTTTGGAAATCTGTATAGACTTGAATTGGAAACAAATTTTGCGTTCCGAACCGCTAAACGGATTTGCACCAAATGTACGCAAGGAGAAACAGCCTGGTCCCAAAAGAGTACTTTTGCAAATTTTCTGTTAATCCGCCCAGTAGATCTTTTTAAAATGGCCAAATGCACATTAAATAAATGTGTGATATCTCCTATCGGCCCGCAGATTCACTTCCAGGGTTCAGTGTCTGCAGTCACGTCTGGAGCTATCAGGAAGCCGTGGAACATTTGAGGGTGTCGCCTCAAGGTGCCTAATGGTCAATTGAGAAATGTGAGCTGCGTCAAGATCTTTGAAACTGATGCCATATTAGATTTGCGAACTACGCCCGTAGTCCACGAACGTTGTGGTGAAAAAATATTTTAAAACACATTACACTTGTCTTAGAAACGAAACAACATCTAGGGAGGCGAGAGGTGCTAAGGGTGAGATGGAACATGCCCAGAAAAGGCAAAGAATCAGGTGTTATTTCTTCTCCAAAATCCACGAACATATCAGATGTTCACAAACATTCCTGTGATGTTTGTGAACTTGCAAATGTTCAAGGACATTCATGCATTATAGGGTGAAATTAGTCACCCTATGGTTAAGATGAAACCTATCATCCATAGGAAATGCAAACATTCTATGACTAAAACTTTTGAGCTGTAGGACGGATCAGTGTGACATTTGTAATTTGGGGCCCGGGCCCCTCGCAACTGAAACAGTGCAGATCCGTGTTATGGTTCAAAAGATATAAAGGGTAAAAAAAGGGGGTGTTTTTCATGTTTCCGTTCATTTTCATAGGGAAAATGTCCAATTTTGGCCCAAGTGCACAGCCCAAACCACTGAATGAATTTGTGCCAAATAAGAAAGAAGTTGTGCACAAAGCACTCGAAGGAAATCCTTTGTTGGTTTGGCGTAAATCTGTCCGGTAGTTTTAAAAAAAATGTGGCATAGAGAGGGGTGCCACTGTACCCAAAAAGTTAGTTTTATCTCCCATGGTGCATTGCTGGTGCCAAGGTTTTTAATTTCTGAAAATCAGCTATTACACAATTTGAGAATCAAGTTCTCAAATCGATTTTGGAAAGTGCCTTAGAATGATATAAGAAGGGTAAATGGAGCTGTTTTGAAGGCAGGGAGAGCGTGGTCATGGTAAAAAAGAATGATTTGTGAAGTATTGGGGTTTGGGGATAGTGTTGTTTTTTTGGGATTCTTTCGCACATAAGAGTAAATACTTCAAAACTATAATATATTGAAATGTGGCAATTACTATGAATGCTAGCAAGGGGAAAATTAGTATTTTCAGTTAGACTATAGACACAACACTGTCGATTTCTGAAGTGTACTGAAGGCCATAACTGTGTTTTTGCTGTCTACCACACTGCTTTCCTTCCTTAAGAATGAATTCTTCTCAGGGCCATTTCAATATAGTTTGTTCAATTTTCAATACCTTAAATTGAAGATAATCAGAAGCATGTACTGTACTTAATAGGATATGGTCCTTCTTGGCATCATTTAAACTTCTTGGTTAAAGCCAGCTCAGGACTAGGCCACAGTGTTGTGGGCGCCGAAGGTATTTGGTGACGAAGGGTTAGCGGCGCAGAGTGTGCGTACGCTGAGCAGTTGTCGACCAGCAGCAACAAATAGGTAAGAAAGGTACAGGCAGTGTGAACAGCCACTATTGCTCTCTACTCAACTGCCTAGCCTTGTGCATACTTCTATTAAGGGCCTGACGTAACATGCTCTGTCTCTGCGCAACCATAGGCGTCCCCTCTTGCGGTTAGCCATACTTTGTGTTTTGTGAGTCCCTGCTGTGTCCTGAGGCTGCTGTGCCTCCTTACAGCTACTGCTGTGTTCTAGGTGTGTTTTCCTCCTCTAGGTTCCCACCCCAATGGTCACTGTTGGTTAACTGTTGTGCTCTCTATGTCTGTTTTTCCCCTTCTAGTTTCCTATTCCACTGTTGGTATCCATTGGTTACTGTGTCTGCTGTTTCCACTAGGCTCTCTCCCACTCTCTAGGTTCCCACTCCACTGTGGTTACTGTTGGTACTATGTTGTTCACCTGCCTTGCTTCTTCTTGTTGTGTTCCCTATTGTGTGACCCCACTCTACTTTTTTTTGCGCATATTGGTCTGCGCTGGGCTATGCTCCTCCCCCTCTCTCCCTCTCTCTCACACTTCCTCCAACTTTCCTCCTCGTACCCTCTATGGTGCTCTCAAATTCCCCCACCTTCTCTAACTGCTACTCTATCTCCTATCCTATCCCTCTCACAAAGTCTGGAAGAAAAACGTGCAAGAGGGATATCCTGGTCTCCAATCTGGGCCTTCCTATCGCTGATACCTACATCAGCGCTTCCTCCAGACAGACTCTAACTGACATCCTCTTTGTTGTTCTCTCGCCAGACCTTAGGACCCCTCATATGGCCTCTGTTCTCTTTCCTTTCACGTCCTCTCTCATTAATGGTAGCACCCGGTGGGAGGTCCTCTTGGCCTCCTTCCATTCCTCCAAAGCCTTCATCAATGTCTTTTTAACTAGTACGGTTATGGTCTAGGGCTCTCAGACCAATCTCCTCCTTCTGAATAGGCATCTCCAGCGTCTTATCAACTTCCTCCCTTCTCCTGTTACTCCTTCTACCACCTCTCTGGCTCCTCTCCCGCCTCCCACCTCCTCCGTTGCCTGTCTGGCACCCCCCTCCTCATCTCTGGCCCCTACGCCACCTCCATTTGCTGCCCCTGCCCACTCTCGGGTGCATCTACTGCTTCTGCTGTGTGTACTCCTGTACCCCACCCCAGAAGTCTTTCAAATGTGGCAACCTGCTCCACGTCCAAGAAAAGGTTCAGATTTCCCTCTGAGCCTACCAAAATGCTCTCTATATATCACCTGAAAACAGGTTTCAAATGAAGATCTGTTATATGATTCACCCCAAAACATTGTGTACATTAAATAATATCTCACAAAAACATTATCTCACAAAAAAATTACAATTACATGATTCAGTCTTTTATTACTCCATAAAAGGCAGTTCACAAACAGGCTCGGTATCTTTTTAGCCAATGCATTTCGCATACAGATCTGTCCTCAGGGCTAAACAGTATACCTAAATACACCCATTAAAAAATGCATGATACATAGCAACAACAAGTATGGAAAAACAAACATGGGAAAAAACATGAGAAGAAAACCAATTGCTGAAAAATACAAACATTACAAAATAAACATATCATACCCTTAGTTAAACATGTTAATACAACTTAATAATATCTCCATTGATACATATTTGTGTTACCTTAATGAGTCAACTGGTATTCATGTGACTATAAAAAAGAAACAACAACATAAGCGCCTATAAATTCACTGCTAAAAATAATGCACACATTGCATGTTTCTATCAAGGACAGAAACGGCACCTGAATCTTCAGGGTAACATATTACAGGTTGATTGCCACGTTGCACTTCAAGATGGCCATGTCAATATTAGAAAGGGAGGAAAAGAAAAGAGACCTCCTTAATACTTAACCTATTCCCTATTCCTCAATTCCGCCAATATGCTCAATCATTCATGTAACCTGCTCCACGTTGCCACTCTCAACTTTCGCTCTGCCATCAAACACTCCTCTGACATCTGCCACTTCCACAAAGACCTTGACCTGGATGTCCTTGATCTCACAGAGACATGGTTCATGGCCAGCTCTGTCACAAGTATTGACACTGTTCTCCCTGAGGGCTACAAGATCCTCTTTGAGCCCAGAACCAAGCGGCCCAGAGGTGGAGTGGCCCTGATCTTTCCAGAGTGGGTCCCTGCTTCTGTTATTCCTACACAGGCCTACTCCTCCTTTGTATGCCTGGTCTGCAGGTTCTATATCTCTCCTGGCCTCTCTCTGACTGTGGCCACCATGTACAGGTGACCTGGCCAGGTCGCCCTCTTCCTCTCAGAATGGGCTGACCTCTCCTCTTCTCTCCTTGCTTCTACCTCTCAACTTCTCCTCTTTGGATACCTAAACATCCACATGGATGCTTCTAATTCTGCCTCTGGCATCTTCCGCAACTTTTGCGACACTCTCTCCCTTTCCATTCTACCCTCTGGTCGAACACACTCTGCTGGACACACCTTGGATGTTCTCATCTCCTCAGACATCCCCCTTTCTAACCCTCTCACCACGCCTCTCTCTTGGACTGACCACTTTCTGCTCTCCTCCCACCTGAAACTTCTTGTCCCCCAGGCAAAGCCTATCCCAGCGTTGCCACCTTCCTTCTCTGTCTTTTGGCCCATGAAGCGATGTCAGTGGATGCCTCTACTTTCTCTGCCCCCCCTACTCCGGTAGCTGGCTCACTCTCTGGCAGAGCCCTCTCTCACCTGCATCTTTCTATCTCCAACACTTTGGACATCCTTATCCCTGTCATGAGAATCCATCTGGAGCCTACCTCCAAGTGCAAATCTTGGTATGATTCCGACCTCGCCTCCCTGAAACGCAAGTGCAGGGTGGCTGAGAGGAAGTGGAGGACTTTGGGCGCATCCTCTGACAAAATGGCTTGCTTCCTGCTCCAAAGGGACTACAGACTCTCTGTCCTCTCCAAGAAGAGGGTCCATATTCAAGCCTGCATCTCTGCGGCCTCTAACGACACGGCCAAACACTTTAAAATCTGCAAGGAGCTGGCCAATCCAACTGCAGTTTCCACCTCTCGTGTTCCCTCTCAGGCCCTCTCTAATACACTAAAACTCAGCACATCTTGTCCTTGCTTTCCTCTTCCTCTCCCTCTACCTCTCCCTCTACCTCTCCCTCTACCTCTCCCTCTCCCTCTTCCTTTCCCTCTCCCTCTACCTCTCTCAGGCCCTCTTTGGCCGCCTCTCCCTCTCCTCTTCCTTTTTCCTCCTTCTCTCTGATAACACCTGACAATGTTTCTCGAGAAGTCCGATCTATGAAAGTATCATCCAAACAGGTGCTCCAGAACCATCAAGGACAACAGTGCCACCCTCGATCCAGCCTTGGCCAATTTCTGCAATCACTCTTGCGCCACTGTATCTTTCCTCTTTCTTCTCAAGCACTTCCTTGTGCACCCCCTCCTAAAAAGCCTTCTGCTGATCCTACCTGTTTGGGTAACTATCGCCTGATTTCTATCACTCCTTTCCTGGGCAAACTCCTGGAAAATCTGGCCATCTCCCAGCTTACTCTCCACACTAAATCTGTTGGTTGTCTCCATGATCATCAGTCTGGCTTCAGAGTAGTCAAAGGCACGGAAACTGCTCTCCTGAACACCCGTGAATATCTGTTCTCTAATCCTGACTCCCTCTGTCATCATCCTACTTGACCTTTCCCCGTATTTTCACATGGTCAATCACGTCACCCAGATCAATTGTCTCTGTGAGAAGCTGGGCATCACAGATCAGGCCCTGGTGTGGCTGACCTCTTTCCTTCTCGACCAAACCCTCCCAAGTCCAATTTGGTTGCTTCCTCTCCACCACCTCTCTCTGCACATGTGGTGTCCCCAGGGCTCTATCCTCTCACCCTGTCTTTGCAATGTCTATCTGGCCCCTTTGGACCACCTGGTCACCTTCTCTTCTAACGTTCAGTGTTATGCAGATGACACTGAGCTCTCTTTCAGTCTTCAGTAAGTCTCCTCTCCTCCCTCACTCATTCCTAACTGTCTATCTGCGATTCAGGATCGGTGCACCTCCAACAATCTCTGCCTTGACTCCAGTAAGATGGAGATCCTTCTCATTGGGATTCCTACTCCCACTTTCCCTCTCTCACTCTGTCCGCCCTCCTTGGGCCCTCAACCCTTGCCTTTCTGTGAGGCAAAATACATTGGTGTTGTCTTTGACCCCGCGCTCTCCTTCTCACCTCACATCACAGACCTTGCCATGAAGGCCCACTTCCAGCTTCAACTCCTCAGTGGTATTGTACCTTTTCTCACTTTCCCCCAGAAGCTCACTGTCTCCAAAGCCCTAGTTCGCTCCAGGCTGGACTACTGCAAAAGCCTCTTTCTCAATATGCTTAACTCTACTCTTCGCCCCCTGCTACTATTCCAGATCAGGACGGCAAGACTTATCCTTGGCCTCAAGCCCAGGGACTGTATCTCTCCAGCCCTGAAATATCTCCCCTGGCTCCTGGTGGCTGCAAGGATGATGCTCAAGACCCTCTGCATTGTCCACAAGGCTTTCTTGGGTCTGGGCCCGCACTTCATCCAACTCTCTCTGCCGAAATACCTTCCTACTAGAGCCCTTCGCTCAGCTACCTCCAACTCTTGGGGGGTCAGATGCTTCTTCAAGCAGTATGTGGGGGGTAGATCTCTCACCTCTGCAGGCGCCTCCCTCTGGAACGGCCTCCCCGCCCCTCTCCGACTTGAGCTGGACCACCTGAAGTTCTGGAAGTGGCTCAAGGCCTCCCTTTTCTTCTATGCCTTCTCTCTCTCGCTTCCTTGCTAACTTTCTACTATTTAGCCTGTTGGCTCTGACTGCACATTTCATGTACTTGATTCCCATGAGACACATGACTATTTTTGGTGGGGGTGTTGGTGGGATGTGCATTCTTTTTGTGGTGTGTCCTTGGGTGTGTTCTGGTTTTGATGGGCATGTTGGGGGTGTTGTGTGTCTCGATGAGTGTGATGCCCCCATAGTGTAAGTTTGAGGGTATTTACTAAATGAACACTGATCTTGGGAGTTGTGTGTCGAGTGTCGTAATTTAAACCATGAGGTTGATGGTGCAAGTGTTGTGCATGATGCATGAAAGTTTGTGTATTTGCGTGGTGATGGCAGGGATGTATGGCGACAGTGTGGGAAAATATTTTTGTGTGCGAAGTGAAAGTGTTTGTCGTTTAGCTGAATCTTTGTTTTCCGCCTTCACTTGAGCTGGTGTGTATTCCACCAACGGAAGTTGCATCGGCTATTTTGTGGTGTATGCCCTTTTTCTTAATGAATCAGCTGTGACTTACGTCGAAATTTGTGCAAAGTGTAAGTTCTGCTAGTTTGCTATATCTGACTTGGTAAATTTCCCAATCTTGACATAACTTACACTGTGCGTACGCCTAAATTACTTTTCATGTAACTCATGCCTAAAAAACACATATAGTTAGTAAATTTGGGCCATACAACTTTGAAATAAGCAAACAACCTTTATATATATGTGAATGTTTTAGATGCAGATAGTATAAACACGTCTGTAAAATTAATTAATGTAGATAACAAAAAACACCAATGAGGACAATAAAATGTGGATTGTACTTTAACAATGTGCTTATATTGTTGTAAATATGTGGACGAAAATAAACTACCCATGCGATCAATTGAGAATAACATGAAACCGCAACCTATTCCAAACATTTTAGAAGAGTTAAACTTATACGAACATATAATGACTCCATTAGTACGTCCTTTTCAAACATTTGTACACTTAGAGAGTCAGGAAAAAGACCAGCTAATGAATTAAAAAAAGCATTAAAAGGCAAAGTAGTATACTTACCATTAGAAATACATGATAATGTTGAGGCTTTAGGTGTAAGCCGTGCAATTGAAAACACACCATTGTTTTTAATTACCGGAGTGCCAACAAAAATAAAAATAATATGGCAAGAACTTGTTGATTTACACAAAGTGGCCCAATGTTTAACATGGTTAAAAGCAAACAATAAACATTATGAATATGTAAATGTTTATTTATTTATTGGCTATTTGTAAGGCGCCTATACAAGAAATCGCGTGTAACAAGAAGTGCATGGGAGCGGGGGTCTGCCAGTTTGCGTGAAATGCTAAGTGCTAGGGTGGGAAGGGGAGTGCAGGGCAAAGAGGAGAGGGTGCAAGTGAAAGGGAGGGTGGAGGAGAGGGGAAAGGGACACAGGGGCTAGATGAGTGCTAAGTGGAGGCCAGATGGGTAAATGTCAGAGAATGCATAAGGTCCAGGGGGTGAGGGTCCACATGCTAAGTCCAAGGAAGGGGATGGACAGGCGGGGTCGGGGCCTGGAGCCCTGATAGAAATCAGAGGGAGACCAGGCAGCCCATCACAGTAGCAGAAGGGGCGTTAGCAGGGGAGGGGGAGAGGGAAGGAAGAAGAGAAAAGGAGGCTTTTGAGGAGCTTCCAGAATGTAAGGAGATACAGCTCAACCCTGAGAGGGTCATGGGCACCATTCCAGAGTGAGGCTCCTGTGGAGGCGAGAGATCGACCCCCTCTCTCTGTGTAGAAAAGCGTCTGATCTACAGAGAGTTGCAGCTAGAAGACCGAAGGGCTCTATCAGGGAGGTATTAAGGGAGAGAGAGTTGGATATAGCAGGGTCCCATGCGTCAGAAGCCTTGTGGGTGATGCAGAGGGTCTTGAACTTGATCCTTGCCGCAACCGGGAGGCAGTTGAGAGATTTTAGGGCTGGAGAGAGACAGTCCAATTTTAACCAATATGCAAGGAACAAGAGAATGCTAGTATAGGCGTTTATCAGAATTAAATTGCATGTTGTCAAACCTTGGTCCACCAACATGGTTTAATACTTTAGGTTGGGCAGAACATGCATGGGAAGAACTATTAGACTTCTTAAAAGATGCAAGTGCACATCTTTCTGACAGAAACACTTTGACTCCAAATGAACTGTGCACTTTATACAGTAAATGAATCAAGACATTTTCATCACTGATTTCTTGCTATGGTAAACATTATTTTAAACACACAATGCCCACCATTAGATAAAGTTGCACATTACCTTTGGAGAAAGAAATATCAAGTTCAAGGAGCATCTCATATACATATGGTTTTATGTGTTGAAGGTGCTCCTCAATTTGGTGAAGATAATTCTATAACAGTAAGCAAATTGAATACATATGTTAACTGCACAAATCCAAACACTGGTAAAAGCCCACATTTGCATGAAAAAAGTAATGTGTTTTCAAAATATGAAATTGATATCTTACTGTAAAAGAAAATACAAGTCAAGTGACAGTTTCAAAGATGTTCTGTTGAACTTCCAAAAAAAGAATGTGAAGCAACAGTAATTAATGTCCCCCCTTTCATCTATTAGACACCATATTAAAAGTAAAACTCCCAAAAGACTGTATGAATTAAAAAGAGATTCAAAAAGCATTAATATAAATGGCTACTGCCCTGTAATTTTAAGTATGTGCAATGTAAACATAGATTTTCCATTGTAGCTGATAATTCTATTGCTGTAAATTGATATATAATATCATACATAGCTATGGCAGAACAATGTCAACACCAAGATTTTTGGGAGGAAATTACAAATGAAAAGTCACTTTAAGCGTGTTTAATTGGCATAGGAGTTTAAACTCTTTCACACCGCGAATGTGGGACATACAAAGCAGCAGATAGATTAACAGAAACATACCTTTATTACAAAAGTGTAGATATTAAGTGGATCAGTCTTGCCTAACAAGAAAGCAGCTGTGAAGTTTTACAACCTTATCATCAAATAGAAATGTTAACTCTTCATAACCCAGACAGTGAGGATATAGTAAAATACATGCTTGATAACCACTACCCTGATAGATCTGATCATTTAGAAGATGTGTGCCTTTATGAAGTCCTATAATATTACAATTATCGAGAAGATGTTTGAAAAAAAACATTGGTTTAAAGGTACATTATGAAAGTAAAGACAGTGATGGTTGTTTAATTAAGCATAACAAATAAAGTTTAGGTAATTACCAAAAACTAACATGTGCTTAATTAGAGAAAAAGGGGCTGTACTATTATTGCTTAATATAGCAGTTTTTTTGGCATAAAGAATCAGAATTAATTGGTAACTGGAATAGTCTAGAAGCCGCATTTACACATTATAAGAAACACATTAAATGTCCTTCTTTTAAAAATTGTTAAAATGCTTGATGAAGAAATCGAGCAAGAGAAAGGCTAGAAATAGAGTTAGCAAAACATACACAGCCAACATCTTATCCAAATTCAAATGTAATTCATCCTCTTGGCCAACCCCTACAGAGAAATGAAGCACTGTTGGCAATGCAAGATGTTCTTGCTGCAATGCAACAAGATAACCAACAGGTTGATTATTTAGAAGGACTTATGTCTCAATTAAATGTAGAACAAAAGAAGGTGGTCTAGGATTTTGTTGGTAACATTGACCATGAGATTGTACATGAAATTAGTCTTTGTGAGTGAATAAACTTTGAACCAACCCTGTTATATATTAGTGGAGATCGGGAAAAGTTTTTTCATTAAAGTTATATCCAAATGTGTGTGTGCTACATTTGATAATCCTCTAGCTTGGGTTATAACAGCTCCTACTGGTCTGACTGCTTACATAATTGGCAGTGTAGCACTGCATACACTGTTTTATGTTACCAGTAGAACATGATTCAAAATTACAGTATGAGAACCTACATGCAGAATCAGAACAAGAAGTAGGTACCATTTTAAAACACATGAAAGTTTTAGTCATTGATGAAGTCAAAGTAGTGTCAAATGTAATGCTTGCATTTATATTTTTCCCTATGCAAGAAATTCTAAAATGTAATGATAACACAATATTGGGTGATAACATGCTATTCTATTGGTGATTAGTTACCGTTTACACTTGTAAATGGTGAACCTGTTTTTCAAACAATTGAAACAAAAGTTAGTGTAAAAGCTATTGGAAGCATAGGGAATGTCCATTTATGGGGTTTTTCCAATTACTTTGAATTAACAGAAAACATGAGACAAAGTGCTGATATTAAATATTGAAATATGCTTAAACAAATTAGAATCAGCAAAGTTACAGAAAGCTCAATGATTGAAATTACAGGAATGACAAATAAAAACTTTAAATGGAAAAGAAGTAACTGTAGAACAAGCATATACTGCCTTAGTAAAACAAGGTCAAAATCCAATATGTCTCATGCCCATTTTAGCAGATTGCGAAAAATGTACGTGTGAAATGAGGTCTAAAGTAAATCAAAAATGTATTTCACTTGATGAAGTAGACAAATGGTAACAGTCTGCTTTACCTACAAAAATGCAAGAAAATGCAAAAAAGTTTAAAGGATTACAACATACAGTTTCTAGAATAGCAGGCATTGAAAGTTGTTTAAATGTTTGTTTAAATGCAAAAGTAATTTTAAAATGCATTGTTGGCGTAGAAGAAGACTTAGTCTATGGAGCAATGGGCTATATATTTGGTTTTAAAAAGCATGCTAGCAATTTATTCATGTTTTTGGTTGCTTAGTCCAATTACCTAAATCCTCAGACACATCTCTGACGCGTTCCTCACCACTAGACAGACAGTCCAGCCCTGTCTCCATGCCTCTAGGACATTGACCACTGGAATACGACCAACCACTTCATCCTCAACCCTGGGGAAACTGAAATCCTAGTTCGCGGGAAAACAGCCCTCCTTCCCCAACCGATTCTGTGGCCTCAATCCCTAGAACAAACACCGGCAACTTCAAAAGTGGTAAAAAACCTTGGATGCACATTGGACACCGACCTATCCCTGACCCAACACACCACTGCCGCATTCAAAACCTGCTTCTACCATCTACGGATTCTCAGCCGTGTTTTCCCTTATCTCACCTATCACCGCCGATTTTCCGCCATCAACTCCATTATCCTGTCCCATCTAGACTATGCAAATTGCCTCTACCTAGGCACTCCAGCGTTTCAACTAAGGAACCTCCAAAGAATCCAAAATACAGCAGCATGCCTGCTCATTTACCTACCCCCAGAGAACACATCAGCCCCACACTAAAAGTCCTCCATTGGTTCCCGATTGATCGACACACTACCGTTAAGGCCATGTGCATCACCCATCACGCCATCCACAACACCAGCCCCAAATTCCTTCAAGACAAAATCCCCCCATACCAGCCCTCAAGGAAACTCATCTATTGCACAGCATATCGCCTCGTGGTCCCACACCACAACTCCTCCAGGCTGGGCGGCTCCTCATTCTTTGTCCAAGCACCAATTATCTGGAACTCCCTACCCCTATACATTTGCAACACTGAAAATCACCTGCAATTCAGAAAGGCCCTAAACAGATGGCTCTTCCTAACTCCCCCCTAAACTCCTTTCTCTCTCTAAACTACACTGCTGAACCCAACATCCCTATAAACCAACCACAGTATTGATGCCGGCCGCATTCGCAGTGGCTCACCTAGACAAACTGTCACCCCATACACAACATCACTCCCACCCAATAAATACAGCATGAAAGCCAGCAGCATTCGCTCAGGCAATACACAATGAACCTTCAACTACTCCAACTACAACACGAACAACGACAGCATTAGTATTGACTCACCTGACAAACTATCGCAACAACACCCCTATCGGTCAAATCCACCAGGGAAGCCAGCAGCATTCGCTGTGGCACACTGCAATAAACCTCACCGACCCTCGCCACCGAGACTTTCGCACCAGAGAGACCCCGAATAATGAGACCATTTTGTCCACACTGGACAAAGGACACTGAAGCTGAACTACATCAAAGCATACAGTACGTGTACCGTTTAAGCACGTCTCTGGACACAGGCCACAGGCACGGTCAAATATCCATGAACCATAGAATGCAGCTAGGACTATGCCCATCCGGACTAGCAGCACATGTAGACGTCCACACTGAAACACCTGATGTACCTCAACACCCCTGCCACTAGCATACAGCGACTACCAATGAAAAGAGAATTCGGTATAGCTAGCCACACATCGAATCTTCAACAATAGCAGTCGGCATGCCACCAACAGCGCGCACCCACGTGCCTGATTTTTGGGTTGGTTAGTGGATCCTAGCCAGCGACCTAAGTCCTAAGCTGGCGAAAATGCACACAAGCATCTCTTAATGTAAAACTCTTAGAACCTCCACCACAATGATTACGGTCACTGAGGGCGTTCCAACCACAAAGCGCATTGAGGCCATACAAATGGGGAAAGAGCGCTACATAAATAACCAAATACAATACAATTAAATATATTGCAATGAAGTTTGATACCATTAAACAAGTGCAAGAAATATAAATGTTACTGTACACTGAACTTTTAAAAGACATGTGTATAGTATGCAAACAGTTTCCAATAATTCGAGTATATGCAGTAACAATACATAAACATAAAATCAAGGTTTAAATGCAAATACAGCATTAGTAGGTATAGGATGAAAAGTTTTTACAGATGGAATGAGTTATGCTGCTTTATCTAGAGTGCAAACACAAACGGGTTCATTTATAGTAAATGTGGATGTACCAAAAATCACAGCTCACATTCCATGTACAAAAGAATTCAAGAGACTGCGTGTAATGTATGCTAATCACCTAACCCCAATTGGTATGCCAATACAACTAAAATCAGTTACATTAAAAGGTAAAACCACAGTTTCAAAATTGCAACAAGTAAATCCCAAAGTAACAAATACAAGTAAAAAACGTAATACTGCAGTTAAACAAAGTACTTTTAGGATAGCTAATAGTTCTATAAATAACCTTCTAGAATGTATCAATAATACTGGAGTGAATTGGTATGCTAATGTAACTTTGCACATGCTGTCAAAAGTACAATTTATGGTTGATAAAATAACTCTCACAAGTATAATAGTTTTGTGATATCTGTACAATCATTCATAAGTAACATTCCTAACAATGCACAAAAAGCACATAGTTGTACTCCTACCATTACAGAAATAGATATACATTTACAGCAAACTTATTTTACCACCAACCAGCAACAAGGTCCTTATGAATTATTGTTGGCAATATTTCAAAATGTACTTACAGCTGGAATAAATGTTAATAATATGATATCTATAAATTATACATATACAAATCAGTGCATGTCATGTCATTTTTCCAACATGCAACCTATTAATAATGAAAATGTTCTACTGTTACATATTCCTAATGTTAACAAGATCCCATTTAAAGATCTGTTCACAATCATATAGATAACAATAAGTATGATTACTAACCAATTAAACAAACAATTCAAGTTAGACATTGTTCGAACAACCACATTTTAATTGTATTAAGATATAGAGCTTATGGTGTAAAATGAAATACTTTAATAACAAACTATACATATTCTCAAGTTTCTATTTGTGGAATCAATGATAAAACAGAAAGTATCATATATCATCATGGGAAAACTACAGAAAGTGTTCATTATATAATTTATGTACGGCTAGGTTAGTTATGGTTTGAATGTGAAGATAAGCAAATTACTATACAAGAAAGATTACCATGGAATTTAAAAGATGCCTACATACTTCTATTAAAAAGAACAACAGCACATTTAAAAAGTGATAGGTACATAGTACAAAAAAAACAAATTAAATATTGCCAATAGGTATAATAACACATAATAATAACATGTGTTATTAGTTTTATATACTTTCTCAATTTCTGGTGATTTTCATAATGATAAAAAAAGTGAACAAGTACCCAACAGTATTCATGTTATAACTTGTATGTGAAATTAACCTTTAATTGGCATTGTCAAAAAATATTATGCATACATGGAATATAATTGGAATTTTTAAAATTTTGTTTTTTTCGTAGGGTGTCCTTAACATTGGAGGTAAGGGACGGCTGTAAGGGGTGATGTGGAGAAGATACGGCTGTAAAGGGAGATGTGGAGGTCATCATACAGATACACTTAATACAGTTACAGTTAACACATATATATTTTAACAAATTAATATACACCATAATGTACAAAATGTAATACTACTTTAAATAAATTACTAAACAAATACCCAATGGTAAAAACATTTTTTTAAATATACTTCTTTTTATAAATGTATTGATAATATTAAAATGTTGTTGTTACCTAAACGTTATTATTCGAATGTATGTAAACTTTACATTTTTGTTGGTTTAACCTTGATTATATTGTAAAAAAATATATATGGATATATTGTCATCCGTAGAAGTCCTGACTGGTGGATTCTTCCGCGTTGGGGATGGATGCGCAGGGTTAGGACCTTTTAGTCCCTTCTATGTGTCCTTGTCGCTCTAAGTAGCGCGGTGCCGTTGGGAGTATAAATTCCCTCCTGTCCCAGCGGACCTCACGTTGCAACCCTCTCGTATGCTCTCTGCTTCCGGGTTCCCTCACTCCTTTCTTCTGTCGCTCTTGTTCCCCGGATTCGCATTAGTGTTTCCTGGCTTCGCCTTCCTTAGCGAAGCTCTCTCTCTTCTCTCCCACTTTCCACCTCTCGGGTGGTTCTATTTCCTTTGCTTTTGGCGGTTCCATCCCCGCGGACGTGGCTCCGCCCTCTTTCTCTCGCTTCTTGCTTCTTTGGACTCCTTGTCCCTCTCACCTTCCTTTGACTTGGCTGGCTGGGCTCTCTTGTGTTCCGTCCAACCCTTGGACTCTCCACACCTTAACCGGCGGAGCTCTCAAACCTCCGACATCATTCAGCGGATCTTCATTCCTGTTCCCTCGGATCCACGTTTCAGCAAAGCATCTTCCGCCTTACCTGCTACCTCGCATTCCAGTCTGTGCTCCATCTTCCCTGCAAAAGAATAGAGGAGTCTACTAGTCATCAAGGGTTTTTTCCCCACTGGGGTTTTCCCTTATTCCGGCTTGGTTCCGGAAGGGAGGTCCCGGGACAACTGTCTATCAGCGGTCACTGTGGCCTCCCTCCGTGACAAGCACGCTCACCGGAAGAAGGAGAGAGACTACCTAGCCCGAAGACACCTACAAGACACAGACAACGATTCCTGCAGTTCAGGTGAGGAGAGTGTGAACGAAGGGGGCGAGAAAGGAGTCCGGCTACGGAACTTATCACATATATATACCACCCAAAAACAGTTCTTCTTATGGGAAAGCCAACAACTTTGGTGCCATCCAACGAATGAGAACAAAACTTTGCAAGCAAAATATAGACGCAGATCAGAGTTTCTATGCAAAGTTTTGTGCGATTTCGTCAAGGAGGGGCAAAGATGTAGGTTGTGTCCCAAACTTTTAGAAATCCAGATAGACTTGAAAGGGTAACAATTTTTGTTTGCACCTACAGACCGAACCACAGGACGGATTTGCACCAAACCTGGGCGAGAAGTGATGGCTAAGCCCCAAAAGTGTGCTTTTGCAAATTTGATGTTGATCTGTCCAGTGATTTTTTGAAAATGCCAAAAAGCAGGTAAAATGAGCGATCTCTCAGCCAAAAAGCAGGTAAAATTAGCGATCTCTCAGTTCGGTTCACGGTCTCACTTCCTCATTCGGTGTCTGCAGATGCCTCTGAACCAATCAGGGAACCGGGTAATGTTTGCAGGCATAATATAAAATCTATGATTTTACAAGTGAGAAACGTGAGGTGTGTCAAAACAATTGAAACCTACATCATGTTGGATTTTCAAACTGTACCCATAGTCCACAAACATTGCAGAGAGAAAATATTCAAACACAACATTTCACTTGTCTGACAAATTAAACAACCTCTCTGGATTTGAGGGGTGGTGAGAATGGGGTAGAATATGTCCAGAAAAGGCCAAGAATTGAGTTATTTTTCTACTCCGATGTATGCAAACATCTCATATGCTTGGGGGCATCGCTGTGATGTACGCCCACAAAACAAATGTTCGAGGACATTCATGCATATGTATACATATATTACAGGGTCGGTGAAGAGCAGTTTTTGGGCGCCCTATAACTTTGTCACCATTTCACGAATCCCCCCAAATCTTTGCACAAAATTATAGACCTGACTCTGAATGGCTTTCCTAAGTTTGGTGTGGTTTCTTTAAAGGGGGGACAAAGTTGTAGGGAGAGTCTCAAAATCTGGTTACACTTAAATGGCAAGTGCGTCCATGGCCATTGTACATGTTGCACCAATACGTTTCTTTGGGGCCCGCTAGCTATGTCCTTCAGCCATGGCAACTGTATATGTTGCACCAATAGGTTTCTTTGGGGCCCGCAAGTCATGGCCTTTGGCCGTGGCCACCGTAACTGTTGCACCAATAGGTTTCTTTAGGGTCCACTAGCCATGGCCTTCAGCCGTGGCTAGTGTAGTAGAAATGCACAATAGATTTCTTTGGGACCCAGCAGCCCTGGCCTTCGGCCATGTCCAGTGACCATGGACTTCAGCCATGCCCACTGTACATTTTGCACCAATAGGTTTCTTTGGGGCCCACTAGCCATGGCTTTCATCGGTGATGTCATCTGTGATGCCATCATTATAGTCCTCCCTTTCACTCTTTTGTTCATGTGATGCATTTTCTTTACCAACCGCATCTTCCTTTGTAGTTTCTCCCTGCATTCCCCGATAACCAAACATTTTTTAACTCTAAATGGTTCCCAAGACCACCAGCCCCAAGTCTCCAATTTCACATGGTAGCCTCTTTCCCCATCTCTACCCTGATACAATGTCATCCTTTTTCCTGCTCCAAATAGCTTTTTGAGCATTTTTCTTTTTTTGCATTAACCCGGTATTAACACAGTAATCGCTTGCATTGAGCAAAAAACGAATGGAGACATTTCATTTCTGAAAAGTCTCTCTGCCGCAAAGCACCATGGGAGATATAGCTATATTTTTGAGAGGAGGGGCACCCCCTTCCCTGTCACAAATTTTAAAAACTCCTGTATGGGGGGGGGCGTGGCCTGGAGCGCCGACTATGCGGACGCTCCTTTGATGGCCTCCGTGGGGTACCCGCTGCCTCAGTGAATTGGGGCGGATATAACGCTGGAACGAAGGCCCTAAAGGTGGCTGAGGCTCTGTGAGACCCTGGGGCGGAGCTGGCCACACTCCTGGAGATTGCTGAGGCCCAGCTGTGGAGATATGAGGATCCGATCGCCCGCCCGCATCTCAAGCTAAAATGGCGGAACAGACGTGCAGAGGACCGTGGAGGCTGGGGGACGGCGTGAGTGGAGGCGGGGCTCCCATCCCTGAAACATCGCTGCTGCTGCACCCCGTCACCTCGGACCCCGCTCCCGACATCCTTCAGCGGGGGTTCCCCTCCCCATCCTGACTCAGCGGGTGGTGGTGAGCCCGTGGAGCACCCGCCGGCTTTGACACATGCGGTCCTGCCTGTGTGCGCCGTCCCCAGCAGTATTGAGCCGGCATCAATTTCTCGGTGGACGGAGGGAGGGGGCATCCAACGGATGATCCAGAGGCCCGCCCTGCAGCCTTGGCGGTGCTCGGGAGCCCGTGTGGGAGTGGGAAGGCTCCCGCTTGGACACAGGCGGCTCCACCGGCACTGATTAAAGAAGTGCCATCCGGGAGTGGAGGTAAACTGTGGGTGGGGGCAGTTCAACCACGCTGCGCTGCTCCAGAGCTTCCCACCTCAGGCCGATGCAAGCAGCAACAACCACCACTCTCAGCGGCCCATAGCAACAACCTCCAGCAGCAGTGGAGCCCCTGCCTCCTCACCGGAGCCCCCCCCCCCGGCCCATTCCCAGCCTCAATAAAAGATAGAGCTTCAGGTGGCTGACCAAGCCCCCGGGGGAACGATCCATATAGACCCGAGAGCGGCTGATAAGCAAGACAGTGGGAGCTGATCGGGCTTGGTGAGCCCCTTGCACCATCTCACCACTACCTACTGGTCGGACACACGAAAAAGCCTTCGGACCTCCTGGGGTGCCCCGGCCCATCTTCTATGACCCTCTTACCTACCTCCTGTGCGCCTCTTCCCCCTATCCTTGTTGAAATCTCCCCTCCAGCCTCTAAAGTACACAATACCTCTGATTCGACCAGGAAACAAGATGACCAAACAACCCATTTCTACACAACAAAAGAAGTCATCTCGGCAATCAGCCGCTCCCGGGATGAAATAACCTTTCAAAGCACCCCTATCCAAATTTACCAAAACCTATCCATCCTCACCCTTCAGAAAAGATGGGCGCTCCATCCCTAGCTATCTTACTACAAGACTAACAAGTCTGTTACCAATGGCTCTTCCCCACGGCCTTACAATTCTCCTACAAGGGCACTCAGAGAAGGATCAGCCATCTGGAAGATGCCAAGAAGATCATGAACCTAACCCCCCCGGAAGCTCAGTCACCCACAAACTCTGAGAAGAACACTGAATTGGACCCCCCAAGGTCGCCCAATGTTAAAGCAAACTCCTGGTCTAGAGTCTCGAGGTTCAGAAATAGCCCCACCTGAAGGAACCTTATCAGCCCTGTTGAACCGGAAATCGCCCCGATGGTCGGGGCGGCGGGCCTTACTCCACGGCCATGCCCGCTTCTGAGGATCAAACCATCTAAATCCCTGGAAGACATACCGATAAGTTTGGCCATGTTGGCTATGAACAGTTACCTGGCCACGTTGGCCAAGGGGGGCGCTGGACTGCAAACCTGCCCCCCTCCAGTTAAATCTCCACCACCCGGTTGGTGGCCGGAGCAAAAATCTCAATGGCAGCAGAGCTGGCATCTGCAGGATCTACGAGATGCCGACTGACACAGCTTCATCTCCCACCCCTCGCCCAAACACGACGACTCCTGCGCCTTCCACTCCGGATCACTCTACCCTGAAATTCATTTCATTGAACGTCAGCGGGCTAAACTCCCCAACTAAACGCAAGTCAATATTGCAAAAACTTCAAGATGAAAATGCTGATGTGGCCATGCTGCGGGAAACGCACCTTCTGTCAGCCGATTTCGGGCGCTTATGCTCCCGCCTCTTCCCGAAACAATTTAGTGCATCCGGAGACTCCAAGAAAGGGGGCACTGCTATTCTTTTTAGGAAGGGGCTGGATCCCCAGATTCTGGACACTAAACTCTGCTCAGAAGGTCGATTCATGGCGGTGAAATGCTTGCTACACAGGGAGCTGTTCTCCATTGTGTCAATATATGCTCCTAACTCTGCCCAAGCTGCCTTTTACTATGCCCTATGTGCTACCCTCCCCTCCTTCCTAGAGGGCCAAGTTGTCATCGGCGGAGACATCAACGGAGTTCCGGACTCCACAAAAGACAAATCCCATCCTCCATCAGCCAGAGACGTCTCCTCAGCTCTGGCACTCCTACGGCTATTCAGAACGCTGGAGGTGGTAGATGCATGGAGGGCTCTACACCCCTCGGAAAGGGATTTCTCATTCTACTCCCACGTTCACAGAACCTTCTCCAGGATTGATCTCCTTCTAGTCTCCCCTCAGATCCTCTCATTCACTAATGACATCACCATAGGCCCACAGATTCTATCAGATCATGGCCTAGTGTCCCTGGAGATCCGGGCTCAGAATCCCCCCTGCCAGACCCAACATAGATGGACGCTCTATGACCCAATCCTTAATGAAGTGTCGCTTAGGGATTCGATCGCAACTGCGATTAAGAACTTCTTCCGGGAAAACCCTGCAGCAGACACCTCACTCGCCAACACCTGGGATGCCATGAAAGCGTTCGTACGTGGGGAATTCATAGCACAAGGAGTGGCCTTCCACAAAGCTAGATGTCAAACCCGACTAGCCCTTGCAGACAACCTCCAGAAGGCTGAACAAGCTCATAAAGAAAAAGGATGGTCCCTGAGAACCCAACGAGCCATTCGCATGGCACAGAAAAAGATCAAGGCCCACTACGCCGAACACACAGCACACCAACTGGCGAAGGCAAAACAATTCTACTATGCTAAAAATAACAAAGCCAATAAATTATTGGTAGCCAAACTGGCCAAAGCAAAACGAAATAACACAATCATTGGACTCCAGAACACTCAAGGCCGAATTCACTACACAGTGCATGACAAACAACGCCTGGCAACGGAGCATCTGAAACAGGTGATGACCGCCCCACCACGAGACATGAGCGAACAAATGGGAATACTTATGCAAAGCAGCACTCCCCCGGATCCCAGATTCCACCTGAGACCTCCTGGATGTGCCAATCTCTACTGAGGAAGTAGATGAAGCCATAAAATCGCTCAAATCCCGGGCACCGGGCCCAGATGGCTACACAACCAGGTTCTACAGGGTTTTCAAGCAACAGCTATTCGCTCCCTTGGCACAACTATTCAACTCCTTTAGAGAGACCGGCATGATAACCCCCTCTATGCAAGAATCAATTACGATTCTGCTCCCTAAACCCGGGGGGAATCCACGGAGTCCAGCTTCATACAGACCCATTGTTCTTCTCAACACTGACGCCAACATCTACTAAAAAATTCTGGCAACTCGCTTGGCCCACATTCTCCCAGACATACTTCAACCTGATCAAAGTGGTTTCCTGAAGAACCGTTCTACGACGGACAATATTTGCAGAGCCCTGAACCTAGTGGACCTGGCCTCCCGTTACTCACAAGGGTTGGTCCTCATGACATTAGACGCAATAAAGGCGTTTGACAAGGTGGATTGGATGTTTATGAAGCTTACTCTGGAGACATTTGGCTTTGGGCCGGAATTCCGTACGATGATCTTAGCCAACTATAAAGCGCCCAAAACCCTACTTAGAATCAATGGCAATCTATTAGCCCCCATCTCACTGACCTGCGGAACTAGACAGGGATGCCCATTGTCCCCGCTCCTGTTCGCCCTGATCATGGAGCCCTTCACCCAACGGATTAGGCTGAACCACCTAATTAAGGGTCTCAAAGTAGGCCCATCGCACCACAAACCGGCCCTCTACGCGGACGATGTCCTCCTAACCATCACCGACCCCAGCAGCTCCTTGCCACACGCGCTGGCAGAATTAAACAACTATGGAAGGGTCACAGGATTCACTATTAACTTCAATAAATCAGCAGCGCTGGGAATAGGGATCTCATCAAGAGAGCGAGAAGACCTCATCCCAATGTGCCCGATCCAATGGAAAACGTAAGCCATCAATTACTTGGGGGTCCAGATCCCAGCCAAACCATCAGACGTATACCGCATGAACTATCCTCCGCTCTTCCGAGAACTGGAAACCGATATGAAGCGCTGGGCGCACCTTGAAATCTCCCCGATGGGCAGGATCACAGCATGCAAGATGAACCTACTTCCAAGATTCTTGTACACATGTTCGGCCCTCCCGGTGATGATCCCGTCCCCAGCGCTTCAGAACCAACAAAGGAAAATGCTGCAATTCATCTGGAGGGGGAAAAAACCCAGAATCCCGAAAGACACGATGATGGGGAATGCAAAACTCGGCGGCTTGGGGGTCCCAGACCTACAGAAATACCAGATGGCAGCCAAACCGGCTTGCACCCAAGCATGGCAAACAATTACTAATCGCCCCAGATGGGTAAACTTAGAACAATCGCGCTTGGCTCTTCCCTACGCTTCCTTCCTCACATCCCACCGGCAACGAGGCGGCGATGGCAGGACTTACTATTAGCCACTAGACATACAGTCGCCATATGGGACAAAACGCTGAAGCAAAACAAGATCCGAAGAGGACTCAACTCCTCATCCCCAGTCTTTCTGAACCCAGCCTTCTCACCGGGAGCAGCCCCTAAAAATTTCAAAAACTCGATTGCGGGAAGATTAGAAACGGTGGGGCCACTATTCGAAGGAGGGCAGCTACTTTCTTACGAACAATGTAAAAAAACCTTTCGCCTCCGAGAAAAAGACAGGTTTACATACCTCCAACTGCACCACTGGGGCACCCACCCACAGACACTCCAAGCAGCAACCCGCGCTCCCACTCCCATAGAACTAACCCTCAAAGACCTGCCAAGCCGAGGTAAGATTTCAGTACTACATAAGCTGCTCCGAAAAGATTTTCTTACCTCCAAATCTCGAGCCATGGCACAATGGGAGGCGGACCTAGTACACCCCCTAGAGGACCAATCTTGGGTGGACATCTGGACCCGCACCCAATCGGCATCGGCATGTGTCACAAATAGAGAATGCGCTTATAAAAGCCTATTGCGCTGGTACTACCCCCCGCTAAGACTGCACTACATGAACCACTCAGTGGACCCAGCTTGCTGGAGACGATGTGGCCAATTGGGATCCTTTTTTCACATGTGGTGGACTTGTCCCAAGGCCCAGGATTTCTGGAGAGAATGCCTAGCGGTCATTGCAGAAATCACACATATTTCACTCCCACTAGAGCCCGAACCTATTGTCTTTGCGCCCCGGTTCCCGGGACCTATCCACGGACGGGCCCCAAAGCCAAACTGTTGTCTCAATGCCTGTTAGTGGGCAGAATAGTGGTGGCCCGCACATGGAAATCGGAGGAAGGCCCACTCTTGCCCCTCTGGTGGGTGAAACTCTGGGATGTACTCATCGCAGAAAAGGTGACAGCAGCTAGAGCGGGTCTCCTTCACCGCTTCTTGAACATTTGGAACCCGGTCCTGGAGTTCGATCGAGACTTCCCAGCACTAACATATAAACCCCAGCTGGCCAGGAGTGTGCTAGAGAGCGGGCCCGCCCCACAGGCGCGGGAACAAGGAGAAGGGACCTGAACACGGGACGAACTTAGGGCGGGTAGGGGTAAGGGAGTAATGCTCTTGTATAATAATGCATACTAAATGTAGACCTTAAGTGAATGGAATGTTTTCCTGCCTTGTTCAAAAATAAACATATTTTTAAAAAAATAAAACTCCTGTATGGAATAAACCCAAACCTGTCCTGGAAATTAAGACACCGCTTCGTGCCCAAGCTGTTTCTTATTTGGACCAAATTCACCCAGCAGTTTATATGCTTCGGCTTTACCAAATTTGGACTTATTCTCTATTGGAAAATGAATGGGAGTAGGCCGGAACAACGATTTCTGGCTTTCCTAATAACTTTTTGTATTTTTGAATGAATCCTTTCCATAATTACCAGTATGGAGGGGCCTGTGACAACCCTTTGTTTGGACAATATCAGCCATATCCGTCCTGCAAATCAAAAGTTAGTAGCAGGCCTGGACTGGCCTACCAGGACACTAAGAACTCGGGACATAAGGCCTTTGTTCGTGGGGGAAGGATACATAAATGAAATGGGCAAAATGAAATGAACATGATGCATCCAGGCCAGCCTGAGCCAGCATGTCCATGATTCTGTGCATGCCGTGGCTCGTGCCTGCTCATTGTGGGCAGCATGAGCCTTAATGTGCCGACCTCCTGGCAGTGCAGTGCTCCTCCAATGACGACGACGCGAGCCGAGCGGCCCATTCTGTTCAAGGTACCTGCATGTGCTGCCATGCCACCCAGCCGAGGCCGTGCCGTTTGGCACTGGCATGACTGTGTCAGAATCCCCTGATTTATTTACAGGGGGAACCATTGGGGCCCACCACAAAGAGCACAGGTAGCAGCCATCTATGGCCTGACCACGGCTTTTTAACCAGCTTTGCTGCTAGAACTCGAGGGTCCCTGTCTGCACCCGGATATTATACGTGGCACACAGCTCCTTCAGCTAAATAATATGCCCTGTCCTGTTCACAGGAATCGGTGTAAGCTCACTAGCCTAGTGGCTTTTCCAGTTCACCGGCTTCTGCAGTGTCCAGCTTTCCTCTTCAACTCCTCCTTTTCACCTTCTCTGATGTTGACCCTGCACGCTCTGATCCCATGTTCTCCCCCAAATGTTGTAGAACTTCCTCCGGTGTCCCTCCTTCTACAAACTCCTGATATTGTTGCTTCTCCTCGTTAGTCCCTCCTTCCAGCACCTTGTGATGATGCTACCTTTTTCCTCACTCCCCCTTCGGTCTCTTTCAGATTTTGCCATGTCTCCTCCTTACTCCATCCTTTCACTTCTTTCTGATGTTAAAAGTTCTCCCCCTTGCGCTCTCTTTCCACCTATCTCTAAAGTTGCCAGGTATCCTCCTTACTCCCTCTTTCCACCTATCTCTAAAGTTGCCAGGTATCCTCCTTACTCCCTTCTTCTTCGTCTCTCTGATGTTGCCAGGTATCCTCCTTACTCCCTCCTTCCACCTATCTCTAATGTTGCCAGGTATCCTCCTTACTCCCTTCTTTCACGTCTCTCTGATGTCCCCAGGTCTGCCCCTTAAACACTCCTGCAACCTTTCTCTGATTTTGTCAGGTCTGCTCCTTACTCCCTCTTTCCACCTTTATCTTCCCCTCTCACTGCTTGCCCTCTCACTGCCAACCTAATTTCTCACCTCTCCAGGCTCCTCTCTCCTTCCAGGTTCCTTCCTCCCATCAAATGTCACCAAACTATATCCAATCACGTTCTTTCAAAACACCTACACTGATAGGTTCATGGAGTTTATATAGTACAGCGCTCCCTCCCCACAGTCTGTGCTTTGGCCAAAGGGCCGTATCTGTGTTTGTGAATTAGTAGAGGTGGTTGGCTGCCTCTAAGCGCCTCACCTGGGCTTATGGTGGGATTTAGAGGGCTGACCAAATCTCACTGGTTCACCACCTTGGATGGTCATTTTTCAATGTGCATATCCTCCGGGAGGCTGCGCGGGATGTGGTATGATGTTTAAACATTTACAGATTCCCCATGGGTTGGTAAATGTAACTGCAGTCACTTTTCTTCGCCCAGGGACACTGTGCTCGTCATGTTCATGGTCCGAAAGCCTTCTGGAGTTGTTACCATTCAGGACGCGCCTAGCTCAGCAATCCACACAGGAACTTTTACAGTGTTCCTGGCATCCATGAGATGTTGCCAAGCGGGTCACTCCGTGAAATGAAAAGGATGCTAAGGCCCAAGTGGGTACTCTGGTGATACCTTAACAGACTCTGTTCTGAACATTGCGTTCCCTTAAAGGGGCAGAGCTCTTTTCCTGTATGGAGTGCAGCTGTCATAAAAGTTACCAGTTGACTCTGTTGGCACAGTAATTACTGGTTTTTTCCTACTGAGACAATGGGGTGGCTGTACATAGTTTTCATGACGATTTTGGGGTGTGACGATTTTGGGGTGCGGCTGATTCATTGGCGGCTGACCTTTAGGGTGTGCTGGAGAACTGCACCCCTCATTTGTGACCCTTCACGTCTATCAAAAAATAATTCAAATGTTTTTAAATTTGTATTAAACATTGCAAAAAATAATGCAAATATACTCACTGCATTAGCATAGAATCTAAAAGTATTTGGATTCTTCCAAAGGCAATTGGTTTTCCTAATGCCTTTCATAGAGGCTGCGGGCAGCCTGGCACTGTTTCATGTACAGCCCTAATGCAGTTATTGGAGAGCCCTTGAAAGGTGGCACAGCTTTTATTTCCCCGAAAGGGCACTAGAAATCTTTCCCATGTACGAAAACAAACGTATCTTCACCCCTGCCCTGCCTGTCTCAAGATGGGGGCCAGGCTGAATGATGACCCCACCCCCAGCGTCATTCAGAGCAAGGAGAGGTGAGGTTGAAGGGAGGTTCCTGACCTGTATGCAGCGCAGCCCGTGCTTGGGTTAAGTTATGCAGAAAAGATGTCACTACTGCTACCGAAAGGTGTTTACAAATGCACATTTCGGAGTGTGTTTATGAATGCTCGAATGTAATTGAGTCTGTGTGAGCAGGATGTGTGTGTGATGGGCTGAATAGAGTCGGGTACTGAGGGGATTGTGAAGAGAGGGGAATGGTGTGGTGGAGGGGGCACACAGCATGGACTGTTTTCTGAATGTGCATGGTATTGCAATATAGTTTACATCATGGGCAAAAACAACATGCGTGTTTTCCTGCATGGCATGATGGTCTTTAGTGGCAAAGCTTGCATGGATATGTGGGATTGCAGTATTACTAGCACTATGGGCAGAGAAAGAAGTGAGTGCTCTTCCGTGGTGAATCCATGCCAATGTATAAAACCATGCCCATGCGGTGTGTGCCATTCTAGGCGAGTAGCCCAAGAGAGACTTAACTGTAGTGGTCACCCGTAGTGGTGCAGCCTGCATGGACATATTTTATACAGTGGCATGGCAATATTAATGACATTACGGGCAAAGCTAATGTGAATGCTCTTATGTTGGAATACTGGCTGATAGTGGCACCACCAGCATGGACATGTTTTCATACAGTGGCATTCCATTGTTGCTTACATTATGGGCAGAGCCATTGTGAGCGTTTTATGTGGGAATACTGTTTTATAGTTGCACAGCCTGCATGGACATGTCTTCTAATGTGGCATGACAATATTAATGGCACCCTGGGCAAAGTCAATATGAGTGTTCATGAGAGAGAGTTGCCTATATTGGGATCTCCAGCATGGACATGTTTTTATACAGTGGCATGGCCATATTACTGGCATTATGGGAAAGCCTACATGAGTGTCCTTATGTGGACATACTAGTCTATGTTGCCAAACGGACATGTTCTTAAACAGTGACACTGCAATATTACTCGCATAATGGGCAACACAAATGTGAGTGTTCTTCCACAGTTATACTGCCCTATATTAACACAAAGAGAAAGACATATTTTGTTACAGTTGCATTGCTGAAATTAGGGCAAAGCTTTCATGAGTGTTCATAAACGGGAACACTGGCATATATCAGCACAGTGATATAACTGAAGTACCTGAGCCAGGTAAGTTAAATATACGTGAGTTTATTGCCACATCCTTGATAACATGTAGAGAAGAATACTTAGAGAAAATACCGGGACATCCTTTCCCAACCAGAGCAGCAGCACTAACTGCCATTCTTAGAATCCCCAGACACCTACCAGGTTCCACAGTGACATCACACCCTCATAACAAGACATAGCCATAATCAGGCCCCAAGCACAGATTATGACACATCTCCCTCCTTACCACTGACACAACCATAAAGCCCATAATCAGGCCCAACAGATTATGACACACAGCCAGCATGGAATTATCTTCTTACAGTGGCATTACTGGCATTATGGACCAGGCCAACATGAGTGTATTCCTTTGTGGGAATACTGGTATATATTGGTACAGGCAGCAGGAAAATATGTTGTTACACTAGCAGAATACTGGCATATGTTGTTGGTACAGCCAGGAGGAAATGTCTTCTTACACTAGCAGAATACTGGGCTATATTGCGTGCCAAGAAATAATGGAAATGCCTTGGAAAAATGCTCATGTGTACTGTTGGTAACCTTGCATCTATTCGATTTCTTTTCTTGTGTTAACCTACAAAACCAATTGTTGATTGTATAGCTTCATACCCAATTGTTCAAAATTATGTGCAGTAAAATGTTCTATTTTAATACATTATTTTCGGAAATGCCTAGGGGGAAAGCACCAATCTTCTCTTGCTTGCTCTGGGCTCCCTCACTTTGTTCAGTCGTTCGCACACATTCATGGGAAATATTTACGCCCCTCCAATTAATAAAATCATCAGTCACCCGTGGTCTGATTCTTTAGTAACTTTTAGAGTGTCAGGTTTACGTTTATGTAACCCTGACTGTCCACTACCTCACGAGGGGGGGCTAATGGGGTTAACCAGGGGATCCCCTCAATACTACAACCCGGCTCATAAGCCTTTGGCTTAGGGAGTTACCCAGCCCCTTGCATCACCTCCCTAAAAGTCTCCATAACCTGTCATGGGATTTTGTCACATATGATATGATATGATGTGGCATTTATAACGCACCTGTACACAAGTGTTTCTAGGCGCGACAAGACAAAGAGGGGTAAACAAAGGGAGGAAAAAATAACGATCTTACTAGGCCTTGTGTCATTCAGATAGCACAAGTGCGGGGAGGAGGGGAAGGGGAAGTGCAGTTAACTCACATGTGCAGCCAGCGGGTGGCTCATAAGTGCAGAGAGAAGGGACTGTATGGTTGCAGATACAGACTTTTAAGTGCTGGGGAGTTCAGAGGCAGTGTGATGTCATGATGCCTACCCCCGGGCATCCGGATCAAGCCCATCAGCCCCGGGTGCAGGCATCCAGTTATTTAATAAAATCCCAGCAGCCCTGGCTGGGGGCTGTCTGGGTTCAGTCCTGGCGCCTTAGGCACCAGGCACATAATAGAAATCAGTCCTGGCGCCAGGCTCATAGACTTTACTTACCCCATGCAGACCATGCTGCAAATGAAGCCAACGTGAGGCCTGGATGGGATTATTATACTACAGAGACTATTTTTTACTCGGGTGTGGTTCTAGGGACTTCTTACCTGGAACTACTTTGGAGGCTATTTAAACCACACCGAACAGCAGCACATGCTTTGCGTTATTCTGCATCCAGCAGCGTAACGCTCACCGTGCCTGCAGTCAGCATCCAGTCTTCAGTTATGCCCGTCTCGAATCCAGAGCTCCTAGCAATAGAAGAAAGAAGAAGGAAAGGTTAGAAAACAGATATTAGTTCAATTCTTACCTGAATTCCGGATCCATCACGTCTTCGAACTTGAAAAGGACATTATTCCACGTGTCGCATCACCAGCTGCAGCGCCGCGCCATACTCACCAGTCCTCACAGCATTTTTCGATCCGGCACAGCCTCCATCATTTTCTCTGCCAAATTCCACCATCTAGGGGACAAAAGAAACATAAGGTGAGCCGGGAGAGCCAACAAATACAACCTCTCCACCATAGACTTACCTGATTAACAACCGGAGGCATTATTCTGTAACAAACCGCAACTTCTTACGCCGCACCTGTAAGGAGAGAGAAACCAGCAATTTAAACACACAGATCTTTTGTCGGACAGTGTTGGGTAATACAGACTCTTACCTGAACACCATCAGCTGCCACAAGACAATCTTCCCTTGGACCCAGCTGCAACACAAGATAGGAATGTACAAGAGTGAACATCGGACATATTGAACTCTTTGAACTTTATACTTACGGGTTCTCGCCTGGACCCTCAGAGTCAATATTCATCCGGAACTCTTCCAACGCCCTCAAACCAGTGAAGTAACTGGTATCTACGCGCCCCTGCATTCTACGCAGGATGGAGAGCTCATCATTTACAAACACAAGGTGAGCTTACTGAAAGTGAATATCGGTGGTGATTAGTGGGGAGAACAGTGGGGTGCTATTACTAAAATCCACGGGTGGCTAAATCTCTTTCTCCACTTGCAGGAGAATACTTCTACGAGTCAAGCAGACCAGATTAGGCGGTCCAGTCCAGTCTGTCATCTCTGCACTACGCTTCACATTGGAGGAGGTTGCAGCTGTCCGGGTCCGATCGACGCCCCTGTGGGAGCCAGGTGAGCGTAACAGAACGCGAAGCATGATCTACAAATTCCCATCCGGGTGTTATGGAAACCTCTGAAACAGACCAACTAGCCCAATTATTAGGGGAACTTAGGGCGGAAGTGCACTCTGCGCGCCAAGAGGCTAATGCCCTCAGGAGAGAACTGATTATGTCAAAGGAACGCACAGATGATCTTGCTAGACAACTGCTGCAAAATCAAGCTGGGCAAACACCCCTACCTGGACTCGGGGGAAACCCAGCTCCTGTTTCATCGAGCAATCCTGTGCAAGTAATCCTACCAGGGGCTATTTTTTTAGCTCCACCCGAACGCTCTGCTGGGGACCCAAAAAGGTTTGCAGTGTTTATGAATCAATGCCGCTTGCACTTTTTATGCAGACCTGGAGCTTTTCCAAATGACCAAGCCAAAGTAGCCTTTGTACTATCATATCTTAGTGGCAGCGCAGCTGACTGGTCAATTCCACTAGTCAACCAGTATGATCCTCTTCTTTGGGATTTTCAGGGTTTTCAAAGAAGCATGGAAAGACTATTCGCCAGACATTCACAGGGACAGGCCCTGGATAACAAACTTTTATCCCTTCGACAGGGTAATCAGGATCTGCTAACCTATATCGCAACCTTCAATAGGTTGGTGGTGGAAACCGGATGGCCTGAGGAGAAACGAATTACATTATTTCATTGTGGGCTTCGGGGAGAACTCAAAGATGTTTTGGCTCAAGTTGTGAACCCACCTCAGGATTGCGCAGAATATATAGACTTAATGGTCAAGTTAGACCACCGACTTCAGAATAGAAAGGCTGATCGAGCTAAGCTCGAGAGTCGGGTATGGGTTAAACCCAATGTTACCCCCAAAGGAACAGATGCATCAGAACCTATGCAGATCGGGGGGGGGTTAAAGGACCCTTAACTCAAAAGGAAAGAGAAAAGAGACGGCAGATGCAATTGTGTCTGTACTGTGGAACCGCAGGACATTTTCTACGGGATTGCCCTATAAAACCACCCAAGAAAGTAGTAGGAGTTGCTGACAAAAGTCAAATAGAGCCTGATTCGGGAAACGACCACGCCTGACAAGCGTAGAGGTCCGCTTGCCGAGCTTAAAGAAGGACACTCAGACCTCCCACCTAATTATACCAATGGTGCTAATTGATCCAAGGCAGCCATCACGTATGCACGCAGTAAGGGCATACATTGATAGCGGGGCCGTAGGAAACTACATGGACCACGAATTGGCAAAAAGACCGCTTCGGATGTCATCACCACAGTCGATGGAACTGAAATTGCCTCTGCGCCTGTAACTCATTCCACTACTGAGCTGACACTGTTGGGTCAAGATGGGCATCGAGAAACTATTGTGTTTGATTTAATCAAGGCCCCACAATTCCAAATAATTCTGGGAATGCCATGGTTGGAAACACATAATCCTTGTATTGATTGGCAAGAGAAGAGAGTGACCTTCCCAGATTGTGCACACACCTGTTACCCGGAACAAACCTTGAACAAAAGCCTGGCCACCGTTACTAATCCAGTTGTGCAGTTACCTCAGGAATATCAAGAATTTCAGGATGTTTTTCAAAAAGAACAGGCAAATACCTTACCACCTCACAGATCATACGATTGTCAAATTGGCCTAGTACCCGGTGCGAAACCTCCATGCAGTAGAATCTACGCCCTTACGGAACCCGAAAATCTTCACCTACGACAATATCTGGACCAATACCTTGCTAATGGCTTCATTCATCCATCCAAATCTCCTGCATCCTCAGATCTATTATTTGTGCCTAAAAATGCATAGACTACCGCGCATTAAATCAGATTACGGTAAACAACCGATACCCATTGCCTCTGATCTCCGAATTACTAGACCAAGTAAAGGATGCTTGTATCTACACTAAGTTAGACCTCCGAGGGGCATATCATCTGGTACGTGTAAAGAAAGGCGATGAATGGAAGACTGCCATTCGCACCAAGTACGGGTTATTCGAATACCAGGTGATGCCCTTCGTGTTGTGCAATGCACCAGCAGCCTTCCAGTATTTTATGAACGATGTCCTTCGTAAACTCATTGACATCTGTGTTGTCGTATACATAGATGATATTCTAGTGTACTCCTCCTCAGAATCAGACCATGTGAAGCATGTTCGTGCAGTCATAGAGAAATTACGCCAGCACAAGTTATAAGCAAAATTGGAGAAATGTGTTTTTCATTCCACAGAAGTTGAATTCCTGGGATTTATCCTGACTCCAAAAGGAGTTCGAATGGACTCTCGAAAGGTGGATGCAATCCTCAAGTGGCCATCACCCAGTTATGTTAAAGGGGTACAAAGCATGCCTGGATTTGCTAATTTCTATCGCAGATTTATTCCTGAATTCTCACATATTGTACACACCATCACAGCACTTTTGCGAAAAAACAAATGTTTTTTGTGGACTGAAGAGGCTGAAAGAGCCTTCCAAGAGCTAAAATCGAAATTCACGTCTGCACCTGTCTTAAAGCATCCATGCCCTGAGCTTCCATACATAGTTGAAACCGATGCATCCAGTTTAGCCATGGGAGCTGTCCTGTCCCAGAAGGATCCCGAAACCGGTCAACTTCATCCAGTAGCATTCTGGTCAAGAAAGTTCTCAGCACCCGAATTAAACTATGCGGTTACTGATAAGGAGTTATTAGCCATCAAGTCCGCCTTCAAGGCTTGGCGGCATTATCTTCTCGGTGCCAGGCATACCATCACTGTAATCACCGATCACAGGAATCTGCAGTATTTGAAAACAGCCAAGGCCCAATCATCGCGTCAACTTCGGTGGGCATTATTCTTTGCCGAATTCGATTTCGTGATCACTTATCGACCAGGTTGTAAAAACGGCAAGGCAGATGCCCTATCCTGAATAGGGATGGGAGAAGTACATTCGAACCCGGAACCGGTGCCTATAATTTCAGAACAAAGAATTCTTGGCATAACTACGCTACAGACTCTAGAAGACATTCATTTAAAAATCCAACAACTTTTCGATCCGGCAGCCCTGCAGGACTGGGTAAAGAAAGGCCAAGATTATTCAGTCATCAATGACCTGCCTTACTATCAAGGACGTCTATTTCTACCACACAAGGAACTACAAGAACTAGTCATCTCCAATTATCATGACGCCCTTATGGAAGGACACACAGGTATCGCAAAAACTGAAGCTAAAATTAAAAGAGAATTCAGGTGGCCCACCTGGCGAAAGGACGTAAAGTCATTTGTGATGTCTTGTGGTATCTGCGCCCAAAACAAAAGTCAGAAGAAAAAAACAGCTGGCCTTTTACAACCTTTGGATATTCCACCTACATCATGGCACATCTTGTCTTTAGACTTCATTACAGATCTACCTCTGGGGTGCCATTACTAAAATCCACGGGTGGCTAAATCCCTTTCTCCACTTGCAGGAGAATACTTCTACGGGTCAAGCAGACGAGATTAGGCGGTCCAGTCTAGTCTGTCATCTCTGCACTACGCTTCACGTTGGAGGAGGTCGCAGCTGTCCGGGTCCGATCGACGCCCCTGTGGGAGCCAGGTGAGCGTAACATGTGAGGGCAACTGAACATGCAGGAGCCTCGGCCCAATTTCGCAGGGTGTCCAGCGTGCGGAGTAGTCAGGTACATCAGCAGGGGAGGTGGGGGGGCAGAGAAAAAGCAGAAGTGGAAAGGAAGGTCTTGAGTTGCTTCCGGGAACCATAGGTGGTTCTGCTCAAGTGTGAGAGAGGCAGGGAGGCTGTTCCATCTGGGAGGCCCCAGCCGAGGAGATTGATCTGCCCCCAACTCTCTGCTTGGAGAAGCGTCTAACCCTCAGAGAGTTGGAGGTGGATAAGCGGAGAGCCCGAGAAGGAAGATGTTTTGGAAGAGAAAGTTGGAGGTAGAGTGGTCCCAGGCTCCAGAAAGCCTTGTGGACAATGCAGAGGGTCTTGAAGTTGATCCTTGCAGCCACAAGGAGCCAGTGAAGAGATTTCAGAGCTGGAGAGATACAAGCCCTGGGCTTGAGGCCAAGGACAAGTCTTGCAGTACTGTTCTGGATAAGTTGTAAAGGTGGAAGAGTAGAGGCAGGAAGATTTAGAAAGAGGCGGTTGCAATAGTCCAGCATCGAGAGGACCAGAGCTCTGGAGACAGTGATATTCTGGGGGAAAGTGAGAAAAGGAAGAACACCTCTGAGGAGGTGCAGCTGATAGTTTGGCTTCTTAGAGACATCAGAGATGTGAGGAGAGAAGGAGAGGGTGGATTCGAAGATGACACCAAGGTTCTTAGCCTCACACAAAGGAGCAGGAAGAACGCCCAGAGTGGGCGGCCACAGAGATAGAGGAATGGAGGAAGCGGGTGTCCCAATGAGGAGCATCTCAGTCTTACTGGCATTAAGGCAGATATCACTGGCGGCACACTATTCCTGAATAGCGGCCAGACAGTCTGGTATGAAAGAAGAAGCAGAGGTGGCTGAAGGGAGCCTGAAAGAGAGCTGAGTGTCATCCGCATAACATTGAAAATTGGAGCAGAAAGTAGCGATGCAGAGGGCAAGCAGTGTCAGGTGGAGGTTGAAGAACCAGGGAGAGAAGTTGGACCCCTGAGGAACACCACAAGAGGAGAGAGAGAAAGAAGAGAGGAAAAACCCGAGTTGGACCTGAGAGGGTCAGTCGGTGAGAAAGTAAGTAATTGAGAAAGTAGGTCAACCAGGCCAGGGCCTGATCAGTAATACCAAGGTTGTCCCAGAGACGACTGCGCAGGATGGCATGGTTGACCGTGTCATAAGCATACATTAATACAATATGAAGAGAATTAACAGACAGGCAATTAAAACATTCTAACACAACACTCATTAAAATGTAACAATAGTTCCAAACAAAACAAATAAAACATTACATTAAAAGAAATATATAGACCCAAGCTTGCACAAATAACTCTCATAAAATGAGACTTACTACAATCTTCATATTACATTTCACATCAAGCATTAGTTAGCACTCACGTATACAAATGTACAAAACAAACACTATGTTTAAATGAAAATATCAATACATTAGCAACAACCCAAGCAAAAGGGTGAGTTATGGTTCCAACAATGTTGGTTTTATTTCATGTTTGTGTTTAATGATGGGTTTAACCTTCATGCTGGTAGACCTTATGTGCGGCTACGTGGCAACCTTAACGTTTTTGTACATTTTTCCCCACGTCTGTGCCCAGCATTTATAGTGCTAAATATAGTGATTAGCCTGCTACGCTGAACTGTCAGTTTTAACACATAAGGACACTGAGACACACAGGGATACAGTGATTTGCCAAAGATCACATCTAAAGTCAGTTCCTATAAAGTCAACAACTCAACCCCTCGATCAGTGGTCTGCAATCTTTGGATCTCCTGATGTTTTGGACTACAACTCCCATAAGCCTTAGTCAGCACAGCCAGTGGTGAGGGGTCATTGGGTTTGTAGTCCAAACTTCTGTAGAGCCACTGGTTGAAGCTCCTGCCCTAGATCAGAGCTCCCTGAAACGGTAATGCAACTGACTGTGTTTTGATCTTATGTACTATTTGTACAGGGCATTTATTTTACACACCTTACTGAAAACATTCACAGGATTTCTGCTCTTGGTTAAAAGGCAAACTGTCGTAGTCTGTCACGTGTGGAATGTTGTTCTATCTTGGAGAGCGCTGCTGCGGGGTCCAGAATAAAGCATTTACTTACAATTAAGGCGTCCGGATTTCTTCACAAACTCATTAAAATCTCTTCTAAGCAATACTGTTCGCAATTAAGAGAAAACGTCTCACTGGGGATACCGAATTAGGTGGATTTTAAGGCATTTTAGTCTGGATGCTGTGCCGTAAAATATTCAAATGGTAACCCATTTGTCAAACCGATCATGATGGTCACCAAATGAGTCCATGTCGCTTGCTTGGCTTTCATTTAACAAACTAATATGTCCTGGGGATTGTCTTGTTTAAATTCAAATAAACACATTGGATTTAAGTGCCTAAAGAAAATCCCAAGACTGGAAAAGTTGGGTCCCGGTAGCATTGAGTCATCTTGTACCTTTTTATTTTGGGGCAACCTTATTCGAGTAAAAAGATGGGGGTCAGAAGTTTTAAGTTGCAAATGTTCCATGGAAAGACATGCTTTTACCGCAAATAGATCCAAGCAAAGGTGGCAACACTCAAAGATGCTAAACAATCCCAGAGAGACTTTTCCCTGTCTGTGGTTCGTCAGTGTGATGCAGTTGACGTGTGTCAAGTCTAATTGACCACTGAAAGGTGACTAGCACTAAACTATTTATAGGCCAAAGCTAGTAAAACAACGGCACAGAACACCACTGTAAAGTGAAGGGTAAAATAAACACTGCACTCACAACAAGAAATGCCACACATTGAGAAAACACAACTTTTTTTCTCCAATCAATTGGTTTGGAGGATTGAAACTATGGGATAGTGTCACCCTGTGTATGATGTGACTGTGACGCATGTGCTAGAATTACTGTGGGAGTGCAAAAGACGAGGCAAATCTATGTTTACCCACATATGTTGCTTGTGCAACTAGGACAGCAGTATACGGTTGTCTACAGGCCATATAACATGTAGAATTTGTCCACTATGGTAAACATGTAGGGAATCAAGAGTTGCACTATTTATGCTGCTTTCATAGTAACAACTTGAGCCAGCTGATTTTAGGTCGAGCTTAGGCCCATTCTTCATAGTTTAAAGTGAAGCAAATGTTATTATGTAAAGATTGAAAATGAAGCTGAATAATTTCACTACATGTTTTTGCCCTTATGCAACATATTATGTAAGAAGCACCAGGATAAATGTGAAGCAAATGTTTCTTCTGCCTGTATCAGGCAAGCTGCAGATATTGCACACAACGCAATTGCCCCAGGGAACATGGCCTGAAGAGCTCAAGATGGCGCCTAGCTTGGCTGCGGTCATTCCGGACTATTTATATGAATAGTCATGTCTGGTTGTCTAGCAGGATACTTGTGCCTGGTCAGAGTCAAACACAAGAATAGCGGGACCATGGTCAGAGTCAAACCATCTAAGCATCAATTGGTAAAAACTCCTTTTCAAAATCTACAGTAGTGTGAATTAAAAACAGCAACTTAAAACTCCAGTCTTCAACTCTTTTGCTGGCAACGTGAGTCTTCCACTTGTTTGCTGGCACCATGATTATGTTAACATAGGCAGCAAGCACCCCAGGAATGTAACAATGATCCTCCTTAAAGAGATACTAAACCCCTGTAGCTGCACCCGTTGACATCTTATTTATAAGCAGGTCTCCCAAATAGGTGATCGTAGGCTGTTTGGAAAAGAAAAGACATTTCAAAAGGTTGTGCTGCAAGGGGTGCACCTTTTAATAACAAAACCGAGTCCCTTGTTTATCCAAGGATTTTGATACTGCTACCCAAGCTGCCTCAACTTCACTCAATGAAAGTTGGTTGTATCGGAACAGAAGAGAATTCCTTGTTGCTTTGGCCTTAGCTGTTATGAACACAGAGGGCTTCTGAGCACTATAACACCATGAGGGATCAAGCAGAAGACTTGAGATAATAAGTACTGTTAAAACAAACTTTTTTATGAAACACGGCTTTGAGTTAGAGCACAGGAAAAAACTAAATTGGATACATCACTTTAAAATAAAGCGAGGGCAAATAACGCTGAACAAGGGCAGGGCATGTTCATAAGGCTACCCTTATACCCTGAGATAAAGTGCAACAACAGTTGTAGTTAGAATGTTATTCTCCTGCAAAAGAACCAAGACCAGATGCCTTGGCTTAGTTTTCTGAGACCCCAAATAAAATCAATTGTGTTAGGGTTCTCTGTCCCTTGGTTGCAGGAGCCTGCAACAAACACAGTCTCTTTCAGGTCTGTGCATCTTCACTCCCTAGACCCTCAAGCATCTGAACAGTCTAAGGGCAAAGGCTACCCCTCCTGGTCTGGGTTCATCCGTATGATGTTGACAGTCTATTTCTTCCACATCTGTCCTGGGTAGGTTTTCAGAACATCGTCATTAGAGCCCCTACTATCACTCCTGGGTTGATCTGGTCACTGGTATAGTGCTCTCACCAAACTTCGCCTTTGGGTTTGCTCTTGGGAAAATGCAACACAGGATCAACTTTCTCTTGAGTGTTTTTACCCCTGGTTCAGACCTCCAGGACTAGTCTGGTTTTATGATCCCAGAGAGCCCCCGGGTTCACAGACTGTGTCTTGTGTCTGTGGGTTAAGTATGAGGGGTTGGAGCCTCCACACCGGACTGCTCTGTCACCTGACACTGAGGAAAGTGAAATGCAGACAATGGCACTTGTTATGACGCACTGCTAGCCTCCCCTCAGGGCTGCTCCATCACCCTATCATGATTTATTGGGCGGTCACTCTCAACTCAGGGAGTTCCTTTCCCCCTCACGCAAGGTGGCGTGCAACAGAGCGCTTATACAGATTCAACTTTAGCGAGGCCTCCAACCTATCTCACACCATCCAACCAATACCCCTTTAGCCCTAGTGAGTCAGGAACCAGGCTGGTGTACATTAAAAATGTATATGTATTTAAGGTTTGACAAAAAATAATAGAACGGTCACAAAAACATCAGCCACCAACACTGTGGCCCTACATAATATCACAATTTCAAATTACTTGCACCAGTTGACTGACCTATATTTCTAATGGGCTTTCAGTCACTACCACGAACACAGGTTGAATTTAAAGACTTTACATCAAAACGCACAGAGGATTTATTGCAACAATTAGGACATTTGAAACAACCCCCAGTGATTGCTTGGGTTATCACAATGCTCTTCTCTCCCAGCAACCCCCAACCTCCAGGCATCAGTTATATATGACCCCTTAATTTGAAGGCAAGGAACAGGGAGTGGGTATACACTAGCAACATAATTTTGACTTTTTATTAAAAAGGCAGGGTTTGGGAAATAGACACAATGAAAAAAAATCGTTTGGGGCTTTTTATTTGAAAGGCAAAGTTAGGAAAGGAACTCTGTGGGGAAATCACTTTGGACTTTTTATTTGAAAGGCAACGTTTAGAAAAGGAACTCAATGGGAAAATAGTTTTGGGCTTTTTATTTGCATAAAATGCAGGACCTAGGGATTCTGATTTGGGATGCAAGTAAATAAATGGGAAATTTTGTTTTGCACACTCTACATTCACTTGAAGGGCAGAGTTTTAGGGTTACTTATTTTGGCATAATGAACATCCCCCTTCTGTATAGAGGTGAGGGGTTTCAAAAAAATAGTCACCCAAGTACTTATTGTCTATACCGGCTCTAACACACTGGGCATGAACTTTCTTAGTTTCGAACTCTAACAACACGCATCCTGTGATTTTATATATGGGAATTAATTGATTTAACTTTCATTCAATGTGCTAAGGTTCTGCAGGGGTTCACCCCCTCCCCACAATTTAATGGAATGGATTAAGGCAAGCAGTTCCCAACACAATTACATTTAAATGAATAGGGTGGTTTTGATGGGTAATTAATTTGAGTTAGATTTAATAAAATGTGGCAGGGGTCCACACAGTTCCACCCCCCTATCCGCTAAGGCTGGCAGATTCCCCCACAAACTTTTGTTAGCATTTGGATTAATCTACTTACATGGGAGGCCTTTGTTAGGGCAATCCAAGGAAAGAGCAGGGATCCTCTGAGGACAGCACAGATTTGGTCAAAGGCTTTGGTCAAGGGTAGTCCCCAGCACCCAGACTTCCTCTGGTTCCTCAAATGGCAGGCTGAGGTTGCTTCTAGATTTCCCAGTCTCTGTCTCGCATGCAATGTTTAGGTCCTTGGTAGCTCTCCTTGTATATCTGCTGATTGTTCCTTGCAAGAGTTCAGAAGTAGACTACCTCCAACAATAGAGTGGAAAAGTCAAGGGAAATTAAAAAGTCCCTCTCAGATTGAAAACTGATCTCTTATAGGGCTGGTGACACTCCATTATTATCATAATTGCTATGAATTGGCCAGCTCTCTCCCTCCCCCTCCCCCAATACGCCCACTGCCTATTGATAGGAGAAGGAGTTGGGAGGTGTGGATAATGGAGGATGAGTAGGAGAAATATTCATCATCCCAAAATAACAAGTTGGTTTAACTTTTTCATTGTCCTTAAAAACTCATAACATGGCAGCTAGCTTACCTTTGAGATAACTGCAGGCACATATATATATATTTGAGTTCTTTATTTTATGGTGAGTTGGGAAAATACTCATCTTATCTCGGCACGTCCTGCCTGGGAGGAGCTACCATTTTCATCGATTTTCTCCTGAGACGAAATAGTCACAAAACTGACCCTTCAAGATTCAAAACTTACTTCCATAACCTATCACCACACCCACTTTCCATTTCCTCAGAATTGTAAGAAGGCTGGAATCATAATTGTCTTCATAACTGTAATTGTATATATCACACAGGATTGATATTTACATGGTACTGACTGGCTTATTATCCCCTTTAATATGAGTCCAGGATGATCTCACTGGAACACACAATTCTGTTTTAATTAAAGAAAAGGTGGCACAATGTTAATCATATGTCAAGGCATCACATGTGCCCCTCAGCTTGACAGTAGCCCCAACCTTTTTTAAAGATGTGTTTCTGTTCTTGTGACCTGACACGAACATCTGCTTATCAGCAGGGTCTGTTTCTTACACAATGTTTGAAGATCCATTAGTGGCTCTGAAGCCATTTCTTGAGTTTGAGTCAGCCCTAAAAAGGTAATTTCTGTTGGCCACTAATGCACAGCTAATGGGGAGACCTGACCTTAAAGGTCATTTCTGCCGGCCGTGTTTTCTGTAACTCCCACAATTCTGATCTAATTCTCTGTTATTTATTTGTATTTATAACTGAACCAGGCCTGCTTTTCCCAGTGGGCCCAGCCCACAGGTCTTGAGTTCAAAGTTTAAAAGGTACAGACCTTCAGTTCAGTGGGGAAAACACAAGCTGCACCCATACTTCTGACAGTACAGCTTTAAATCAACAAGATGTGATTACATGTAACATTTAAACCAGCCAATCTGCAGAGCCTGCGCTTAATAAAGTCTTCTATGACAATGCCCAAGGATGGCCTGATCAGAGATTTGGTCAATGACCACAGGAATTTTATAATCACTAATGTTGAAGAGCCTTGTGCGAGAGAACCATGGGAAGCATTACGAAACAAAGTTCTGGCATGGCTTCGCCTTAGAACGGGTCCGGGTGTAGTCAGAACTCTCGACCTAAAGTTCCTACATAGAGTAAAAATTGACGGCTGGCGCACCCTTAAGAACAGGGACTGTGTATTGGTTGGGTGTGGAACTAGTCATCTTCCTGGGGTTTTAAGTACTTGTAATTATTTGCCAATGGGTTCCTCCAATCGTAGACTTGCAGTCTGATACGCTCCAAATGCCTTTTGCTTATGGGGACTCCCTTGGATGTCTTATGTCTGTTCCTTATTCTTCTGTTTATTTTTTTGTTATTGAAGTTTGTAAGTTTCGTTTTGTGTAGCGTTCTGAGGCCTGCGTGCGTGTGGTGCTCTATAAAAAATCAAAATAAATAAATCAATACATTTAGAATCATGTCTGGGCATGTTGTTTATAATACAATATTTCTCTATATACAGTTTGGACAGATACAAGTTCACTTTTGATATTATTCAGACATAGGCCACAGTTACAAATAAAATCCTTGTTTACTTCTCCAACAAGTAAGCCTTTCCATTTAAATGTCTGTTTATTTGTGAAAAGTGTCTTTCTCCGAAATATGTCACTTGGCTTCACTTTTTAAATGTAAGGCCTTTTTCACATGCCTAGCATTTCAATGTATGTTTTCCCATGTGTAATGCTGCAGTTTTGAATCTGTCAAAAGGTGCCTTCTCCCAGTTTACATGAAGAAAAGGCACCAGTTTGTATGTGCAGCACCACATGTCATTTCCCATTCATTGGGCATATCCAGCAGTTTTAAGCTCTCAGGTAGATTCCCTTTCACTTGTGCACCTGTCCATTTTAGTAGAATTGAACTAGGCCCATTTATTTTCATTTCAACAGTACTTATGTCAAGAATCACTGTTTTGTACTGGCTTTTATATTTTAGTGGGACTCCACATTAGCCAGCTTCACTCTCACAATAGGGGTCTAGCATGCCCTCTCCATCTCTGTCCCTCTGGGTCTGTATTTTCACCCCACAACCCGACCCCAGGAAGAATACAGAGTTGACCCATGCAATTCAGCACCAACCTCCCTGCAGTGCAGCGACACCGGCCTGGTCCCAGCTACTTAGAACACAGTAATCCAGGCCACAGCAACCCAAACCGCCATTTGCCTGGGTAGACAGGGTTTGTGGGGTACTTCCTGGGCCACGGGGTCCACTTACCTGTAGGGGTACCGAGCAGCTGCATGTGGCAATGGCGGAACTGGAGAAGGGGGCAGAGATCCTGAGTTCAGGCATGGGATTGGGAGAAAGGGTCTCCTGATGGGGCAGAGCCAGGCTCCACCAGCCAATCAGAGGGAAAAGAGGGAAAAGGACAGGAGCGGGGAAACAGGAAAGGATAGGGTCTAAGGAAAAACAACCAATGAGTAAGGGAGGGTGCACGTTTGAAGTAGGAGGTCTACTATCTCGGATGATGTGTGCTTTTGTTCCCCTATTACACAGCCTGCTGACAGGATTATAATTGGTTATGCAGATGAGACTGAGTACCAACCATTTATTAATGCTAAACATATTTAATATCAATTTCAGCGTCTTATTCAGCTTTCGATTTAGGAATAGCATCACAGTGCTCTTGGCAAAAATCACAGGTGGAGGTTTGAAATAGTCCAATGGCTCCAGCAAATGAGTTCTCCAGCCTCTATGCTGAGAGGGAAGAGTCCCATTTTCACAGACATTTAGAAAGAGGCTTTGGACCACTAAGATGAACATTGGTTGGCCTTCCACCTGCTGACACTGGGCGACTTGGTGCTCATGGCTTTCTTCTCTTTGCTTTTTTGACCCCTTCTTACCTATTTTCTTTCCATTTCTCCACCCACGTCCCTCTTTCCATATCCTTTGATCAGCTCCGACATAATCACTCATTTCTCTTACTGTTTATTCTATGCCTGAACGTGCTTTGTTCTATAATGGTCTCTTTTTTTGTTGACCTCGCAGTTTTCTCTACTGCGCCCTAAACAGAACATAATATATTTTAAAAACAAATCATTGTCTGAATCGCCATATTGAACAACCTCCACCAATCAATTGTAAAATTCTTATAACTTTACTTGTTTAATGTTCCAGAAAAAACATGTCTAATGTTTCTAAACGGTAAGCATAACCAACAACTCCAGATTTTTAAGAAGAAAAAAGAAAAAAGAATAATAAACAGACCCTATTACTTCTCCCTGTCTGTAGCTCCCAGCTCACCTACTCCCCCTATTTGATATTTGATATTTTATTTCTATCGTTGGAGTGTTCCCCATGCCCCGCACTCTGTTGCTCCACAGCTGGGTTCAAGCTTTATAAATCCCACACATCCATATGCAACATAAACAAGAATATGTGGCTGTAAAAAGGCAGCAACAGTAGCCCTTTATCAATATTTAATTGTAATAATTCAGAGAACAGAATTGTTTGCAAAAAAAATGGCAAATTAAAACTGAAATGATGTTTAATTGAATGGCTCAAACAGACACCGAACAGCCAGAAACTCCTGTTGTCACCAAACTTTCACTTCACTTTTATACCCAATAAAATGCAAACAAATCCTTCATTAGTGTGTAAACTGAGCGAATCTTTACCCTTCACATACATATGTAATCAAACCGTTCTTCCATATGCATGAACGAAGAGGCCTAAATCCGTTTGAAAGCTAACCACCAAAAATCATTTGCTCAAAGAAGGGTTTTCATCCGGGTTTTCAATTCTGCAAGATACTGTGCTGTTGTGTTTTTTCTAAACAAATGGCACAGTTTGTCTGGCGTAAACGGTTTTCCAACATTTTCTGGAATGGGCGGAACACCCTTACAGTCCTGTTTACAACAGCGTGTGCCTCGTGACATCCAAACGGCTGCGTGAGCCTCCTGACAATGCATGGCATCGATTAAACTGCCCGCACTCCCCCTACTGGGCCTCCTTCCGCTTGGTTGTAATGAAAATGTTCTTTGTGCCTTCAGCCGGGGGCTTTGCCCTCTCCGAGGCTTAAAAACTAACGTCCATACTGTCAGACACCCACAAGTGAGAAACTCAAATACGGCGACCATCTTCTACTCCTTGAAACCCGCAATGCTAAGGGCTCCCTGGTATTTGACATTTCTTGGTGTCTATTTTTTACACAAGTTTACTATTTTCGTATTCTTTGCAGTGTCATCACATTGTAATTCCCAGCCAATTGATTAATTTCCTGTTGTTGTTTTTAGCAGAGAGGCAGTGCAAAGGCTTGTTCTATCGCCCAAGTGTCGTGTGAAGTTATATTTTCATATTTGTTAATTGGATCGTTGTTTTTATTCTGATTATTGTAAGGCTTTGCATGTCAAACGATCAAATTAATAAATTGTGTGTGTGCATAAATATATATATATATGTATTACATATATTATATACATATATTTTTCTAATGAGATCAAAAATATAAAAGTTGGACGTTTTCAGACACAAATCAACAGCTTTTTACTTCTTAATGGAATGGGGAAAAGGGGATCTGTTGTCCCCCGCACTCATGCATCATTTGCAGACGTCCTCCTTCCTTTTGAGTACCATAAGGGAACGCTAAGGAGCAGTGAAGCGAGACCACATCCTATAGCAACACAGCAATGTATTGCGTCCTGATATTTATCCAGGTTCTCAAACGCCTCTTTGCATTACGTCTTACTCACTGAATCTGCCTACTTCCTCTAGGGCACGTGTTGAAGATTTGGCTTTAAAAGGCTTCACTGCAGTCCTCGGTTTGGGGCGCTACAACCGGTCCATGGCGGCCACCAGGATGATCTGGGCAGCGCTGGCCCTTCTCAGAATTGCCTGGTGCCTGTTTCCGCAAAGCAGTTATATCCACCCAGACGAGTTCTTCCAGTCACCCGAGGTCATGGCAGGTAAGGGGGTTTATTTTTCCCTAAATATATAGATTAGAGCAGGTAGTGTCCTGTACGTGGAATAATTTGCGCTTGGAAAGTCATCTGCTTGGAAGAGCGTGCACATGGAACGACATGAGCATGGCATGTCACGTCACTGGAAAGTCTTGTGCTTAGAATCTTTTCATATGAATCACTAAAAAATCCACTACACGTCCTACTAGGACAGTTAATTCAGCATGTCTGGTCGTGCCTAGATTTAAGCTAAAAAAAGCAGGGGGAAGTAGCTTCCCTGTTATGGCAGCGCAAGCATGGAACACCTTACCTCCCTCACTGAGAGCCAACCAACCTTTCTTCATGTTCAGGCGCAGTACCATAAAGTGGCTTGTTACGAATGACACAAATGGTTAGCTCTAGTCCTGTACATACGAGGATATCTGACTTTTCCGACTTTGCCAGGTAACTTCTTCCTGACTACCATTTTATTCTCTTCTGTACTTTTGTATATATTTCCTCATCTATTGTGTATAATCCACTGTAGCTATTGTATTTTTTGTATCTACTGTAACTAAGCTGAAAGTATACTTGTAACCTTTTGTGTGAATGGCACCCAGATACCTCTGGGTTGTGTGCGCCATACAAATAAACAAACAAACAAACATGGGATGCCTGGTGTGGTGCAAGGAATATCTTTTCTACGCTAAAGAAATGACATGAGTACGGTATAACTTTGGAAGGGCTTGTGCTTGGAATCTCCTGTCTTGAGAATAGCTTGTTCTTAGAATGTCTTACTAATGGTATGTCTTTTTTTTGGAATGGCCTGTGCTTGAAATCTCTTGTGCATAAAATCTTGTGTAGACAGTATGGGCCTCATTCACAAAAAAATTCCTAAAATAGTGCAAAGTATTAGAGGCATCTCTAAGATTGCGCCACACAAAACTATTGCGTGGCAGGTTGATTTGATAAAGAAAATGAGGCCTAAACCCAACAGCGTTGAGTAAAAATAGTAGCGCCGTACACAGCTAGAACATTCTCCCAGGCCAGCCCAACATTGCACCTTGGATGCAGATTGCCCTGTGATGGCCTCGCAAAAAAGGTGAAGGGAATGAGTGAGTGAGTGAGTGAGTGAGTGGTGTCATCATGGGCAATGTCTCACTACAAAACAGACCCCCCACTAGCTCAAGACGGCCAGCAAATGGCCCCTCACCAACCAACAGGCCTCCACACGGCCTAACACGGCCAGTGAGGGTGTCCTCACCAAACAACCGGCCCCTAACAGCCCAATGCTCAGTGAGTGCCCCCTTACCAAACAACAGGCCCCCAACAGGCCAAGGCAGCCAGTTAGTGCCCCCTCACCAAACATCAGCCCCCCTTCCCTAACTAGGCATAAGCAGCCACAGAGTGGGTCGATCATACCAAATGCCTCATTATTGAAACATGAAGCACCTGAAAGAGTGAGTGACCCCAGCATACATCACAAATACTGCAAACTTAATTACATTGCAGACTGCACAACCAACACCTATACCACTAAAATGCTACATTACCCATTTGAGCCACACATAGCAGGCCCACACTCAACATTAATTTTGCAGCTGCCATAACCACCTGCCACCAGCCCATGGAGCTGGCCATGGAGATAACCAAGAAACAGTACAATGACATATACAAAACAACTATGAAGGAAGATCGCCAATGCTTCCTTGATACACTGGACCACGCATAGCTCATGAAAGTAACATTGCACAGAAAAGATCATAACCTTGTGTTTATCATCACCACACTACCCACCTTCTGTTGTACATCCAAAATCCTGGGGTACTGGTCGGACCATCTGGCAATCCACTTTGACATTAATCACACCACCCAAGTCAAGCACACCCATTGGAAATCCAGCAAACAAGCCGACAGACCAGTCAGTATATTCACAGACGAAGCTTTTATGGAAGACCTCACCTACTTCAGTTTCACATGGGCTATACCTCAGATGAACCAGGAATCCAACTCATTTCACAAAAAACTAATCTTTTGCAACCCCCATAAATTGGCATGCCCTTGTGAGACAACGCACCACCAAGCCTAAACCTTTGGCACCCCGTAACACTCAAACTCAACCAAATCATCAGAAAACATCAAAAGACTTGGTCACAAGCTCGCACTGCATCCTACCTCACACTTCTCAAGGGACTCTGTGCCACAAGTAGATGATTGATCACCACTGGCAAGTCCAACTACTACCAGACCACAATAGTCAACATCAACAACAAAAGCAAAGTCCTAGTGAAAGCCATTGCATTAACCCTGTCCTCGGCCCACATGTAGAGCACTTCAGTCATAAAACCACTGCCATCAAGTTGTACTTCACCTACATGATCAGCCAGACTTGGCAGCAGATAGACACCTATGCCACAGTTGACAGGACACCAGACATCCCATCTTGCAAAAGCAATACTACTGGGACAACTTACAAGACAATCAACATGGAAGACCTGACTGCCAGCCTAAGGTCCCTGAAGGCCATATTGTATGTGGCCGAAACGAAGTTCCTATCGGTAATAGGAACTCCTGTCTCCTGCACACCATTCAATAGTGAAAAGATGACTTTCCAAACAAAACTTAGTGTTTTCACTATTTCAATATGTTTGTTCTATCCGGTTATCGAATTTTTTTTTTGATGCAGTCAGAATTCACAAAGACCAATTTCAGGCATTCAGTCAAAATATTTCAACTGTTTTACTAGTGGTGATTTTCAACGTTTCACAAAATAATTTGAATAAACATATTTTCAATGTTTACATGAGTTCTTTTCACTCAGTAAGTGAGTTCAGAATAACAGTTCAACGTAACACTTTTAGAAACTTCAAAAACAAAAATGTTTACTTATTAGCTGGACGCGTTTCGAGAGATTTCCCTCTCTTCTTCAAGAGCAACAAATAATTTCTAATTGGTACAGCACCAAGTATTTTCAACAATTCTTCATTCCAACATTACAAAATTAAACATTTCTTTAGACAATTATGTTCCAAAATTTTCCTTATTGTTTTGTTCCAACTATTCCGTTGTGAAATCATGGAAACGTCATCTATTCCTGTTGTCACCAGTTCATTAATGGCAGTCTGTGGATAATGTGAAATATGTGTTAATGTTTTACTCGATCAGTGCGCCTATGTAATGATTCTACCTCCCATAAGTTCAAAACTGTACCTGTGTATTCATGTAATCATCAGTCTGTATGATAAGGCTGTTCCAGATTTCAAAAAGAGTTTCCAGTATATGTAGTCTTGGAAGTGGATAGCCTGAAAGGTAAGTGTGCACACTCTAATTATCTGTATTTGCGCAATGTTTTACACTCTTTTCAGTTTACAATAAGTGTAAGTTAGCTTACTGCTTTTACCTGAATTCTGGCCGCGTCCGCCCCCATATTAGTCCCTTGTTCCCTTCTTTCTCTTGTAGCACAGGATTTCGATCAGCGCATACAGTGCACAGAGATTTATTCCTGGTTTCTACCTATTCCAATAATACCGTGTGTTAGCGTGGTACTTAACGTTATTACTGTTGATACTATTGTAAATAAGAAATATCTTTCACTTTACCTCTATTTTAAGGTCCACTGTCCATGAACGTGTGTCTCCAAACTGTCTGCTTCCCAAGGAACCATCACTGGCCCCCTACAACCTCACCAACTACCAACCCATCACTCATTCCTAGGTAAGATCTTTCAGAAATCTGCAGGCACCCAACTCCTCCAACACATCAACACTAACAACCTCCTTCAGTCCTACCAATCTGGCTACAGACCCAGATGCAGCATGGAAACGGCTAACATGAAGGCGATTGATGATGGCCTTAACATCCTTGTCATTGCACATCCTTGCATCCTGGTTCTCATCCACCTCTCGTCCATGTTCATCATGGTAGATCACCAGACACTCACCAACATTCCACATTGCAACATGGGTATCAGCAAGACTTTCCTCAACTCGTTCAAATACTTTCTTGCTAACTAGCACCAATCGGTACTAATGGGTATATCCAGATCACCAACTCTATCCATCACCATTGCATTCCCACAAGGATCCATCCTCTCCCCCTATATCTACAACCTTTACATGGAATCGTTCAGAGCCCTCCTGGCTCCATACATCATCCACATCCACTGACACAAAGATGACACCCAGCATTGCATCCAGATATCCTCATCTAATACATCCACAGGCTGAAGGTCTGCCTCACATTGATCAAGTGATGGATGTGCAGTGCTTATCTGAAGCGCAACTGCTCCAAGACAGAATTACTACAGCTGACCAACAAAACCCAACACCCTGATATTCAGACCCGCCTCTCTGCTACGAACCTCAAGGGCTTTATACACCAGATGATCACCTGCGCAAAGCCCTTTGGGTTATACAATGACAGCTATCCACTATAGAGCACACATCACGGAACACCCAAAAGGCTTTGTAGCAACTTTTTCTAATAAGAAAACAAAATTCCCTTATCCCAGTAAACAGCTCCTAATCTGCTGTCCACGCCTTGGTTCTCAATCACCTGAATGTTGTCCAAGCAAGCCCTTATGGTAGGCCTTCTGGTGACGAGCCAGACATGTATCCTGCTTGCTGCAGCATCACTTAGAGAGCGCATATCCCCTTCAAATCCCCCTGTATCATTAATAATGCTATCTCCCTCACATCTGAAATCTACCTCGTTGACATCCACTGCATCTCTGAAGGCCTACCATACTCTGCCGATGCGTGAACAAAAGACCAAGAAGACAAGCATTCTCTGCCTATACCCCCAAGACTCAGGAACTCCCCTTCCCTATCAACTCATGTCTTGCCCACACCCGTCTACATTTCATGTAGGAGCATAACACCATTCTCTTAAAGCAATTGATCCTCCACAACATCTCCGACCACCCACCTACCACTCCTCACCTAACCCGAGACTGGTCCATCTTATTCCCCCTGTTACCTCCTTTAGTTACTTGTGGATCCCTTGCTGCCTAGTTGCTCATCATATCCCATCCCCTCTTCGATCTCCCTGCTCTGTTGAATGTGACCCCTTGTAATCAACTTCCCTCACTATGCACTCCCCCCTATCACCTATAAAGCCCTCTGAAGCTTCCCAAAGCTAGGTCCACACTCAATAAATACACAAATGATCAACATGCCAATAATAATAACAACCATGTCACAACCCACATCTACTCCAAACTATCCACCTCCAAAGAAACCTTCCAGAAATCAACTGACATCATGTACACAAAATACTGCAACCGAGGTGTGCCTAAACAACATATACCAAGATGGCAACACACTAATTTGTGCTCCATTCGCCCTGCCTAAACATTAATAGACTGAATGCATATCTACACCCCACTCAGCAAGAAACTGGATCAGACTGTGAAGGGAAACCTACACAAAGTAGCCTGTTAAATCTCCAAAGAATGGCACACAAAATGGCATGCATAGACTGTTATACAAAGAAACACAAACAGTGCCACCGACTGAGATCAATAGTGAACGACCCATGACCCATGTAAAATCAATCATGCAAGATAATTGCCAATGAGGGGGCACTTCCCACACCCACCAAGAGCAGAAAATGGGAAGAACTCTGTAGCAGATATGCAGCTGTCACCAGAACTGTATTGTTCTCAACAGACTACTGCATCCTTTAAGAAATCACACCAGACCACAAAATGGAAGACAATCCTGAACAAATATGTTACATGGCAGTTTACATTTGACTCACTCAAGCCAACCCTGGACAATTCATCTCCACCATGCATCATAAGGAACCTATACATCACAACCAAAACATGGGCATGCCACCAGCGCAGATTGCAGTAAATCACTCTATAAATAGAACATTATCGGCCAAATATATTTATGCATGGTCAGTAACCGACTCATTCACCCATACCAGAAAATGCAACCACATTCACCACATGCTCCAATGAAAAAGCAACATTAGGGCTTAGAATGGAAATAGGCAATACACACATTAGAAACATATATAACATATAGCATAAAGAAACCTACACAAACAAAACACATCCCGTCACACACAAATAAACTCCACCCATCAAATTATCAAAACTCCTTGTCCTCCTCACCAAGTTGTACGTGCCAAGGCCAACTGAGCCACTAGCTCTCCCTCCCTCAGTTGGGAATCTCTCTGACTTGGAGAGGCACAAGTGCGTGCCTCCTTTGGTCCCTAATATCATTGACAGCTCAGAGGGAACCAGAAATGATGGCAGTTTTAGCGCAGGAGATGGCTTCCTCTGCCTCAGCTCTGGCCTTGGCAATGACCATGGCAAGTACAGTTTCCCAGACTGCAGGCCTCTCCTCCTGCTGCTTCATTTGTGTGCACACATAGCAGGCACCATTGTGCAAGCACTCTTCCTGACTGTCTGCCTTTCCATGCTGATATTGGTTAGCAGATAGGCTTTCAAGTAATAATGTCCCTACATATATGGTTGTTGTATATAATGTCACCAGGAAAGGTTTGTGGCGACATTATATAGGTGACCATATATTTAGGAGCAGCAGTTGCAGAGGTGTCCCTGCTCCCCTTTTTTGTGGGGGCAGCGGGGCTGTCTCCCGCAAGTTCCATGTAATAATGTCTCCACATAAAACGTCAATTTTTAAGTAAATCTTTTGCATGGGGACATTTTTGCGGGGACATTATTACTTGGAACCAAGGTAGGCCCACCAAACTGCCTTCCACTGATTTTCCACCCTTTTGCAATGTAGCAGCTCAAGCTGCCTGGCAATTCATTGTGTCCGCTGGTTCTCCGTCCACAAGTATGATAAGCTGAAGAGAAAGACACCCATCATGTCACTGTCCTTGATTGTCTGCATGTCCACCAGTGGGAACCATGGCAGGGGCAGACCCTTGCACCTTTGCCTTCAGTCCAGCCATGGACGTCACCTTGTCTGCCTCAGTATGGACCTCCACGTCAACCAGGGACAAATGCACTTTCAGAGTAATGGGTGGCTTTGCATCATCGGAGGAATCTAAGCTGATGCCATGCATGGAGGTCTCCATTGCGGTAGTCTGCGGCACAGAAGTGAAGGTTGGAGGAGCGGAGGGCATCCACCCATGCCCAGTGCTGCCACCAAGTGGGTGAAGAGCATGACCTCCTCTCTGTGATGCTGGGCAGCCTGCTGTTGACTGGTAAATACAGCATCGCAGAGAGCCTTGGTGCAATGCAATTCTCCCAACAACAGTGGCAGCACTGTGGCCTGAGATGTCTCATTAGCCAATGAATTGGGCATTGTCTGGGTGGGGGCATCAGAGAAGGAACATAGCACTGCAGCAGGTGAGCCCGGGGCAGGAACCTGTCCTGGCAAATCCACTGTGTCCTCCAATCCGCCATGTCACAGAGTCATGTCTACAGCATGCAACTCCCCCTTAGATCCTCCACTAGACACAGGGCCTCACTGTCTTTCTCCTCCACTTCCACACCCAATAATGCCACCTCAATTGGGGTATCCAGGCTCTCTGGCTCCTAAGAATCATTTCCCTGTACCTCTGCTGCAGCCATGCCATCTAAGGAGTCCTCAACCCCAGCCACTTGCTCATCCATGGACAGGCAGAGAGTAATTTTAAGCATGCATGGTCACATGGCACCTTCATCTCTAAGTCACACACTTATGTATCTACATCTTGCTTTCTGCATCTGGGAATGTCTGGGAGCATTGTACGCAGACAACTTTTATTTCACTTGTGTCACCTCCAGAAGCCCTCCATCAGCCCTCCATCACCCATTCCTTGAGACACCACAAACATGCCTCACTTCTTCACATCAATGTCATATCAATGGCAACATCAAAGGACAATGAAAGTTCTTCCTGATATGAGCATCCCAACTACCAGGTGGGAAGCCCTGCATTGTATGCCCATGTAGGTCAATAAACACTACAGCCACATTCTGCTCTCACATTTTCTATGGCCTGTATCCCTGAAATGCAACTTTCATGCTGCATGAGAGCGATGTGTGCAGATAATGAGATGGTATAGCCTTGAGCCAATCACTTGTGAACCCATCGCACTGCCTCATGTGTACATTTCAGCTGTCCAAGACACTCACTCAGATGATGGCTTGAATAATGTGTTCCCATGCCTTTTACAGCTTGTGGAGATTACACCCACTACTTGCCCAGACGTATGTAAACCCTATGGTCTTATAGTCTTGGTCTTGTGGGCCAATGAGGCATCCCCAACATACTTGTTTGACACATCTCATAAGTGAGACATTCATGCCATCTCATCCATACCATTATAACATGGTATGACCTGGTTCCCTGTGTGTAGTTAGCAGTAGCTTGGTAGCATGACGGCATGTCAAGGACCTGCGCATAAGACGCTGGGTTCACCTTCTCTAGGATCCGGACCTGTAACAGTGTTCCCCTATGGCAGCCACGAGAATGGACTTCAAGAATGTGTCATGCCTCCATGTATACCCTTGCCGTTTAGCTCCAATTCCTCATGTCTTCCCATCACTTTTTCACATTCCCAACGCTATGGCCTGCTACCCCTTCCACATTGATGGGAGTTGTAATGCGCTCCCAGATCCTTATACAGTCTTTGGCACCAAGCTTCTTATCTGTGCTGAAGAGAAACTCATAATTCCTCAGGACCTCATCTGTCAGGTACCAACCTCAGTGGCTAAGAAATGGACAGCCCTCAGCCTCACTACCTTGGTGGGGTCTCATGGTGTGCAAGCCAGCCATAGTAGAGGGGATGGGCAGCAGTAGGTCCTGAGTGTTCCTGGAAAGAGGAGATATGATGGACAGATAGAGGTGTTGGTGTTCAGATGAGTCAGACAAGGCATGCCTGGGGAGGCAATGGTACACTGGTTCAGTGTGCTTTAGCAGGAGAATATAGGTTGTGGTGGACAGACAGTCACTCCAGGCCTGTGCTAGTGGTAAACCACCAAATATAGACAACCAGGCAGCCGGAGTTGTTTTACAGAAGGAGGTCTTTTGCAGAGAGGATAGGCAGAGGCAACAGGTGAATTAAGACAGAAGGACAGGCAAAGGACAGGTGGCATGGACGAGCATGCTAGAAGGCAGCAGTTGGAGGAAATGCCCTCAGCCCATTAGATTTGCGAGGAATCCATTACTCACTACGTGATTTGTCCTAGTTACAAGTGCACACGTTTCACGCACTTGCATTATGTGAATTGGAGGCGGATACTCGAATTATGTTTGCGTGGCTCAACTGCTGTGGATGAATGCACTAGTTTTCACCACTTAATTCCTGAGTGAAGCACCATGAGTAAACGAGGACACCCACCTAAAGAGAAAGGACCCCAGAGGAAGAGGAGATTCACTGATGAGGACCTCTATACTTCAGCTGCCATTACAGTCTCTGTCACAGAACATGAGCACCAATGGCAGCAGGGGACTGGTCAGTTAAATGCCTGTGGAGTGGAACATCGTACTGCCAAGGAGGTGCATAAGTGCATGGGAGATTATAATACAAGAACTAAGGAAAAGTTTGGAAGGAATCTGCGCTCAGCCCAGGCAACTGATGGAGCATCCCCTCTGATAAAGGAGCTAACCCCAAACGAAGAGCTTATCAGTGGCCTCATTTTGAGTGAGCAGGTCATCAGTGTGGGAGACATGGACACATATGTGGCCACATCTGGTGAGTGACATGCCTGCTTGATGACTTTGTTGTTGCCCAAGACTGGCTGAAGGCTTGTGAGTAAAATGGTGTATATCAGTATGTCAAATGTTGTGTGATGGAACTTTGGAGAGGTGAAAGAGATCATTTACCCAGTGGTAGTGTGTCTATGGCGAAAAGGTTTAAGTGGATCAAAGATTAACTTTTAGTACAAGGAGGGCTGCTACACAGAGGTGATCGCTTGCTAGTGCCAGGCGGGATGAGGAAAAATGTGGTTGAGTTAGGACATGAAGGTCACATGGGGATTTCGAGAACCAAGTCAGTGATTAGAGCTGACTTGTGGTGGCCTCACATGGATACAGAAATTGAATAAAAAGCAAAAGATTGTTTGAGTTGTAGAGAAAGTGACAAAGTTTTGAAACCGAGAGTCCTACCAATGGTGGTACTGGAAATTCAATAGATTTGCTGGGACCTTTAAATCTTCTGAGGGTGAGGGATAGTTATGCGTTTTTGTGGTTTTAGATACTGACACTTTCCAGTCCTGGTGGGGGGGAGGCGGATGTGACAAAGTGACAAACCTTGTTTTTGCAAACTTTCAGTCAAATCCGTCCCACGAGCAATTCAGTTTTTCGTTTTCCTATGTAACTCTATTTTACCTTAAGTATAGAGCGGCGACCACCGCCCTATAAAAAAAATATATATATACTGTTTGGCGTGTTCATTACAGGGCTCGCGGTAGCGGCTCTGTAGTTATGGTTAAGTAGCTCAACTCATAGGAAGGGTAACTTTTTTTCAACAGCTTATAACTTCACCCCTCACCCTCGGACAAATCCTCACCAAACTTTGCTAAAAATGTATATGGTGCCCTCAGAATAGTTTTTCGAAGTTTGGTGTGGTTTCGTCTGGAGGGAATTATAAATGGGGGGCCCAAAATGTGTGGAAATCATCCTCATAGACGCAATGGAAAAAAGAATTTGCTCACGCCTACAGCCCAAACCACTGGATGGATTTTCACCAAATTCGCACCAGGAGCAGCGGCTTGGTCCGAAAGTGTGCTTTAATACAATGGGTGTAAATTCGACCGGTAGTTTTTTTCTCCAAAATTGGCAAAAAGTAGTTTAAAAAAAATTGTGACATCTGGGTCCGGTATGTGGACTCACTTCCTGATTCGGGGTCCGCAGAAACATCTGGGTCAATCAGGGGGAAGCGTGCTGTTCACAGACATCGTACGCACCCGCTGATTAGATGGTGAAAAACATGAGGTGCGTCACATTTTTTTAAGGGGTCACCGTGTTAGATCAGCGGACAGGGCGGTGGGGAAAAAGTCTGGAAAACACATTTGGGGTTATTTGGTGGCCGAAAGTAGGCCTGGAAAGCGTGGCAGAGTGGAATAAAGTTGATATGGAGCTGTTTTTACAGGTGAAAATAGGGCATGCAGGTGCTGCTCTGTCCGCGGACATTGCCGGAGACCGCAGGCAGCGCAGTCAACAAAGTCTGGAAAACATATTTGGGATTATTTGGTGTCAGAAAGAAGGCCTGTAACGCGTGGCGGAGTGGAATAAATTTGACATGGAGCTATTTTTTATAGGTGAAAAAAGGGTGTGCAGGTGCCGCTGAGTCCGTGGTCACTTTTAGTGTCTGCGGACATCATTTGGATGGCAGGGGTTCTGGGTGAGTCTTGTTATTTGAAGGTGTATTGTACGTACTTGTTATATGGTTTAATTATATTGTGGCCATGCCCCCAAGAATCGCCATTGGCAACACACACAATAGTAATATGTGTATAGTAATTATAGGTACTCTAGGGGGAGTATACCGTATTTGTAATATGGTGAAATTATATAATTGAAGTATATGTAGTATTTATGATCATAGTACAATTGATGGTGCTCCTCAATCATTGCTCCGCCTTTGACATGGTCAACCATTCTATCGCCATTAAATGGCTACATGATACCTTTGGCATCACAGACTGGGCACTGGACTGGCTGACTTGTTTCCCTCACTAACCGCCCTTCTCAGCTGAAACTGGGCTGTTTCTCCTCCACCACCTCACTGTCTATCTAGGGTTGTATCCTATCACTGTGGCTCTTTAAAATGTATCTCGTCACTCTGGCTCACCTGATCTCCTTCTTCTCTCTTCATTTCCAGTGTTATGCTGATTACACACAGCTTTTCTTGAAACTTCCCTCTACTACTTTCTCCTCCCCGCCTTTCATCCCCGATTTTCTAACCGCAATCCAGGCATTGTGTGTGACTAACCATCTCTGTCTCAATGACAGTAACATGGGAAGCCTTCTTATTGGGACACCTGTGCCCTGTTTCCTTCCTACCCTCTGGCCGCCCTCATTGGGCCCTCTACTGTCACCATCCTGTGAGACCAAAAACCTTGGGGTCATATTTGACTCCTCTCTCTCCTTCACTCCTTACATTTTGAACCTTGTTAAGAAGGCCAGCTTTCAGCCTCACCTCCTTACAGGCATTCTACCTTTCATTACCTTCTCCCAGAAGCTGAACATCTCTAGAGCCCTGGTCCTGACTAGGCTGGACTGCTGCAACAGGCTTTTTTGTCAACCTCCCCCTTTGTTCCCCATGCCCCCTTCAGCTAATCCAGAATAGGGCTGGAAGACTTATCCTTGGACTCAAACCCAATGATTGTATCTCCCAGCCCTCAAATCTCTACATTGGCTCCTGGTGGCTGATGGATGAAAATCAAGATCCTCTGTATCATCAACAAGGCTTTCTGGGGCCTGGGTCCATGCTATCTCCAACTTTCTCTTCGTAAAAACTCCTCTGCTAGAGTCCTCCGCTCCTTTAACTCCAATTCTCTGCTTGTCAAATGCTTTTCCAAACAGAGTGGGAGGCATGGGTCTCTCTTCAGCTGTTGCCTCTCTTTGGAACAACTTTGCTGCCCGTCTCAGGAAATTCTTTAAGTTTAATTCTTTTTTCTTCCGTTACCTAATTTTATATTGCATGTCACTATTTTGCATGCCAAACAAAGTGAATTTAATGATAGCAGACATATATGAATATTTTGCTTTGTCAATTGAGACACCCAAAAATTCCAACCACATTTTGGCTAACATCGAATTCCGTTGGAGATTATTGGGAATGCATAAATTGTAGATTGTTCTTACTCTCAGGTATTCCTCCAAACATTATTTTGAGCCCTTTTCTTTTTCAGCTTTCCGTGGGATTACCGCAGGAATTGTTTGCACTGAGAAACAAAATGGCAGTTTATAATTTCTGCTGGAAGACTAATCCTCTCAACTATCTTCTCACTTTATCATCCCTTCATTACTCCTACGACACACTACTCTGCTCTACGAAAACACAGTATTTCTCGACTTCTATGCTTTCTCTCTCCCACCAACCTTTTTCCTTCTTCTGTGTTTCCCTCTTTGCCCTTACCTCCACCCTTTCCGTCTCTCTCTCTCTCCCCTCCCCATACCCATTCCTCTTCTCCTTCTCTTACCTCATTCTCCCTGCTATCTGACTTAGACACATCCACATATCTTGCTCGGGCTCACCCACTGCTCTTGACCCTATTCCCTCTGCCATGATACCTTCAGTCTACCCACTTCTGGTTCCTTTCCTCACTTTAATCAATCTCTCTCTTGCTTCTTCTATTTTTCCTTTTTCCTTTAAGCATGCAGTCATTATTCTTATTCTTAAAAAGCCTTCCCTGGACTTTTCCTGACAGTCTAATTTTCAACCTATCTCTCTATTGCCCTTTCTATCTAAAGGTTTTGAGAGGGTTGTTTACTCTCAAATCTCCTCTTTTCTCCACCTTCCTTCGCTTCTAACCCCTCTCTAATCTGGGTTTTGTCCGGCTCGCTCCATTGAATCTACACTACTACATGACTCCAATTCCTTACTTATTCTTCTCGACCTTTTTGCAGCGTTTGACACCGTTGATCGATCTATTTGTCTCTCCTCTCTTTTCTCACTCTGCCTTTCTGGGCCTGTCCTAAAGTGGTTTGAGTCTTACCTTTACAACCACTCGCATTCTGTCTCTTGGGCTTCTCAACACTCTCCTTCCTTCCTGCTTCTCTATGGAGTTCATTAGGATTCTGTTCTCAGTTCCCTCTTTTTTCTCCCTCTACACCATACCTCTATGTCCTCCTCGGCTCTTGCGTGTCACATTTACATTGATGACACACAAATGTTCCTTTCTTTTTCTTCCTTCACTGCATCTCTTCATGATAATTTATACCCTTGTCCCTCGGCAGTCAAATCCAGGATGGCCTCTTGCTTTCTCCATCTTAACCCCTCTAAAACCAAGGTTTTTTACTTTCCCACTGCCTCCCCCTTCTCCTCCTCTGGTCTCTTCTTCCCTCCTTCTATTCTCCCCATCTGTTTTTCCTCCCGTGACCTTGGAGTTATCTTTGCCACTTCTCTCCTTTTCCCTTCATATCCCCAACACTGCCCGTTCTCACCTCTACAATCCCTGCGACGCCTTTAATTTTCTCTTTTTTCAGCCTTCTAAATTGTTGATATACTCACTCATCTTTTCTCAGCGCAACTATTGCTCTATTCTTCTATTTGGGCTGCCTCCCTCTCCTTAAACCCTGATCCACTCTGTCTTTAACTCAGCTATCCATCTACTGCTTCAGTTACCTCTCATTGCTCCATTACTCCTGCACTTTTCTCTGCCTCCCTCCTCTCTTTGACCTTTAACGTCTATCCCACTTTCATTCCTTTGCCTATAAAGCCCTGCATGGTCTTGCCCCCTCTTATCATTGCTCTCTTGTTTCTTTTTATACTCCTACCTGTTCTCTTTGTTCGCAATCTATCTTTCTTCTCTCAATCCCTAAACCTCTATGTGCCTCCTCACACTTTCGCTCCTTTTCACTCTGGGCCCCTCAGCACTGCAACGTCCTACCATTACCCATCCATGCTTCACCCTCTTTTTATATCCTTCACACTGAGCTGAAAAAACACCTTATTTTATCTATCTCTCAGTCTTTAATTCAGATGCATTACTTTTTCATAAATATTTTGTACCATTGTAAATTATCTGTGGTCAAGCACTTTGGCAAAAGCACTCTACAATTTAAATAAAAATACTACTGCTCTCCACTACACTCCCAGTACTCTGCTGCACTCTGCTCCCACTACTATCCTCCCAGTACTCTACACTACACTCTCCTTTCACTCCACTCACACATTCTCCCACAGTCCCCCAACTTTCACACTCCGAATCACCTCACACAATCTCAATCATGCCCGTACTCTCTCGCTTAGTGTCACTCACTGACCTTACATGCACTGTCACACCCAAGTACCACTTTCTCTCATCAACCACTACCTCACCTTGCACATGCTCTCTATAATCCACCTCCATGCTCTGCTGCACAGTCCATCCTCTGCCTGGTCTCATGGTCTGCCTTCTCCTCCCTTGACCTCACCCAACCAACACAGACTGCCTTGATCTTCTGGCCCTCCTTTATCCTCCGTCTTCCCCTTCTACTGGTCCTCCACCTCATCTGGTTGCCCGGGCCAACCCCTGCCTAGCACTCTTGCAGGTACTGGGTGACATGGAAAAGAAACCATAAAACTGCCGGTAAACCCTATCCCCTTACGAGCAATGATCCACCTGCATTCAGCAATGGTGGCCCACTACAGACAAAGTTCATTTTAGAGTTTGTATTCGTGGTTGAAGGAGCATCTAGATTGCTGGTCTGTTTTGCATGATGTTCTGCTGGCTTTATGCTTGCCACTGCTTCTCTCTCTTGTGAGCTGTCTGATGGGGTCTCGGCTGCAAGGAATCCTGGTCTCAGCAGTCCGTTAGGACAATAGAAAAAACACTGGCAATCGTATTGTATGGTAGGTATAGGGCACGTAAAAGTGCTGTTGTTCCATCCAGGCACGTGTAGAAAGAACAGAAACTGGGCCCTGCCGGCTCCCTCGACCTGCCTCTAGGACAGGACTAGCTCTGGCAAGTACCCTGTTATGCCTCCTGCCCCAGGTCAAGAGAGTTATTCATCTCCTCTTGACAATGTCAGGTCCCTTTCTCCCAAGGCCCCTTTCTCCCAAGGCCCTTTTTCCCCAAGGCCCCTTTCTCCCAAAGCCCCTTTCTCCCTGGGGCAGCAGGATACATGTCGATATGAGGAGAAGAATTCTGGGTCCAATCTCCCACCAATGTAATTTATTTAGGCAGAGATCAAATAAAGGGAGGACCGTCCCTACGAGAACCTCTTTGGGTAGTCCTGGCATTGCTATCATTTGAATTTTGAGATATTTTCCTAACACTTGGATCTTCACAGCGGGTTGCCGGTAAAAATCAGTGTCTTCAGGTACACAGATTATTTGGCAAAGGGAGCCTGGTTGATGTTCTTTGGAGGCTATCATGTAATCACTAATGGTTGTCTGCTTACTTCGCAAATCCAAAGGGGCTCTGGCTGGGATCCCCTTGGCTCTTACTGGCAGGTAGAATTTACGATCAGCCTGACCTTAGTACAGACTGCCCAGGTGGGTATTTCTGTCACATACATCTACCTCGTAAGAGAACAGGTTGGGAAGATATGCAGAATCGGCCGGATCTTCTCCCCATTCTGCGGTGATCTTATCAGGGGGTGTTGTTTGTACCTTTGGGTTCACAAGCCTGATTTCAATGGGTTCTTCCTTTGGTTTTTCCGTGCACAACTTGACAATGTGCTCCAATTTCCCACAGGCATAACACCTTACTAGCTTGGGACATGGACCTGACTAGGGTTTTCCCCAGTCTGTCATGAAGGAAGGAATCGTCTTCAATTCGGGGACCAGTTTGGTGGGGCTTGATCTCCTCAGGGCTGAACTTCTTTCCATCCCACGATTACTAAGTTTCGTAGCACTATGTTTTTAGGCCCCACAACTGGTACTGGATCCCATGAGTACATGGCTGTATGGTACCTACTAGCTGTTAGGATTGCTTCTTCTAAGGTCTGCTCATAAAGCTGCAGATACAGGGGAAAGGATTCAACAAAATGTTGCATGACCAACATCTCGGTGGCTTCCCCATGTGTCTTGTTCAGCCATTTGTTCAATAGGTTCTTCACTCTATAGGACATCTGGCTGGTTGTTTCCCCTTGTTGTAAGCATAGATGTCTTATCTGGATCCTACAGTGCTGCTAATCCTGCCCCAGCCTCTCCCGGGTACCCTGCTTCAGTTCCTCAAAGAGGGTTGCACCATCAGTGTTTAAGGCTTGAAAGGCTTGAAAGGCCTGCTGGGCTTCTCCTGTGGCAAATGGGGCGATATATCGAGCCCAGCAATCTCAATGCCAGCCTGCGGCCTCTGCCACTCTCTCAAAATTCATGAAGAAGATGGCTGGATTTTCCCAATTTCTTAACTTTTGTATGGTTCCTGTCACCAATAAATAGCTCCCTGCAAGGCCTTAAGGGTTTTTTGATGTTGACAGCTAATAGAAGTTGGCCTTCCACAAGGCCCTTTAGCAAGTCTTCCATTGGTGTTGGTCTAGAGTCATCTCCCTTGGAACTGGGATTCTCATCACGGGAAGGGAAGGGTGTGACAGTGAATTCTATGTCCTCTTCGAACTAGTCTTTGTACATTGCTGGAACGTGGAGCTGTTCGGGAGGCTTGGAACTCTGGTTCCACTGGCTTGAGCTTGTTTTAATTGACTAGTTCTTTTCCAGGATTCTCATATTTGCTCTAATATATTTTTCCTCAGTTCCCCCGACAGAGTGGTGGATTTCTCTGGAAGGTCGGCTCTAGCTGGAGTTGTCAGATTCTTGGCTCACCTGTTTGGACTTGGATGTCTTTCTTTCTGTAGTTACAGGGTTCTCCTTCTTTCTGGAAGAGTGGGTCTCATGGAGATATGGGCGAGTCCCCCCTGACGCCACCCTGCTGGTTAATGCCATGCGGGCAGCACCCGAGGCTCCTGCCCAGAGTTTAGGCGTTCAATCCAGGAAGATGGTATGTATTCCTGGGAGGATTCCAGGGATCAAGGAGAACTAGGTTCACCAGGGAGGAAGCAACAAGCCCGGGAAGAATCCAGGAAGCGGTTCGCAGGAGAACCACAAACAGGATGGAGTAGGGAGAGTGGCGGAGTGAGGCCGAGAACACTAGGGAAAGACTGACGAGGAGCGGGAATAGGTCCTGCAAGGTAAGCAATGCAGGGGAGGCAAGGCTGACCGGGAACAGGAAAGGTCCAGGAACTAACACTAGCGAAGCGCTGATCACGGAACAAACCAAGCATTGAGAAGCGCCGAGCCGCGGGGGCGTGGTGCTTATCAAGGAAGTGGAGAGTAGTTCCTGGAGCTAGACTGCTGTTCCCACATGGCATCCGCCATGTTGTGGGGGGGTCAGGATATTTGCCGTGATACGGCGCCGGAGTGACCAAGCCATCCAGAGGAGGCGGTAGCGGAGTTTCATCACAGGAGTGCTGGCTGAACCGGCTGATTCCCAGGAATCCTCTGATTCTTCCAGTAGGGGATCAAGAGTAAGGAACTCCAGTTTGATTCCTACCTCCCAGATTTCTCGGCTGAGGGGTTTAGTGCTTGCAGTTACCCAGGAGTCTCCTGCCTATGACTTCCCATCTATTTTTCTCTCACAAGAGGCAGCATCTGTATCAGGGCTTGATGAATCCCATGATGACACCACATGTCACAGATGGCCTGAAGAACACTCTAAGACGTATCAAGTGTTTTTATTAAAATGTTTGAATCTGGTCTCACTAAGGGCTGTCCCTCTCTCTCCCATCTACTGTGGGTCTTTCTCTCAGGTGTTCTTAAACACCAAGATGGACCCTAAAGTCACTCAGGTTCCAGTCAGTACCTACCACTCAAGCTCTTGCACGCCTTACTCTAACATTCTTTGCTTCCTTTCCTTTCCTCTTTCTCCCCTCCCTTCTCCTCCCACTGTGCTCTTTCCCACCCTCTCTCTTCTTCTCTCTTTCCCTGATAGTATAGTCACTCTTATTCTCCTCCTACTACAATCCACTCTCCTCTACTGCTCTCCACTCTGTCACTCTCCACTCCACATGATTATTATTATTATAGTATTTATTGAGCACGGACCTAGCTACGAGAAGCAACGGAGTGCTTAACAGAGGTATACAGGGGGTAGGATACAGAGGAGGGGTACAGCTGTACAGGGTGGCAGGGAAGAAAGGGGGGTACAAGTCAGAGGGTTTGGGGGCGATGGGATGGCGTAGGTGTTGAGGAGGAGAGACTCCTTGACGAGGCGGGTCTTGAGTTCTTTTCTGAATTTCAGGAGCGAGTCTGATGCTGACGGGGAGGAGGTTTCATAGTCTTGGGGCATAGGCAGAGAAGGCTTGTTTTCTGGTCCTTTCCTTTTTGCAGCAGCGGATTTCAAGTCTACACGTGTCCTGGCTTCTGGTGGCTTCTGGTGGTGCGCTGTCCTCCGGAGTTGCTGAGTTCCTCCGGGAGGTAGTTGGGTGATTTGGGGGTGACTGCCTTATAGATGATGCATCAAGACTTGAAGGTAATTTGTGTGTGCAGTGGGAGCCAGTGAAGGTCGATTAGGGTTATGTGGTTGTGTCTGCGTAGGCCCTTGATGAGGCGTTAGGCCACGTGTACGACACTTCTCAGGGGAACAAGGGAGGACAACAGGGGCCTTCGAGGAGGGCATTGCCCCCATCCAGGTGGGATAGGACCAGTGCTTGAACAGTGGATCTAAAGCTGTCCGGAGGGAGGAAGGGTTTAAACTTCCACAGGAGGCAGAGCTGATACCAAGCTGTCTGAGTTTTCTTAGTTATGTGTGTATTGAAGGAGAGGTGTTTGTCGATGTGGAAAATGAGAGACTTGGCGCAGGGGGTGGTCTTGAGTATGAAGCCCTCAGGGTTCATGGTTGATAGCCAGGTTTTATGTCTGGGTGTTTGGTGTTGTTGGTGAGGAGTAGGAATCTGGTCTTGGAGGTGTTGAGCTTCAAGTATGTACTGGACATCCAAGACTGGATCAGCGCGAGGCAGGCGTTGAGCCTGTGGATGTCCTTGATGGGGTTGATCTTGAGGTATAGCTGCGTGTCCTCAGAGTATTGGTGGATGTGGATGTTGTGTGTAGCTAGGAGGACTCCCAGCGGCTCCATGTATAGATTGAAGATCACTGGGGAGAGGATGGAACCCTGCGGACTCCACAGATGAAGTGTAGCATTGGCGATCTAGAGAAGTTCATCTGAACAAACTGCTGGCAGTTGGCGAGGTAGGACTTGAAACAGCATAGGACAAGGTCGCTGATCCCCATGCTCCAATGTTGGGTGTCCTTAAGCGCCTGGTGGTCTACTGTGTTGAAAGCGGCCGAGTGGTCGAGTAGAACCAGGAGGCAGGGGTGGCTGTCGTCAAGGATGTTGAGGGTGCCATTGACCACCTGTAGAGTTGCCGTCTCTGTGCTGCATCTGGGACTGAACCTGGATTGGTAGGTTTGGAGGGGATTGTTGGTGTCGATGTGCTGCTGCAGTTGCGCAGCCACTGCTTTCTCGATGATCTTAGCCAGGAAGGGACGATGAGTGATAGGGCAATAGGTACCTAGGTGTCGGGCTCCAGAGTGGGTTTATTTAGTAGAGGGAGGATTTGTCCTGTCTTTAGTATTGATGGGAAGGTACCTTGAGTTAGGGAGCTGTTGATTATAGATGGTCTTGAGGATGGATGCTATGAGGATGTCATCTGTATACGATGTGACTTTGAGGGAAGCCAGGGTTTCTACCAGGTCCTGTGTACAGAGTGTCTTTAACGTTGTCCAGGGTGTGTCGATTTCATGAGGGGGGGATGTGAGTTGTGTCTGTAGATGCTGAGCTGGTGTCTATGTGCTGGTGAATCTTGCTGATTTTGTCTATGAAGAAGGTGTTGATGGCGGTAGATTTTTGATGGAGTGTGGTATGGCAGTGTCGGGTAGCGGGTTGATGCATCGCTTGATCGCTTTAAAGAGGACTCTGCTTTTGTTGTCGACTTCTGCTATGGTGTTCTGATAGGAGGAAGCCTGAACTGTGTTGATTAGTTGTCAGTCGGTTGCTTGGAGCTCCTCGAGGAGCACCAGGTTGTATGCAGTCCTGGAGTGGCACCAGGTTTTCTCTTGTTTCGTGATGATTCTTTTTGCAGAGGTTGCGTTCTTGTGCGTACCATGGTGCTGACGGCTTTGGTTTGCAGGTGCGTTGTTTCAGAGGCATGTGTGTCAGGAGGGGCACAGGACACCCAGGTAGATTTCGGGTGGCTGTGTTGATGTAAGGGGGTAGGCAAACGCATATAGCAGGCAGGTAAACAAGCAAGAAGAATAGATAAGGTAATTCTGAACAACAGAACAGGAAGAAAGGGCAGACCTCAATGGAAAACAAGAAGGGATGGGCACCATGCGCTGGACAAACAATGAGGAATCCCACTAGGGGCGTATGCACAGGTTGGACTAGAGACTCCTCACAGATATAAGGGAAGCGCAATGCCTCTGTGTAAGTTACTTTTACAGGCACCACACCCTGCAAGCCCATGGAAGAGGGCAGCAAGAGTGGCTTCTGTGTCTCGACCCTAGGGCACACACAAGGAGTGTACTTACACGAGACAAGCCAGTATGGGTTTGGCTGGAACCTACAGTGGATGCCCTCTGAGGGAACGGAATGCAACACACTGTTATATTAAATTCACTTTAGACTACAAGTAAAATGAGACACAGGAAGGTGCAGAGATTGCCTGCTGAGGAACCCAGCAGCCAAACTCTGAATATAGGAATAACAGAAGCACGAGTCAGGACAAGAATGGTAACAGAAATATCTAGGGAAGAATAGGCAGTCAAAGTAAGCAAGGTTCAGGACAGAGACCAGGAATGAAAGAGCAAGAGCAAGTAGAAAAGAATCTAAGTGCAATGGAACAGGAGACTGGAACGCAGAATAGAAACTATGGACTGGGAACAAGGAACAGGAGACTGAACTGTAGACCAATAACAAGGAATACTCAGGACTGGAACTCTGGGCTAGAATAACAAGCGCCGAACTGCAGTCAGAGAACAAGGAAACTCAGGACTGGAATCGAGAAAGCTAAAGCCAGTAAACACAGACTATGGGCAAAGAGCAAGGAACTGCAGGCATGGATCAAGATAATTGGTGGTAGGGAACAAAGGGCTCTAGACAGGGAACAGGAGACTGCATGCAGGGGAGCAGGGCTGCAGTGTAGGCAGCACAGAGGCACAGGGGAGAGTAGGCAGTGTAACTGGGCTGCCAGGCAGGGAGCACAGGGCAATGGAACAGGAGCAGGAGCAGGTTCTGGCAGCAAAAAGAAACAGCAGAATATCAAGGATCAAGGCACAAAGGGTTGGAAGCAAACTCAATGCAAGAGCCCTGTGTTCCTGCAAATACTGCCCTGCACCATGTTGACGCAGGCTAATTAGCAACACCTGGAACAGCACACCTGAAGGTAATCTGCCTTTGCCCTCTGGTTCCGGGAAAGTGAAAGCAGCACTGATCTCTAGGGCTTCTGGAGATTGTGGTTCCAAGACTGATGCATAGGAATAACCGGAGAATGAGAACAGCCACATGGTTCATTATGAGAATTGAAGTGTACGTTTTCGGATATACAGATTTGTGAAAGGAAATGTTAAATAATGATTTAGAATCTTCTCTGAAGATGGTAGAAAACACGCTGCAGGTCTGCATACAGCCCCACCCAGAGGCAGAGATGCAGAAGAAGGACAACATGTCAGTCAATGGAGTCTGAAAGGGTGGCGTGGAGTGCTCCCAGTAGAGAGTCACAGTTTGGTTGGGGGTGTTCAGCCCATGTGAGGAAGAGGTTGGTGAGGTCTTCCAAGAGGGTTTCCACTGGGAAGTTCTTGAAGGACCTGAATGTTTGTCTGATGGGTTTCTGCTGGGCGTGCTTGACTGGGATGGTGTACACGATGTTGAAAGGCACGGCCAGGTGGTCAGACCAGTCAAGCAGGAGAGCTATAGTGGAGGGAAGGCAGTGTGGTGATGATTAGGTCGAGGATGTTACCTTTCTCGTGCATTGGTTCTTTTGTGTGCTGTGTCCTGTGTGAAGCAGAAGGTGTCAAGAAGGCTGAGGAGAGCTTCCTTTATCGGTTTGATGGCCTTGTTGTCTGGGAGTTTGAAGTTGCCTAGGAAGATGTTGTTGGCGTGTGTGAGGGACATGGTGGTGACCAGGTCAGTTAAGTCTCAGATTAAGGCAGTGTTGGGTTTGGGTGGTCTGTAGATTAGATAGAAGGTGACTGTGTCCATTGGGGGAGAGCGGGAAGTGGGAGTAGAGGACTCCACCTGTCTTGTTCGGCTGGTCTCTATGTTGGATGCTGTAACAGTCTGGGACAAGAATGTCTAGGATGTGGGTGGAGGTGGGTGTCAGCCAGGTCTCTGTGATGATCAGGATATCAAGGTTGTATGTAGTGATGGGGTCGGCAATGTCTGCTTCATGGGTGATAGCTGAGCGGACATTGGTGCGCATCAAATTCTGTCTTGTAGACAGTGATGGGGTGCTGATGGGCTTGAGGCTGATGTGGGTGAGATTGCTGCATTGCCGAGTCCATGCCTTAGGGGAGGAGAGGCGGGGGAGATGTCATTGACAGCGTTGCTTGGGGATCATGTGGATGGTGGGGATGGAGGGAGAAAACACATGTCGGCGCGTGCTTGTCTGAGCAGGGGTTCGGGCCATGGGTCCTCCCGGTTCGAACAGGTCCAAACAGGAATTGCCCTTTTATTAATCTGCCCTTCACTTCATAAACCCGGATGAGAGACACTCTTAATCTGAGAGTTAAGTGCAGAAAGGAAGAGGCATGGCTAAGAAGGTGGATAGGACTTGAGCCACGTGACCTAGATCTACTTGCAGCTGCTCACCAACTGCAATGCAAGGAAAAGAGGATTGGGGACTGCTTAGGTAAGGAAAAGAGTGGCATAAGAGGAAGTCACCAACAATTTATCAGTGATTGACAGGTGGGTGGGGGTTAGGTCACGTGACCTAGATCCACTTGCGCCTGCTCACCAACTGCAAAGGAAAAGAGGCTGGAGGGCTACTTAAGTAGGGAAAAGGGCAGCATAACAGGAAGGCACCAACAGTTTTGCAGTGATTGAGGTGGGTGGGGCTTAGGCCACATAACCTATATCCACTCGCACCTGTTCACCACATCCTGCTACTCTCTTCTACACTCTCTTCCCACTATTCTTCACTGCACCCTCCTCCCACTCACTACTCTGCACTACCCTTCCCCTACTCTCCACCACTGGCTTAACAGGGGCCCCGGCCCCAACCGCGGTGCGGGGAGCCCCGCGACCACATGTCCTGGGAGGGGCACTCAATTGGAGTAAAAAAGAAAATATATATATATATATAGTTTTCAATTTTTTTTTATGTTTCTTTTTTAATTCACTCTGCATTTATAAAGAAATTATTTCTGTAACAGAAATTATTTCTTTATGAAGGCAGAGTGAATACAAAAATAAACTTTCTTTTTGAAGTCCGGGAGCTACCCCCACCACATGACATGAAGACCCTAGGCTGGAGGCCTCCATGTGATGGGTTGGGGGAAGCCCTATGACTTCAAAAATAAATAGTTTATTTTTTAAGTCACTCTGCCTTCATAAAGACATTATTTCCGTTATGGTTCAAGTCCTTAACGGAAATAATGTATTTATGAAGTCAGAGTGACTTCAAAAAGAAACAATTTATTTTTGAAGTATTATGGTTCCCCTCAACCCCATGACGTGTGCGTGTGCGAGTGTATGGTGAAAGAGTGCATACAAAAGTATGGGTGGCTGGGTATGCGTGTGTGCGTGTACGGTGAAAGGATGAACACTTAAATATATAGGTGACTGTGTGACTGTATGGTGAAAGGGTGCACACTTAAATTTATAGGTGACTGTCTTTGTGACTTTATGGTGAAAGGATGCACACTTAAATTTATAGGTGGCGGCCTGTGTGAGTGTATGGTGAAAGGGTGCACAGAAATTTATGGGTGGCTGGGTGTGCGTGTACGGTGAAAGGATGCACACTTATATGTATGGGTGGCTGCCTAGGTGTGCCTGTATGGTGAAAGAATGCACATTTAAATGTATGGATGGCTGGGTGTGTGTGTGTATATATATGGTGAATGGTGTGCGTGCTTGTGTTCAGAGGCGCAACAAAACCTAAATTTCATGGGGAGCTAACCCTTCAAATGTTTGGAGAGGTGCTAACTTCACGTGTGGTGGGGAGGAGCAAACATATTTGTAGGGGGGCATCTAACTTCTTTACGCATTTTAATGAGACTATTCTCGTGCAGCTTCAATGTTACAAGCAGTTAACTCTCTCCTTTAAGTCTGAAAGCACCCACTTATGGAATGCTGCGAGAATGACTGGTCTCCGGTTCCCTCTCTACCCTTCCAATCACTCCCCTGGCAAGCAAGTACTAAACCCACATCACAATTTCAATTGCCTAAAAAATTTGGCATTTGAATGCAGGTACTAACAGTGAAATGCTGTACATTAGTCATTGTTGGGCCGGGCCCTTGTTAACAGCGAAACCCAGGTGCTGTTTAACATCTGTGTCCTTTTCTGTCCGGCAACTGCTCTGTAGGTCAGCCAGGTCAAGTCAACATAGCCCACAATTTCGGGGGTGGAGGGGCAGGCTGAATCCCAATCAGCTCAATGGTGTTGCACCACTACTTGTGTTTAATGCCTTGCTTACTTATTGGTAATCTTCATTACACCTGGCCCTATTCTTCCTCATACCAGTACTTGTGTATGAGGCAGTACTTGTGTATGAGGCGTTATGCCTCATACACAAGTACTGGGATGAGGCAGAGATACATGAAGGTAATGCCTGACTTAGCTACCTGTAATCTTCATTACTCCTAGCCCCACTCTTCCTCGTCCCAGTACTTACCTATTTTATTTATTTATGTATTCATTTGTAAAGCGCACAGAGCCCAAAGGCAACTAGGCTCTGATGCTGCTTAAGAAGATGGTTACAGAAATTGCAGAACATAAAGGTCAGACATTTCGTTACAAATTACACATTAAATAGTATATTTACATGTGTTTCAAAGCAAGGGGTCACACAGTTTTCCTTATGTATATATTGTTACATATCCTCGTCATATTTTATACTAGGTAGATGGGCTAGGAGACTATTGCAGGAGGTCAGATCTGAAAAGCAGAGTTTTAACGTTTTTTCTGAATGACCAGAAAGAAGGAAGTGTCGTTTCACAAATGGTGGGGGAGTGCGTTCCACAGTTTTGGAGCTATTGCTGGGAAGCTTGAACCTCCCGCTTTCTGTCTTCTGTAACTGGGGATGGTGAGCAGGTTAGTGTAAGCAGAGCGGGTTGGTCTATTAGAGTTGACTTTACAGATGTGATTCCTAAGGTATTTTGGAGCCTTATTCGCAATACACCTGAGGCAAGGAGCCTCATACGTAAGCACTGAGACAAGGAAGAGGGACGTGGAGGTAATTCTGGGCCAATGAGCTGATTTTGGAGGTTGGGGTAGGGGATGGGAGGGAGAGGGGATGTGTGAGGGGTGGGATTGTGCAATACATCTTAGTGGTCGTCCATGTCCATGCTAAGCAGGCAAAATATGTGGTAATAGTGGCTAGAGAGGCATTTTGGTGCAGCCAGTCTAGTCATTCCTCAGTTTGGAATGACTTTTTTTAACTGGGCATTTCTGATAAAGCAGTCCTGCTAAATGTAATTACCTGGCTAGACTGGCATTAGGGTTCTGCCAGTCTAGCCATTTCTTACTGCGGCACTGTATATTTTTCTGGCCATCTGTGATACAATTATATGACATGATAAGTCAAATATAACGCGCCTGTACACAAGTGTTTTTAGGGAAGGAAAACAGAGGGAGGACTAGACAAATGATCTTACTAAGTCTTGTGTCATTCAGATCGTGCAAGTGCGAGAACGAGAAGTGCAAGGGGAAAGGGAGGGGGGAAGTGCAGGGGAGAGGGCAGGGGAAAGCAGGGCAGCAATGCTCTGAGTAAGTGCAGCCAGGGGCGTGGCTCTGTGCAAGGAGAACAAGGGACTGTAGGGTTACAGTTACAGCCCCTAACTTCTTGGTAGGCCAGAGGAAGTGCAAGGGTTACTGATCAAGAAAGAGCCTGGACCCAGTGAGACTGATGGTAGCCAAGCAACCAGTTGGTACAGCATACAGGTAGGTCAGGTAGGCCAGCAGGGGAAGGAGAAAGAGAGAAAGCAGAGGAGAAGAGAAACATTTTGAGCTGCTTCCGGAACTGAAGGTGGTCCGGATCAAGTTTGGGAGGGGCAGGGAGGCCATTCCAGAAGGAGGCACCTGCAGAGGAGAGAGATCTACCCCCCACACTCTGCCTGGAGAAGCATCTAACCCTTAGGGCTCGAGAAGGAAGGTATTTTGGAAGAGAGCATTGGATGTAGTGCGGATCATAGCCCCAGAAAGCCTTGTGCACAATGCAAAGGGTCTTGAACTTGATCCCTGCAGCCATCGGGAGCCAGTGGATAGATTTCATGGCTGGAGAGAAACGGTCCCTGGGCTTGAGGCCAAGGATAAGTCTTGCAGTCCTGATCTGGATTAGTTGCAAAGGGCGGAGAGTAGAGGAAGGCAGATTGAGAAAGTGGCTGTTGCAGTAGTCCATCCTAGAGAGAACTAGGGCTCTGGAGACAGTGAGCTTCTGGGAGAAAGTGAGAAAGGGAAGAGTCCCTTTGAGGAGATGCAGTTGGTAGTGGGACTTCCTGGCAACGTTTGAGATGTGAGGAGCGAAAGAGAGAGTGGAGTTGAAGATGACACCACGAATGAGTGAGAGAGGAGAGTATGCTGTGGGGAGCCTGAAGGAAAGCCGAGTGTCATCCGCATAACACTGAAAGTTAGAGGAGAAGGTAGAGATCAGGTGGGCCAAAGGGGCCAAGGAGAGGTTGAAAAACCAGGGTGAGAGGATAGAGCCCTGTGGAACGCCACAGATCGAGAGAGGTGCGGAGTGAAAGGGACCAAGTTGGACCTGGGAGGGGTGGTCCAAGAGGAAGGAGGTCAGCCACTCCAGGGCCTGATCCATGATGCCCAGGGTCTCATGGAGTCGATTGATCAGGATGCGTGGTTGACAGTGTTGAAAGCAGAGGAAAGTTCAAGGAGGATGAGGACAGAAGGAATGCTGGAATCAAGGTTAGAGATCAGATCTTCACAGGTGTTCACGAGAGCAGTTTACATGGTAATGGAGACAACCAACAGATTATGGGCCTCATCACGAGTTGGGCTATTAGCCCTACCGCCAAACCCCCCAGCGCTATTAGCGCCGGATCATGGGTTTGGCGGAACGGTAGGGAGAGGAAGAGGAGATAGTGGACAGGATGTCCTGAGTTTTAGTGGAGAAGCAAGAGGCCAAAGCCATACAGAGGGCCGGTTGAGGGAACAGGCGAGGTAGAGATTGCAAAAGGATTGGTCAGTTCCTTGCAGATTCTAAAGAGTTTGGCTGTGTTGTTAGAGGCCGCAGAGACACAGGCTTGACTGTGTGCTCTCTTCTTGATGAGTCTTATTGCTTCGACTGGCATTTTGGTGCAACCACTCTAGGTATGTCTAAATGTGGCCGGGCATGCTTTACTGTAATGTTATTACATGTCTACACTGGTCTACATTGTGCAGCCAGTTTGACATGTTTTCATTGTGGTATGGCATTTTTAATAGCAAATCATTAATGCTCAAGTGCACTGTTGGTGACTTGCATGTATTGGATTGGTGTTACCCCAAAAACAATAGCAAACACTGTGGCTTTTTAGCCAATGTTTCTCAGAAGGTGTGCTGTATATTGCACTAAAACACATATTTATATATTTCTCCTAGTGCAGTGTGCGGCATGCCGGCCCAGAGTGTGGCGCGACCCGTGATTTGTTGCCGAGTTGGGGGGGGCCCCCTCAGCATGGCTAGCAGGAGGGGCCCCAGATCTTGTGTTACGCCACTGCTCTCCACTACACTTTCCTTCCACTACACTTTCCTCCCACTAATCTTAACTTCACTCTCCTCCCACTAAACTACACTTTACTCCACACACTCCATCTCCCACAGTCACCACCTTTCACTCTTCTAGTCACTCTTCCTTACACAATCTCAATCATGCCCCTACTCTCTCACTTAGTCTCACTCACCTTAGATGCACTCTCACACCCAAGTACCAATTTCTCTCTCCAACCTCACCTTGCACACGTGCTCTATAATCCTCCTCTATGCTTTGCTGCACTGTCCTTCCTCCATCTGGTCTCTTGGTCCACCTTCTCCTCCCCTGGCCTCACCTGAACAACCCACACCGTCTTGATTTTCTAGCCTTCCTTTCACCTTTGAGTGGTCCTTCGCCTCAGTTGGTCCCCTGGGCCAACCACTCTCCAGCTCTTCCTAGGGGCATAGTTACAGAGATGAGAAACCATAAATCTGCATGCAAGCCCTGCCCCCTTTTAGAGCACATGTCCACCGGTGTTCAGCAAAACAGCTACAGCCAAAGATTGTTTTAGAGTTTGTATTCGTGGTTAAAGAAGCATCTTGATAACTGGTCTGTTTTGTGCAACGTTTCAATGGCTTTCTGCTTGCCATGCTTCTCCGGCTAGGGAGCTGTCTGACCATGTCCCCAGTGCCAGGAACCCTGGTCTCAGCTGTTCTATGAGACAAGAGAAAAAACACTGACCTGCATAAGTATGGTAGGTATGGGGAAATAAAAGTGCTACTTTATTGTTTCATCCATGCACATGTAGAAGGGATGGAGACTCGTGCCCTCCCACCTACCTCACCCCACCTCTGGGGAATGACAGGCTTTGAGAAGTACCCTATTAGGCCTCCATCCCTAAGTTGAGATGGTTCCCCAAACTCTCTTGGCAGGGTCAGGTGTCTTTTAGGGCCTTGCCTAGGCCTTTCATTGAGATGTTGCATATGGGTGGGGCAAGAATGCAACCCTGTTGGAGACCCTGGTTATCAGAGTGAAGTAGGTTAACTTGTCAGGGTTCTTTAGGTATAATAAGTTAATGAATTGTTGGGAACAGTCTGTGCCATTGAAGCTTATTGAATGCTGATCTGACATTCAGGAATGCAAAATGAATTTTACGGAGAGTCACATGTTTATAGACTGGAAATTAATCGTACACATAGACCCCTAGTGAACTGACCTTAACAAAAGCCTGCCTGAGCAGTCAAGAAAATAAAATACCCTTGCATCCCATCCAAAGTCCTAGTCAAGGTAACCTTTCTAAAAAAATAATCCAGGGAAATGAAGCATGGGTTTCTAGTTAACACGATAAGTTGTAGTTCCTTTTTCTTCAAGGATATTATTTCTGACCAGAATTAGGAACAAGACACCTTGCCTGACTTTTCTATAGCATTAAATCACCTTGCTAAAAAGGGGGCCTAAATGCCTATTTCATGTGTGTACAAATGAACTGGCATACGATTCAGACCTGGTAAGATCCACAATAATGTGGATAAATTAGCCTGTTTAGTTAACTGAACAGAAATGGAGTAATCTCTTCACTAGTTTACATAAATTGATGGCTTTGCATCAAGAGAGAGTAGAGGGCCTGGAACATAAAGTGTGGTATGGTTGGCGGCCAAGGTATCAGCTCCACTAATGTCCAATAATGGACAATAGGCTGGAAAGGCATGAGCGATCATACTCCATCACAGTGCACTTTTCCAAAATTGACTACATATTTGTGTGCCCTAATATGTTGTTGTGTGTTGCTGATCTGAAGGTTTCTTTAAATGAATGGAGTGACCACGCCGCCCTCCAGTGTCTATTAAATATATCCCACACTACACCAGATAAGAGCAATATGGGTATAATTCGGGCAAACAAAGCGGGCACTGGTATTAGATGGACTGCTAAGAGTATACACTTGGCATCGGAAGCACTAAACATTGAAAATTGGTCCCAAATACCCAATTTCAATGTAATGTCTATTGATGCCATAGAAACTTGGATCAGTACTTTCTCCATTACTCATGCCTCCGCTCCCAAGTGGAGCATGATTAGACCAGAGGGTGGGACACTCCCGTTTAATAAAAAGATCAGAGACACCAAGAGGGAATTGAGAAGGGAGCTCCGCACGATCAAGCAAAGGTGCGAACCTATAGAAAATCTTAGGGTGGCTATTAGAAAAAGCAAAAACAAATATAGAGCCAATATTAAAAAACTACGGCTCGCCGAAAGAACTCTGGCATATCAGAAATTGATACATACAATTTGCTCTAAGAACACACGTAGCATCTGGGCACTTTTGGGTGAAGCCAGGGAAACAGTCAAGGGGCAACTGGTAAATCCCATCGGTGCAAAGGAATGGGAGCACTTCCTGCAGAAACGTAATGCCATCTTACAGACAGAGGAAAGGTCCCCGTCGCCACCTCCGAGAGCTAGCGTACCATCTGATATGTCATACACGGCGATATTATCTAAGATAAAAACCCTAAAATCATCTAGAGCTCCAGGCCCGAATGGCCTTGCCAATACAGTTATTAAAGCCCAACCTGAGTTTTGGGCAGGGTTGTTGGCAATTATGTTTGAGAAAATTTTGAACCAGGGGGTGATACCTAAATCATGGCAAACAGCCGTCTTGATTCCGATATTTAAAAAGGGGAATCGGCTAGATCCGAACAATTATAGACTCCTTTCGATGCTGGATACGACAGGCAAACTGTTTGCCTCCCTGTTGCTCAAGGACCTTCAGACATGGGTAGACGAGGCCAATATATTATCCAAATTCCAATGTGGCTTTAGAAAAGGCTACTCCACTGGGCATAATCTGATGGTAATGAACCTGCTGAGATCTAGAGCCCGTAAAAGAAACGAGCCACCACTGTATGCACTCTATATCGATTTTAAAGCAGCTTTTGACCTGGTTCCTAGAGAACGTCTCTGGTCTAAACTTGCTACTCTAGGCTGCCCTGCCGGCATACTGTATTTCCTCAGATTGCTACACCATAATACGTCGGTCAGGCTGAAACTAGACCAGGAGGGACATCTGACTAGTAAAGTACATCAAAACAGGGGGGTCAAACAGGGTTGCGTGACTGCCCCCCTAGTTTATAATCTCTATGTACATGATATTCCTCTTGCTCTAGCGTCTGCCCGCAATTGCCCCCCTAAAATCGGGGAATCTGTGTGTACCGTTATGGCATATGCAGACGATTTGGTCATCTTCGATCATACTATTGGTGGGTTACGTAGATCAGCCATATCATTATGGGAGTATGCCGAATCCAATGGCCTCATCATTAACTTAGACAAAACTAAGGTATTGAGATTTTCCAGTAAAAGAGTGTCCCGTGTGAATCTTATGGTAAACCATAATCTGATTCCATACGCTCCACTCTATCGTTACCTAGGTATTGACTTTGAGCCCAACGGGGATTATGTGGCACTTAAGCTCTCACGTACAACGCGAGCGGCGCAAGTAACATCTCTTATAGCCAACTTCTCAAATAATCAAGGAGGATTCACCCTGTGGGGCACGCGCAAATTGTATACGCAGGTATTTATCCCTATGATGACATATGGCCTAGAATCACTATTAGACCTAGATCTTAGTTGGCTACAAGTCATCGAGGGGAAATTCTGGCGTCGTATACTGGGCCTGGGTCCGGGAGTTCCGATGGCAATTATTCGATTGGAACTGGGACTTCCCTCTATGAAGGCTATTGTCTGGAAAAGGAGACTGGGGCACTTCTTGAAAATGCGTAGTGTAACAGCTAACCCTCTTCTGACCACTATCCTCCAAGAATTATGCAAGAAACAAAATTCTCCGTCTCCATATACGATGATGCTAAAACATCTTACCACTATTGGCTGGACCTGGCGAGAAGGGCCATACTCTAAACAAGCTCAAAATGCACTTGACAAGCGGGTGGAAATGTGGGATTGGCTGGAGAATTTTGTTCACCTTAGCTCGCTGAAAAGTTATGCATTTGTACAATATAGATTGTATTCATTTATGCAACCACAAGGGTACCTCAATCTCTGCCCCTCCAAAAAACTGCGGCGATTTATTCTACTATTAAGGTTGGACCAACTTCCTATCCTATTGGTTACGGGTAGAAGACTACAGTTACCAGTGGAACAACGCACCTGTCGGTTGTGTAAAGGATACAATGTTCTAGAGTCAGCAAGACATGTACTGACTGAATGTGGTACTATGATCCATGTAATCCAATATTACTTGGGGATGTTCGCCCACAATCTGGCATCAATTGGAACATTATTATTCTGGCATCACTGCATGAACTCTGAGAGTATGCGAGTGATGTTAGCTCTCTTCAATATATGGTCCAGGATAGAAGAAATATTGGAGATACAGATTTGAACCCAGTACTCACACTCTAAATATTCACTGTGCTCACCACTAGTTGTTAGAAATGGTTTAAGCCCTGCTTTCTCCTTTGAATTGCTGTCCGTATGTTAGTGTGGGGTATACGGGACATTGTGTACTGCTTCGTTTCTTCTTGCCTATATGCTACTTGAGCTCTTAGATTGGTTTCTTTTGTAAATGGTTTGTTCTTATTATATTGATATATCATTTTTATCTTCTTTGTCAAATATTTGTTATCTATGTATTTAGCAATCATATGTGTAAAGTTTATTAAATAGACTGTATCACATTAACTAAATAAATAAATAAATAAAATTGATGGCTTTGCATCAAGAGAGAGTAGAGGGCCTGGAACATAAAGTGTGGTATGGTTGGCGGCCAAGGTATCAGCTCCACTAATGTCCAATAATGGACAATAGGCTGGAAAGGCATGAGCGATCATACTCCATCACAGTGCACTTTTCCAAAAGGACGACTTAGAGTACTTTTCAGGGGTTTCCCTATTTCAAGTTAACTCATGTATCTTCTTTGTATTGCTTCCTGATCTACTATATAGAGAGCTCCCCAGGAGTAGTTACATTTTCTGTTTTTTAATAACTCCTGTGTCTGCATCAATTCAGATTTCTCAGAAACACACAGTGGCCCTCCTCTAGATTTCCTGTACAGTTTGATTAATAGCCTATGAATCCCTACTTTGAACCAGAAATGGAGGCCCTCAAGTCTATTGAATCAGTGAATACATATGGGGATGCATCAAAATGTTCCTTGGCCGCTTGACGCCCTTTTTGTTATTATTCATAGCAAGATTATCTGTGTAAATTGTTTTGGGGATGAGATTAGATACTTAGTACAATGCAATAGCCAACAAGTACAAACCAAGGCGTCATGACCACTTTCCGCTCGTTCATGCACATATAATGTCATGGTCATTGGACAGTGCTCCAGACAGACCAAGTAATATTCGATCATTGATGAGTCCATAGCTGATCTATAAGTAGGATGTGCAGGAGAATCAGAAGAAAGCATTCCATTAGTGGCCAATAATGAGTTCTTGATGACAAAATCTAATGGTTCAGTGGAGGCATTCCTGTTTTTTGGCAGATTTGCGGGAGGGCCGCCTCATGCTTCTCAGCCTCACTCCATATATGCCCCTGCATTAGGGGATAAACGGGTATTCCACACGTAGCATGCTGTTGCCAGAAAAACCTTTGCATATGAGTCAAACACTTGATCAGCCAGTAAGGACATTTTTGTGTGAGTACAAGAACTTAAGTGGCAAGATTTCACAAGACTTACAGCTTCCCTGACGTTCAACCAAAGCACTCTCCATGTCTTTCAAAACGATATCCAAGTCTCCTAGAACAACTACTAATAATTTGAAAATGAAATGTTTTTGATTCACATTCCTAAAACTTTGTTTCTTCTCCTTTTCGTTTGCAAAGGTGACATCTTGGACCTGCAGGCATATCGTCCTTGGGAGTTCCTCGCCAGCTTCCCCTGCAGGACAGTGTTTTTCCCGTTAATTACATCTGGCGCCACCTTCTGGATTATGAGTTCTTTGACACATTTGGGCCTCCTGAGAACCCCAATCACCAGCTACTCCCTCCTTGTGCTTCCAAGACTCTGCTTTACGATATTTTCCTTCCTTCTCGACTACAGTGTGTATCGCTTAGCTCCATTTTGGACAGCAGACCGCTGGAGAGCTATGGTCCTGCTTGCTGGGTCGTATGTCACGCTAGTGTTTTATACAAGAACATTTAACAATGTAATAGAGGGCATTTTATTTGCTATCCTTCTGATGCTGGTTTCATCCAATGCTGCTAACAACAGTAAATCAAGAACGCCTTTAACCAACAAAGCCAATCACAGTAGCCTAATAGGAGCCATTTTGGTTGCTGGATGCTTCAACAGGCCTACTTTCTTTGCTTTTGCTTTTGCTCCAGTGCTTTATTGGGCTGGGAAACAGACAGGCTTTATCTTTGACCTGAAGACAATCACCATTAACATATTGAAGCTTGTACCGAGTGTCACTTCCACAGCACTAATTTTCATTGCAACCGACACTGTATATTTCAATCACAAGGCACCAGAGGATCACCAGTCTTTTGGGATCAACCATGCTGAAGGCTTCATAGCATTAGCCAGCAAGAACATAGTGGTAACTCCCTTAAATTTTCTCAGGTACAACATTAATCCCCAAAACCTCGCACAGCATGGGTTACACCCTCGAATCACTCATTTTGCAGTCAACGGTGCAATGCTTTTTGGAATTCTCCATATATCAGCTACTTTATCAATTGGGAAAGTACTGACAAAAGCAGGCTCTGACCATCAGGCGACCCGTCCGATTCTGCTCTTGTTCTATTTTGTTCCATTGGCTTTGCTCTCCCTCTTTCCTCACCAGGAGCCACGACATATCATACCTCTGATTGTACCACTAGTCCTGTGGAGCACACAACAGAAGCAAGCAATTCCCTGGAAGTCGGCAATCATTCCATTCAACTTGCTGGGGGCCCTTGTGTTTGGGTGCTTGCACCAGGGTGGTCTAATACCATGCATGTCTCATTTAGAACAAGTCATACACACAAAGGGGGCACTGGAACCTACACATTACACTCTGTTGTTCACACACACCTATATGCCACCAAGGTACCTACTGAACTTAAAAAAACAGGATACCTCCGTGCAGGTGTTTGACCTTGCGGGTAGGGATGAAAGTCAGCTTTGTAAGACACTGGCAGAGTTTGTGAGAAATGTCTCGCATGGAAATTCACCAAACAGAGAGGCTAGAAGGCACTCTTTTTATGTCATTACCCCCGGCACTGTCAAGCCAGCGCTCAATAAGTGTGGCATTGCTTTTAAAAATGAAACATTCCTTTTCCCGCATTTGACCATGGAAGACCCACCTCAAATCTCAACACTGTTTAGTGACAAGTGGAGGAGTCAGCTAGAGCTGTACATCCTTCAGCTAGAAACACATGCCTAGAGGGGAAGGAGTCAGCTAGAGCTGTACATCCTTCAGCTAGAAACACATGCCTAGAAGGGGAGGAGTCAGCTAGAGCTGTACATCCTTCAGCTAGAAACACATGCCTAGAGGGGAAGGAGTCAGCTAGAGCTGTACATCCTTCAGCTAGAAACACATGCCTAGAGGGGGAGGAGTCAGCGAGAGCTGTACATCCTTCAGCTAGAAACACATGCCTAGAGGGGGAGGAGTCAGCTAGAGCTGTACACCCTTCAGCTAGAAACACATGCCTAGAGGGGGATGTAGTCTAGTGGCTCAACTGCTGTGTGTGAATCAAGAGGCCAAGGTGCTGCTAATCCAGAGATGTATCGTGTGCCTTGTGGAAATTCCAGTAGTCTCAATCAAGTTTCGGACAAATGGGTTTTTGGATCTTAAAGGATCTGCTAGATTGAGACTTGTCATCTATGTCTAATATTATAATTGGTTCAAGCCAGTATTTGTATTTCTCTAGTAGAACTTCTGTTCTTTTCTTTGCATTTGCCATATCTCACTCGAAAAAAAAAGAACTCTTATGTTGCAACTGGATTGAATAGAACCCATTTGCAACTAGTCAACAGGAATTTTAAACTCAAGTCCTCCCCATTATCATATTCACGTTTTTGTCATGTGGAACCAGCCACGCGCCACGCAGCATATTGTTCTATGTACAACTCTTCATTTTACAGATAATCATGCTAAAAGAAATGTACTGTAGAAAGCGCTGAGTTGTTTCTTGGAGCCAAGTCTGGGGTAAGTCAAAATACCTTCAGAAAATCTCCAACTAATGGAAGATGTGCATATGCATGGAGTAGCACAGGGAGTCCAGTACCTACTAGAGAGAAGACTGCCATTTTGTCAGCGCGGAGGATGTTCTCCTACCAACAAAGTCTTATCTTATTCACTGTGACAAGTTAAGCTTCACAGAGTATGAGTTAAAATGATGATGCATAAAATGGTCGAATTATGGAATGAAAAGTATAATTTACCCATCACAGTTGGACATTTTAGGGCAGAGGAGGGGAAAATCATAGGCATCTGCAAAAGGTTACCCTAGCAGACTGTGAAGATGTGCCTTGTGTATTGTAGGATCTGTAAATAACACAAGTAGCCTATCCCTCACAAGCTCAGTAGAAGATGATGAGTAGGGTTGATTGATGCAAAATAAGTTACTCATGAAGTTAACTTAGGATGCTTTGTGGGGGGCTGACGGTCGATTGCACAATTGGTTGCTCCTGGGTTTAATGTTAATGTTAATTTTAAAGGTATATATATAGCGCACTGTCACCAACAGAAAGAAAAGTGGAGATCAAGAAAATTGTGCCAATGAAATGTTTACTGGCGATACAATTTTTATAGATTTGCAATAGTTGTGTTAGTATAAACAATTTCTTCAATTTTCAGTACATAGTAAACAGAGTTCCTTTTGTTTCCCTCTATTAGGTTGCATAGAGGAAATGTTTCATGGAATTGCTTAGTTTTTTTGTTTGTTGCACTGTTGTGCTTTCTTTCTAAGTTCACGTTCACTAAAGTCCTCACAGTGTCCTCCGTAGTTTGGCAATATTATGCCCTTTTAAATTTCCATAGTCCTCACAAAGTCCTCATTGCACTGTTGTGCTATCTTTTAAGTTCATAAAGTCCTCACAGTATATTCTGTGGTTTGGAAATGTTGTGCCTTTTTTATATTTTACACTCACAAAGTCCTCATTGCACTGTTGTGCTGTCTTTTGAGTTCATCAAGTCCTGTGAGGACTTTAGTGAACGTGAACTTAAAAGAAAGCATAACAGTGCAACAAACAAAAAAACTAAGCAATTCCATGAAACATTTCCTCCTTGCAACCTAATAGAGGGAACCGAACCAAAAGGAACTCTGTTTACTACGTACTGATTGAAGAAATTATATATACTAATACAACTATTGCAAATCTATAAAAATTGTATCACCATTAAACATTTCATTGGCACAATTTTCTTGATCTCCACTTTTCTTTCTAAGGTTACATTATTTTGATACTGATCAGCCTTAGTATCAGGAGATCAGAGTGCAGCCTTGTAACCTTTACCTTTTCACTTCCCAAATGAGTCTAATTTAAGAAGGTATCACTCTAAGTTGCTTCAAGGCTGACAATTGCATACTTTTATGGACGCCATCACCAACAGAGTTGGTCTCCAGGTGCTCAGGTGGATCTGTAAACGAAGGGGGTGGGGGTTGGGTTAGTAGGTGAAGGGGGCATAGGAAAGTGAAAAGGTGGTGTCCAGCTGGCAGCTTCAGTTCGGTGTTCACTGTGCGCTGAGCTTAGGTGTGAATATAGGATCGAAGCAAGTCCTCATGTGCTGTTGTTGCGGTCTATGTGTTGATTGTTTGTTGTTGCGGTGTGGTGAAGTGCGTGCGGTTTGCTGTGATAGAAGTGGTTGTGTGGGTTTTTGTGTGAGTTAAGTATGTAGAAATTTGAGGTTTTGGTCAATGGGTTATATGTCTCTTAATCCTTGTAGTTTTGTTTTATGTATCTGGTTGTCATACTAGGTAGGTATATTCTTTTTCCTGACTGTCTAGTTTCTATGGCAATGGTGTGGCTGGTTCTTAGTTAAGTTATTTGAGTTTAGTACACCCGGATGGGCAAGCATTTTCCCTTAGTTCGATGGTGGTGTTATATTATCATTCCCTGCTCCTTCCTATCTATTTACTGTCGATTGACCATTGGGTAGGTATATTCTTTCTCTTCCCCTTCCTGTCTGTCTATTTTCTAGAGCACTGGCGAGACTGGTCCTCAGCTAAGTTATTGAGCTTAGTACACCCGGGTGGGCGAGCATTATCCCTACCTAGGGAGTGGTGTTATATCATCATTCCCCGCTCCTTCCTATCTATTTACTGTCAGTGGTCCATTGCTGCCTGTGATTACGATGTGGGCCATGGTGTTATTGCTGGGACATACCTTGCCTTCCTTCCCGGTTGATCTGTGGATGTTCTTTGGTAAGATTCTAGGTGTTATCGTTCAATTGATAAATGGATATGTTGTAGATCTGTGTATCCTTACTTCTATTAAGGGTCAAAGGTTTAGGGAATAAGGGATATGTTTCTCTCTCTGCCTAGTTCCGCTGTGTATGCCCTTATGGTCATTCTTTCTAGTTATAGGGTGAAGAGCCAGGATTTGAGGAGTGTCCTGAATTGTAGGTGATCTCTTGTGTTCTCTATGTTCTTTGGTAGTTCGTTCCAGGTTTTTGGTGAGAGGTGAGAGAAGGCGGAACCTCTGAGTTTTCTTTTGCTGTATGATTTGGGTTCCAAACGGATGTAGCTACTGGATCTGAATGGCCTTGTAGTGTGATGTATGTTTATTTTTCTTCTGAGGAACTCTGCACCTTGGTCGTGGATTGTTCTGTGCATTATGCACATTGATTTGAACTTGACTTGCTGTTTTAAGGGGAGCCAGTGTAGCGCTTTCAGCGCTAGTGTGATGTGTTCTCTTCGAGGTAGTTTTAGGAGCATTCTGGCCACTGCATTATGTATGCGTTGGAGTTTATTTAGGAGTCGTTCAGGCATGCCTAGATATAATATATTGGCATAGTGTAATCTAGACATGACAAGAGCGATGACAGTAGTTGTTTTGTTGGTGAATGAGTGGAATGGTAGGATCCTTTAATGCCACCTGCAGGAGGAAGAAGCATTTCTTGATTAGGGTGTTTACTTGTGGCTCCAGAATGAGTTTGTTGTCCATCAGGACTCCCAGGCTTTTTTACAATCGATGATGGGGCTGGGGTTTCACCAAGTTCTATTGGCCATGGAATGGAGAGGTTGTCTTCTCCGTTTTTTGTGATGATCATTATTTCTGTTTTGCCTGGGTTGAGTTTGAGGTAGTTTAAGTTCATCCAGTTGTATTTTTCTCGAAGGCAGTTCTCTAGTGTTGAGTTTTCTTCTTGTGAACCTTGTATTTTATAGACTATTTGTGTGTCGTCAGCGTAGTTGTAACAGGTGAGACCATGTCTTTTGATGAGCTTAATTAGTTGAGACAGTTAGATGTTGAATAGTAGTGGCGAGAAGGATGATCCTTGAGGGACTCTGCATGAGATTTCTCTTGGGCTTGATTTGAAAGGTTTCATCCATATTGTTTCTGTTCTATTTGTTAGGAAGGATCTGATCCATAGTAAGGCGTTGTCAGTGATTCCGAATTCTTCCAGTCTCATGATGAGGATGTCGTGGTTAGCTGTGTCAAATGCTGTGGATAGGTCTGTTGTTTGAGCCTGCGTTTGCCTTTAGATCATCCTAGATTGAGATAAGTGCTGTATCTGTTCCTCTCATTGGTCTGAAGTACCTGGTTTAATAGGCAGTGTTCTTCTATGAAAACTGGGTAGGGGATGTTGGAGATGGGTCTGTAATTGGAGAGATCCTCTACGTTTCCTGCTGTATCCTTGAGGAGTGGTTTGATGTATGCTGATTTGAAGTATTGTAGCACTCTGCCTGTTGTGATCGATTGGTTGAGGACGATCCTGTAATATTCCATTGGTGTTTCTTGTGAGAGGATTGATTTGTAGATGTTAGGGGGGCAGGGATCCGCGCGGGAGCCTGATTTGTTTCTTTGATTTACCAGTTTGGCGAAAGTCTCCACCGATATGTGCGGGAGGTTTCAGAGTTTGTTCCGGTGTTCCTTGCATCAGTGGGTGTCTTCAGTGTTGTGGTCGCATGGTCTGTTTTACATGGTCTGTTGGATGGTCATGATTTTATTTTTGAAAGGGTCTGTAAGCTCACTGCATAGTTTCTTCGAAGCTATTGGAGCGTTGTTGCAGCCGGGTGGGTTTTTTATTTCGTTTATGTTTTTGAAATCGTTCTTTTTGGGTGTTTGGTGCTTTGAGGATTCTGTTGTCATAGTATTTTCTTTTTCCTTTTTGTATTTCCTTTTTGTATGAACGGGTATGTTGTTGAAGTTTTAATTTTTTTCCGTAGTCTTTATTGATCCTCCATTCTAGTTCTACTTTTCATTTTTTCCTTTTCATGGCGCCCAGTAGTGGGGTGAACCATTTTGCTGTTGCTCTTTTGCGGGATGGATTGTAAGGTTTTTCTTCGGCAATCTCGTTTAGCCAAAGATTCTCTGCAGGGCTGACCAACACATAATCAATTACTCACAGGGTTAGCCAAAATAGCTAGGCGTAGCTTACTGATACAATGTAGGTTACAGTGGGGGTGAGGGGGTAAGCTCACTATTTTAGTGCTCATCTCAATGATTGGACTAGCTTGCACTTTGCAAGATTGAATTGTGGAGGGCCCAAACAGACCTTTTTACTTCCAAGGTCAATAAATTGAGTACTAATAAATTGGTTAATAATGATGGCTATTATTTTATCAATTAGATGCAAGAGGAGTCTGGCATTCAGTCCTACGTAAAAACTTGATATACACATGGGTTTAGCACAAAATGTTGTAAAGTTCTGACCAAAGCGGTTAGACATGGGGATAGCCCATGGTGGTGTGCAGGGTTGGCCAGTGCTCTTTGTTTTGAACAATGTGTCACCACTGCCCCCCCACATCAAAGGACGCATAATTGATTGTGTATTGGCCACTAATATTATTTCCATCAAAACCTACTGTTTCCATTTCAGTGGTTTGACCATAACAACCAGGCATATAGGCAATAGGGCAATACCTGAACCAAAAACACAAAATGATAGTGTGGGCCTGTTTTTCTGGTCAAAGTGAGCCACTTTTTTGGTCAATGTGGACCAGTTTGATGAGTTTCTTCCCTATGCGGCTAGTAGTTTTGACCATTGTTGCTGAATAAACATTCTTTACATTGCATAATTTGCATTACAATTTATCAAAACCTTGGGTACTATTCAAACAGTTTGTCACAAAAGGCATGAATTGCCATATGCAACGGTGGGCCACTTTTTGATTGTTGCCCGAGACAATTGTATGCCCCGGTCTGGCTCTGATAACGACCTGCTTTTCTAAATCCCTCTTAATCCATCATTAGGCAGGAAGACTTCTTGCATCTCCTACAAAGACAGGCACCATCATATGTACAACGTGAGTATGAAAAAAGAGAGCAACTTATCATTGTGCCATCTAGTACTTTCCTAGTTATACATTCTCCCAGTCGAATCCTAGATTCTGGATCTAGTCTGAACCAGAACCCACACCAGGGGTGGATACATTGCAAGGTAAAAATACAAACCAGGCCTCTCCCGCCAGGGACAACAGATTGCATCGGAGAGCAGCAAATATGCTCCAATTGAAGGTAAGGGCGGCAGAAAAATCTCACTTCATACAGGAAGGCGAACATCCTTTCCCTGACCCTGTCCAACACATCATTCTGCTCTACATACCCTTTTGGGCAGGCGCAGAACTTGTAACCCAACTATATGATTTCAAGGAGACCCTTCACTCAGCTGACGCAGAACATTGCTGACCAATCTCTTACCAAATGAAACCCACCTCTTCCTGCCACTTCTCCATAATATATTCTCATTACTCAATGCTCCGTCTCTTTTCTGCTCTCCGCCAACATGTAACCTGGTAACCAAAGATGTTACAAATGTACCATTATGCAACTAGCTGACTAGACCTCTTCTGCTGTAGACCGTGTGCGCTATTAACAATAAACATATACCACGTCTCATGTTCGATAATGCTCTATGTAAAGTGCTCTGCTGCACCTTGGGCCTATTTCTGCGCTGTATCAAATGCCAAAATAAATGCATAACAAGGTCTTTGTGAGTGGCCCGTTGTATGGTTTTGAGAAAAATAATAATTATAATGAACTCAACAGTGAGAGGCTCTCTGTTGCCTCCAACAATCAAGATCGTGCCGCCCGTGGACGGGCCTCGGGTGGCTGAAAACAGCGGGTGGTTCACAGTGTGTTCTCGCCCACTGTTCCAGCCCCCTGGTTGGCTTAGTGCCCTACGCCGGGCGTGAATGTTAAATTCACACTGACATGGGCTCCTAAAATTCACTACTTGACAATTCGGCCCTCCACATTTCAAGGGCTTCCCATACATATCTCGGGGCCATCAAGCAACCATGAACAGCTTCCATGGTACCAGCAGATGCCACCATGGCATAGTAAAAATGCTTTATAGCATAACATTTGGGAGGCTGCCAAGAACGCAACTCTTCACCTTGCCGCTGGGTGAACATGAGTATTGCTGAGCTGCCATTGCTGGCCAAGAAATAGCTACATGGGCAACTGCCGAGAGAGCGTCCTCTGTGCCCGCCAAGCCCACTGGAATTCTTCTACTGCAAGAAGTGGTTAGACAAATATAGTGCTCTAGTGGAAGGAGGGCTTGGGTGTCAGGGGAGTGACTTCTTGTTCATGTCCCTGTGGCTCCGACAAGCAGTGTATCTTAGATTTCCCATACACTTGCAACCATTTAACATTTGTAACTGAACTTGATAGCCTTCAAGTGCATGTATTGTCCCAATGTCTTGCAGATCTCAGTCACTGGTACACCTGCGTCTCTCACGCTCTTGACCATCTACTTGTTTGCAAAGTTCTCCCAATTCATTCAGTATGTTATTGGCCAATGTGTGGATTATTCAGCTACCAATGCATGGCATTAGAAGGCATCATTTGTCCAGGGTTGTAGTTTCCTTCCCTTGGATAGCCCGTGCTATGCCAGTAAAACTAGGTAGGTTTCTCTAGCCATAGTTGGAGTACCATCAGCTCATTGAATTTGCCTTCATGCAGCATCTGCTCCATGTGGGTTTCATCTAACTCAGTGGCTGTGGTGCCTTTATTACTAATGGTACATTTTAAGACTGCTTTCTTATACTTTGATAGCTCCTCACTGTTTCAAGAATAGCTGTCCTTAAATCAGAGGAGGGCCTCCTTCCTGATATCGGCAATCCCGGATGACCCCTGCGCACGGAGACTACCTCTGCCCCATTAGCATCTCCCTTTGATGAGTGTAAGGCATTGACAATCTTCACTGCTGCACTGTTGAGAGATGTGATGATCCTTGCTATCTTGTCCTGCAGTGCACAAGTCCATTTTTTCTGATCGCTTAGTGTGAGTCCACATTAGAACAGCTAGCTTTTCACACAGAGGTCCATCTAGGTAGCTAGCAGAGGGTAGTAATGGCTCAGCTTAAGACACTGGGAACATGACAAGTCCCCCTGGAAGCCATGCAGCATGGAAGATCCATGGTCAACACCTCTGGGGTGGTGTAGGCCCGATTCTTCCCCCTTAACGCATGTAGAGTGGTGATGTGGATGGGCATCTGTGCAAGACACACTGCAAGAACCTTGTATGGTTTGCTCAGTGCAATGTCCAGTGGGTGGCCAGGTTAGATGGGTCGAATTGCTCTACTGCTGTTGCAAATGGCGTACACCTTCACAGGGCCTTGGTCACATACTTGTTAAGGTATTTGAGGTTTTTGATCTTCTGCAGGCCATCAAGGTATGCTAGCAGTTGTGTACTGAGGATTCATGTTGGGGATGTCTCCCACGATGAGACACAGCCTCGGCTTGTACACTTGTTGGGCTACGTATGCTGTAAGTTCTTCCTTGTTGATTGTGCCCTAATGGGACATTTCTATTCTCAGTGGTGTCTCCAAGGTGTATATCAGGTAATTTGTGACATGCTGCTATCTAGATGTAAACTTACTCCCCTTGCTACCGTCTCTGGGGTGGCTGATCCAAACAGGATTAGAATTCATCCTCATTAATTCCTCTAAATAAGTGTGCCCTATGTTTCCTCCAGGGTGATTTGGTACAGAGAAGCCCATTTTGCATGTGTGTCATCTGCTATCCATACATCCTGAAAGACAGGTTACCTGGCAGGGCCGCTGCAAATGGAAGGACAGACTAGGCCCTCACATGCTTAAAATGGGCAACCTGATCACAAGCTTAAAATAACAGCTCCTTCCAAGAAATACCCAAATAGATCATGGCACCAAGAAATGTAGGGGACTAAGAAAAGTGCACCACAATGCAGTGATCAGTCCAGAATAGGGCAGCATGTCTTCCACTTTTTTAGTTAAATGAATGTCTTTGCTAGGCAAAAAGGTAAACACACAAACGATACCACAACTGGGATGAATGCAGCAGGCTTGACATAAAAGGTCAGGATGCTGCAACCTGCTTAGGAGTTCTCGGCAGATCAGTACAGATAATATACTACAGCCGCCTCACTGGGAGGGATCAGACTGGAGGTTATTTTATATTCCAACAGTCCCTACGATCACCAACCCCCAGAAGCGTGCTGCAAGTCCCATTTTCTGATGGCCACTTGGGTGCAACATTAGCAGTATAGATCATCCATGGGTGACATGTTGATAGTACTCACAGCTCGGCCAGACTTCAGGAGAGGGTGCAGTCCTGACAGCATTAGGTGACTGTGATAATGACCGAGAAACCACTGCTCTCCTGCTGCCAGAATGCTTGTTTGTTTTTACAATAACAATTGGGTGTGAAGGGGACGGAAGAGTTCCATAAGATTGTGGACATCTGCTGTTCTTAGTACAACCCAGTGTCAGGGTTGGTTTTCTCCCCGCCACCCCACTAACTACCTTGAGTTTATAAATACTTCCTAACTAATTAGATGTGCTCTAGGCTTAGTAGGATATAGAATGGTTACTTACCAATCACACAACACTGCAATATCTACCCAATGCAGATGGAAATTCCTAGCAAAGCATCTGTTAAATGCCTGTGTACTGGCAACAGTGCGATTGGGGCCTCAAGAGGATTGTGGAACGTGATTGATAGGTTCTTTCAGGAGAATGGCTGACAAGTTGCAAAAAACGTTCTGGGCCCAGGGAATGTTAACAGTACCGGCCCAGACCCTGAGCACAACTCCCTGTTTAGTTGTGAACAGCATGATCAAAATTCAGCAGGTGGTGCCCCGGCACATGTCATGGCGGAGGGATCGTGTGATGGCTGTCCCTAGATCGCGCTGATGGGCTGCTTATCTAGGGTTAGGGGATAGAAAAAGGACTGAGCTTTGTTCATTAATAAGGACCACTGGAACGGCCCAAAGGTCTGCAAGCAGACATTATAACCCGTGCCCAACAGGACACGGTGAGGAAAACAGTATAACAAGTGTCTGGTTGGAGAAGTGATAAAATACAGTCACTAACCGACGAAAGTATTGTCCATTCATACAACAACAACAACAAATCTTTGTGTGCCTGTCACTTTTTTCTTTTTAGTTGTTTGAATTGACAAGCAAGGGAAGAATAATAAAGTAACCACATTCCACCTGCGAGGCATCGTGCACATAAAATTGGTACATAAATACAAGAGTGTGTTCTTTTAAAGTAAACCCAGTAGTGCCTGTGATTTAGTGGTAATAGGGACAGTCCATTTTCTATCCCCTAACCCTACACAAGCGGCCCATCAGCGCGATTTAGGGACAGCCACTTCACGGGGGAATAGGAAGAATGGTTGGAGGGCAGGTTTTGCTAAAGTTACAGAACAGGTAACTCTAAACCAGGAAGGTAAACAGAATCACTTTACCTGATAATTCTTATTGTGTAAAAACGTTTTGGGTGCATTATCAGGTGCAAGTCCCCTTAATGTGTGTATGGCTGAGGGATCAACAGAAACCTCAAAGTGGCTATACCAGAAACGGTATTAAGTGTAAATGACGTTTTAAAAAAAAACGACATTATAGAAGACCGATATAGAAAGACTGCTCTGTGACTGCACAAAGCAGTCATTCTAAATCTAACTGCCACGTCCCTGTCACACGCGAGTGCGTGCAGGGACTGACAGGTGCAGCTGAGAGGAGCACAGGAAGATGGAGGTGAGGTAAGTGTGTGTTTGCGTGCCTGTGTGTATGGTGTGTGGTGATGGGGCATGGGGAGAAGGGGTGTGTATATGTGTTTGTGTTAGTGGGGGTCTTAGGGACGATGTGGTGAAGAGAGTTCAGAATTAATGTGAGGGTTCGGGGGTGAAACCCCCGATTTCAGAGGTGAAGGGGGGGTAAAAGAATTATATTTGGCGAATATTAAAGGCTCCTCCAAATCGGCAGGGAAAAAAATCAGTCTATTTTGTGTGCGCCCTTTACTATTCAACAATATCACATGGAACCCTAGAAACCCTGGTAGGTTATTTTTGTGTGGGTATAAGAAATGGGGTTCGGTAGAGTTAACCAATAGATAATCTTTCTTAAATCTATGGTGTTCACTCCTTCCCTCTCTAGCTTGAACAAAATCTGCCTCCTCAGAGGTTAAAAAAAAGTCACACTCTATGTGGAATTTTAAGTGGACCCCTCTTCCTTCTTGACCATTTGTAGAGTCGATCATGTATTTGACTTGTTAGAATGTCATCCTGGTCCACCTGGAATTTCAAAACTCCTGGCTCCACCACCTTTGGTGTCTTGGATCTTCACGATGGGGGTTGGGCATTAGACTTGTTCTGGGGGTTGGACCACAGTATATTTCCCCTTTTTGTGTTGTGGGTCTGGCTTGGCACTCTTCTGGGTCTCCAGCTGTCATCTGACACCTTGAGACCCTTGCGTGAGTTTGCTTTCAAGTACGTCCTCTCTTGTATCCCTATTCAGTCTCCTACCCCCACCTCTGTCTCTTTCCTTTCTCTCTTCTCTGGATTCCTGCGCTCCTTCTTTTCTCCCTGGACTTCTCACCATTCCAGAATTCTGCCTGTTCCTTCTCACACCCACCCTTCTCTCCTTTCACTCCTTCTCTGTTCTCTGCTTATTCCTCTCTCTTGATCTTTTACTCAGCTTCCATTCCCCTTCTTCACCTCTAACCTTCTCCTTATCTCTTCATCTCCTCTCTCCACCTCATTCTCCCCCGTTTTGCTTTCTGACACCTCCACTCCACTTTTAAGCATCAATCCTCGTTCTCCCTCCTCCGTTCTACTCCCAACCACTTCTTCTCCTATACCCCCCTATGCTTTTCTTAGTCCCTCCTCCGCCCTTCTCTCGACTACCTCTGGTGCTCTCTCCAACTCTAATCCTCATTCTCGTGCCTCTGCTTTGGATCATCTTTTTCTCCTCTGCCCTTCCTCACTGTCCAGCCTTGTGCTCAGCATCTGACCACTCTCTGAACCCCTCACTCCCACGATGCTAGAGAGCCCCACTCCCCTTTTACCTCTGTGTGCAAGGCCATTGTTACTAAAATGTGTTAGTGAATTCAGGCATGCCAGCCTGTCATCGTGCAGACTGATGGTCAGGCATTTGTGGGATTACAGAATCAGCAGGTATTTTTACTCGGTCAGTGGTTTGTGTCACAGGTCTACTCCCCGCCGTCTCCCCGGCGTCAGGACAGACCAGTGGCCATCTTTGTTCAATTTTATTTGTAGAACAAAACATTCTTCGAAATTGAATTCAGACTGGAGGGGAAATAGAAGTTGTTGTGCTTTAAAATGATTTGAGGATACGATTTAACAATAATGGCTCAAGGGCAAGACAATTAGAATTGATTTTAACACAAAAAAGTCACACAGTGGGTAAACACGACAATATTTGCAGCAACTATGTAATCAATCCAGCTATCAAAGTCTTTTAGGCACAAAGCCAACATGCATCAGTAGATGGGGTAAAACCATGGGGCCATTCTGAGGTTAGAAAATGTGTCCCAGGTGAAAATTAGGTTTTTAAAGCGACTCCTATGCTTACCCAGGAGTAGCCTCTAATTCACCTCTAAGCCAGGATCTTGACTGGATGAATATAGAGTATTTCACTGATTTGAAACTAGTGTTGTACTGGATAAGTCTTTGGTCCAACTCAAATTTAAAAGTATATAAAGGTTCCCTGCTAGATTGATTAGCCCTTGAGGGAGGCTAGATCCGCTTTGGGCAGTAAAGGTAAGAAATGTGTAAATAGAAATCAGACTGTAATCTTTGTGCTGAACCCCCAGAGGCAATTAGTGAAGCTTCTGAACTGAAACGGAAAGTTTTACACTTATATGCAGAGTAAAATTCTGGATTTAGGCTGCAGTAGCCTACTTGGCCAGTTATGCCTTCTGTACATTTCAGAGGTTGTCCTTGGAAAACACCTAGATATGCTCTCATCTGCGCAAGAACGCAGATTATATGTCCAGCTGCGGCTAGGCATCTTTCTCAGAAGTGTCATTTGCAAAAAATGGGGTTATAGGTAATAATAATCTTTGCCGATTGTTCTTTCATTGGGCCTCATTACGAGGTTGGAGGCAGCCATGGCGGTAATAGCGCCTTGGCTGCCTCCAAACTCGTTCTGACTCCGCCCTGGTGAATGGAGCAATTACCGGTCCATTCCAAGGTTGGCGGGACCGGTAATTCCCCATTCACCAGGGCCATTCCCCATTCCCTTTGAGCCCCCATAGGGCTCAATGGGAATGGGGAAGGCGCTAATAACGGTACCGCAAATTGCGGTACCGTTATTAGCTCTAGAGTCCCTTTGCGGGTCCTGTGCTTAACGCCTGAAAAAAACAGGCGTTAAGGAAGGACCTGCAAAGGGAACTCGTAGTAGGGCGGTAAGGGATTACTGGCACCGGTGCCCTTACCAGTGCCGGTAATCCCTTACCGCCCACCTCGTAATGAGGCCCATTGTATAGAAACAAGAAAAGTTTTGTTTACTTGCACGAGAACAAAAATAATGACAAGACGAACACTTTATATTTGTCTTTAAAAATACAAAATAAAATTAGTGCAAGAAGGTCTGTCCTTCAGCAGATTATTTGATCAAGGCATGGTCTACGGCGTCATAGAAGTGGACATTCTTTAGAACTATTTAGATGAGGGTTTATGAAAACTAAGATTCCCATAAAAACCAGTGTATATGGCCATTGGTGGAAACGCTATGGTTCCTCATTTGCCGGTTGCAAATGAAATTAAATATTATGTAAACCTTTGCACAATTGAGTTCTCAGGTTTAGCACAAAATACCTAAACCTCAATAATATGTTAACGAGTGATGCCCTTAATGAAATTAGTGCATACTTATGGACATTTGATTTAAATTCGTGGAGAGAATTTAAAAAATGACAAATCGTATTTTAATGTTTAATTATTTTGTGCATTTATGTGTGTGCTTTTATGGCATTTTTCTGAAAGAAAGTAAATAAATAAAAATGTGTACTATCATGATTGCAACTACATTGTGTAACTGCTGGAGCCAGCATCTCCAGCTAGTAGATCTTGTGCTACTGGTAGCTCACATGAAGCTTCCCAGTAGCTCTTTGCATCAGACACCAAAATGAGCACTGTGCATTTATTTTGGTGTCTGATGTCCCTGCCAACTCCCTCTCCTCTTCATGCAAAACAAACAGTTAGAATCTGTGTGCACGGTGATAGAAGGCGCTGCTGCACATGTGCTGCACCTGTGCTGCACCTGTGCTTGAAGGGATTGTGTCAGTATGTTAATGAGGGGTTAACTATCAATAAACTATCAATAAATAAATTAAATTTGAACTATGTGTTGTCTCCATTGTCACCAAGAGGTGCAAATGATGGCTGATTACAAAGGCATGGGTTGCATATTCTGGATGCCATGTGAAACAATGCTGGGGCTGTGATCATTTCAGTCTTACTGTGTTTCTTTAGATTTATTTTGGTTATTGTATGATGGTAATTGTAGGCTTTCAAACAGAATGGGGAAAATAAAGCTACAGCGGAAATCGTTTTTTGCTCAGCGTGTGTGCAGAAAAAAGCCAAGAAAAGGGTACATAACAGAGCACTGTACGATACAGGGTGGGGAATACAGGGAGAGAACATTGAGGAGAGCCGTGGGATGAGAGAACAATTAACAGAGTTGATCCCTTTGGGCTATGCACACAAACCTGGAGATCTACAGAGATCTGTGGGGAACCTGTGGGCATGTGTTCAAATTCTGGCAGCGGATTTTCAGCCTTTCAATACTGGGTTGGAATGGTGCAGTTTATGAACACTGTTTTTGTTATAAAAAAAAGGTGGCCAAAACACAATACAATTTACAAGTAATTCTCTAACACTTGGGAAATTACAATGTGTCTGAAAGAGCTGTACGTGCAAGCCAGGTATGGCCCATTGGTCATGCACCAGAATGGCCTGCATGATTGTTGCAGGGAGAGGCAGCAACCCTGTGATCACCACCCATTATGAATAAGTCGCCCCTCACTTCAACCATACTTTCTTTGCACAAAATGTTTGTTTAACGATTCATATATTGTCTGATTGGGCTGGTATATCATGCGTGCACATTTCCAGTCATCGCTATAAAACTGAATGTTATTTAGTAAAAAGAGATGCCACCACGCTGTGTGTGCCAGTTTGCCAATGTGACTTTTATTTACTGGTCAAAGTTTCCTATTTCGGAAACGTAGATTCATTTGCAGGTGTTCAGTAATGACATGTGTTTCGGCCTTTGGCCTTCTTCAGAACTGGACAAGTTCTAGCTATTTAAATGATATTTAAACCGCCCTTAATAGATAGTGGGAATTTCAATTTTCAGGTATAAGCCCCAAACCTAGTCCGTGGAGTTCTGTTCTCCTCACAGATACATTTCACTTTTTATCTGTGAGGAGAACAGAACTCCATGGACTAGGTTTGAGTATAACAAGAGTACAGTGGGGTAACTCTGTTGACCGCACACGAGGCGACAGACAGCAAGGACCACACAAGAAACTATGGGCCTCATCACGATTTGGGCGGTAACGCCGGCGGTATTACCGCCGGCAGTATTAGCTGTACCGTCAAACCCCCCGGCGCTATTAGCGCCGGATCACGGGTTTGGCGGTAATGGAATTCCCCATTCCCCACTGAACCCATCTGAGAATGCCCCATTCCCCATTGGGCTCAATGGGTAATTTTCGCTCTCTTACCGCCGGTGGATTTCCCACCGGCGGTAATAGCGCGAATTTTCAGCGGATTTCCCCCAGCTCAGAGCTGGGGAGAAATCCGCCGAAGCCTTGATTTGGCGGACCCTTAAATCTGGCTGTAATAGCGCGACCGCCGGATTTAAGGGTTACCGCCAAACTCGTGATGAGGCCCTATATCTTAACACAAGGATCGTGTCGCGCCAAGATCCCTTCAATGCACCCCACAAATATCAGTTTCATGAATGTTATTTAGCCCTGTGATTGACACTTTTTTGCACATAACTTGATCACATGGTTTCCACATTTTTTAATCTGCCCAATTATTTGACATAAAATCTTTTAAGGGTAGTCAACAAAGTAGGCTTTGACTTACTTTTCCTTGGCTAAATTCTGTGACCTGACATGTGAGCATGAATTGTGGAAATGCTAAACTGGCAGTGGATTTTATTTTCTGACGAAGCAAAACGTGGTATATCCCGATTTAAAAAGAAATCGGTATAGTACATTGATTGAAATACTCCTCAGATTATTTTTGCACATGCAGCCCCAAAAGAAACAGATACACTAGCCTTATTGAAATCCTGAGGAAATCCTGGATGCAGATGCACCATTCAGCAAAAGGCAAAAGATGCACCATTTCCATCAAGAGTGGCAAGTCAATTTCTTTTCTTGCAGCATAAAAAGAAAATATGCATCTTTAGTCCTGGGTGCCATCGTTACAGTGGGGTAAAGATAAACGTTGATAGTCATTTTGCAATATTAAAAATTATTAAAATAATGTTCCCAGAGGAAGCTGTCTGCGGGCCTAAAAAGTAGGAAAACTAAGCACTGAATTGCAAATGCTGTTAGTTAGGCACCCTCCAAAGTTGCTAATAATTTGATATACGATAAATAAATATAATGATGAAAAACAAATGTACTTTTACAGATGGTGCAATTGTGAAGGGTGCAGGGACTCCTGTGGCTGAGTCTGCTGGAAGAGATTTTAAAAACTGTCCTGAATGTGTCTGCCATGTCAGGTGTGCAGTTAGGTAAACACACTATGGGGCTCATTAAAGGCATGGTCTAGTAAAAATTTTTATTTCAAAAATAGATAGCCCACATTAAAAAAAAAATACTAGCATCCTCCGTTTTAAAACTTCCTATGTAAAATTTTGAGACATTTAAGCTCAAAAGCAAGCACAAGGGCGCCGCCATTTTGTGAAATGGAGGCCCTCCTGTGCTGGCTTTTGCGGCACTAATGAAGGAAAAGCCAGCCAGCTGTAGTAAACAAAGTCTACCGCTGGGTGGCTTTCCCTTCATTAGTGCCGGGACTCGGAGGACGCGGACCGGAGACCAGAGCAGGAAAGCTGCAGCTGAATCTCGGTAAGTGCTATTTATTTTTTTTACAAAAAATAAGCACTAGCTGCGGTTTTTTTTCTAAGTTTTCCGGGCTGGAGGAGCCCGGAAAACTTAGAAATAAAACCCCAGCTTTAAAAACGTTGTATTTATGTTTGCGGTCGCTTTTGAAGCGACCGCAAACATAAATACAACGCTGTGTTGGAAAACGCTGCGGTTTTAAAACCGCAGCGTTTTCCAACACAACCGTGTTGTGTCTGCCTGAATCTGCTTTTCCATTTGGGGCTCTCGGGCTCCCGGAGCCCGAGAGCCCCAAATGGAAAAGCAGATTCAGGCAGACACAACGCGGCATTGCAGAAAACAACCGCGTTGTGAGTCCCATCGGACTCTATGGGAATGGGGAACACGGAAGCACTGGCACCGTTTATGCCGATGCCGGTGCTTCCGTGACAGTCTGCTTACCATGGCCCCTTTGTCAGGCAGGGTCCGACCTGTTGGGCACAGCGGCTCCGGCAGGCAGACTCGTAGTATGCTGGTCCGGAAACAACGGTGCCGGTAAGCTTACCAGCACCTTGTTTCCAGACCGGCATGCTTGGAATGAGCCCCTATGCCAAGGAAGGTATCAACACTATCAGCCAATGTGATTGACTATCTCTGCAAATCTGCCCTTTTCAGACGAACGTCCCGAAATCAAAACTTTAATCCTGTCTAATAGAATCTGAGGGCTGTAGCTGTTTCAAGCTACACACCAGATTACTGGGCACTGGTGGATAGCATGCAGTGTCAGCCTTCATATTGAATGTCCCAACGGGTTTCCTACATTGTGGTATGCTTGACAATTTTAGGTTCTATGTCGTTTTGCCAGCAGGAGTTCTTTCGGTGGAATTTTTACAGGGAAAATTCCATCGAAAAAACTCATTGAAATACTATTATTTTTTATTTGGAGAGGTTAACCCCCCAAACCTCCTCTTCCTTATATTTTTATACCTACCCCTTTTATCTCATTACCCCCTCTATATTTTGATGAGCTTTCCAATGGAATCGTTTCAGTAAAAATTCCATCGAAAAAAATCCTTTCTGCAAAACACAATATACCCAATTTCTGGAGACAGTTACTAATACAAAATGATTAAATAAATATGTATTTGAAGTTATTAATACCATGGTAAATGCATATGTTTTTAATTTTCTATATAAAGAGCAAATGAACCTGCACCAAAAAATCTTAGTAAAAATTCTCATACCCATGGACATACCACCCCAGTAGCTCTTGCCAATAGCTCCTGCCTATTGGCCATTAACTGCAAGTAGCTCTTGCCAACGTAAAGGTTGGAGACCCCTGACCTAGAGTCTCCTGTTGACACACTGCTGCAGGACTCTGGTAGTTTCTGGTGCATGAAGGTGTGAGAGGACAGGGTCTGTGGACTGATCATGAGCCATTGTCAATCCATAAACCATGCTCACCGTTACCTATAGCGTGGTGCCTAGAGTGGCAACTCTGCAAAGTATTGGACCTGGAGTTATGTTCCAACTTTGTGGCCCATGACATTCCTTACCTTTATAAGGAGCAAGGTGGTTATCAACAGACTTATGTCACGCACACAAATGTATGGATGGACCAGGCCACATGGTCGACCTAGTATTAACTTCCTCTGGTGCCCACATCACAGAGAGGGTGGTGGTCCCTAGCCCCCAGGGTCACCCCAGACCGATCCATTAGCCACAAATATATGATTTTGTCACTTACCTTTCCATCTTCAAAGGAAAGGCCCTTTAGGATTTCTTCAGGGTGGTTATTAAGTTGATGTTCACCTGGAGATGCCCTTCCTGATTCTTAATAGTGAAAGTAGGGGGTTGCAGTGCCAGGAGCCACATCATAATACGTCGGTGAGACGTCTTATTTCTGGCAAGCCAAGTTAGAGTGGTGTGGGTGGTGAGTAACTGGAAGTGTCGGCCTGGTAGACCATATCAAGGAATCCAGGTTCACGGTTGCATGATTTATTTTCCTGTGATAAGACTTTCAAGTGATATGCAAAATGAGTCCTTCACTACCTCTTTTATGGGAGACTATAGCCCGTACCCGACCCATGAAGCATTCATTTGTAAGATAAACTGTTGAGATAAATCAGTCTTAATGAGGAGGAGTGGGTTACTTAAATAACTTTTCAACACTGGTCCACTACAGCTGGTTTGGTTGAGAGGCAATATTTGAAACATGGGGAATACATCTTAGATAATATCAGACTAGTCAAATAAAGCGTTGTATTTCCTTTCTACAATCATGAATCTTTTGCATGGCCTCCATGTTCCCCTCTTGTGAATGCATGAAACCTTTTTCATTCCGGAAGTCCAAATACTTGGCAGTGGGCATGGCCACGTGACACTTTGCTGGATTAGCTTTGTACTCTACCTTTCAAACCTTTTGGGTCACCAAACAAAGACGTAGCATTAAAGTGGCTCATGGTATCATCAGGATAGGCTCTAGCAAAGGCTTGATGAAACTGTAAGACTTGATCACTTAAGTGTTGGAATGTACCAGATGCACAATGGAGCCCAAACAGTACACTAAATTGGAAAAGGCACTCTGGAATTGAGAATGAGGTATTTTCTTTATCTTCCCAGGCTAGCAGAATTTGCCAATAGATATTGGTAAATTCCAGCATGTGTGTGTGTGTGTGTATGCGTGTATATATATTTTCAGTGAAAAAACTTTGTTAAAGGGCCATTATGGTTAAGTTGCACTAATAAAAACCTATCAAATTCAGAGAAAAAAACTTTGTTAAAGGGACGTTATGATTACAAGTAAAATCGAAAAACCCAAGAAATTCATCACTTATGGTAAGCTATGCAACCATACACAGAAGAAAATAAGGTGAATCCACCCTATTATAGCTCCGGAGTTAGGTGCCTGCACGAAATCGCGAGTGCGTGTGACTCCGTGAGCATTTATCAGTTGCCATGGAGACGGGGGCGAGGCGACGTGCTGCCATGGAGACAGCCCCCGCCCCTCCGTGTTCACGCGGAGGGGTGGGGCCCGAGGCGTACGTGCAGCGGCCTTCCCGCTGCAGCGCGTCACCTTGCCCCCGTCTCCATGGCAACTGATAAATGCTAATGGAGTCACACGCACTCGCGATTTCGTGGATGCGCCTGACTCCGGAGCTCCAACGCATAGGAGAGAGGTAAGCGATCGAGCATGTTGCAGACTTGAGAGCGCATACAGATAGCTATGTTTAGTCATACGCTCCACTTCTTCTGGCAGGAGCTGCAATCACTACGTGTGCTACACACGTTTCAAGAAGATTTATATACTACGAGAGGTACATTCTTTTAATCTGACTAGGTCTACTTACCAAGTGAGTGTATCTAATAATAGCCCTGCTAACATTAAGTTTCCTCTCTCTCCTAAATCAACACATTGGGATATTGTTGTGGATATGAATAATTTTGGTATGTGAGTTAAATTATTACGGCTCATGCATTGCATTAACTTTAACTTTGTTGTTCTTTTGAATTATGTTTGGCATTCAACGTATATGTTTGGCTAAGCAGAATCTAGAATCTATACAATATGTACAGCCCTGAAGATGGTTTATGACCGAAATGCATTGGCACATGTACATTGAAAAAGATAACCATTATGTTTGCCTGGCCTCATGAAATAGAAGTACTAAATGAAGTGCAATCAGAGGAATGTGAATAAAAAAATTCCTATGATGAATTCAAACAGCTTTTTTTGCAAGTAAATTATTATTTTTCAAGCCATGCAAGTACTAGACTACTTTCTTGTGCAGCCCTTACAGGGGCCAACTGAGAGCACCAGTTATATTAGGGTGGATTCACCTTATTTTCTTGTGTGCATATTTTTGGGTCCTGATGCCATAGAACCCTTTTTTGATTGGTAGCTCCAGGCTAAAGCAACTATAGAAATTTGAAATACATTATATTTAAGAGTTTGGAAATAAATAAGTGAATCAAACCACGTGGTGCCCACCTATATCCTGCAAGCTATGCATCCATAACTCATGCCACCACCATGCACTGCTAAGGCTAACACCCAGGACTTCAAAGATGACATCACAAATTTCGTGCAAATCCGTTTGGTGGTTTAGGCTGTAGGCATGTGCAATATTTTCTTTCAATGTATGTCTATGCAGATTTCAAATGTTTTGGTACCCCCTATAACGGAACTGCACCAAACATTGCATTCAGAGGTGGCCATATACCTTTATTGCAAAGTTTTATGAGGATTTGTCAAGCAGCGCCAAAGTTACACGAAACCTTTTCCAATAATGTTAGGAGCCTAGGGCATCACCCGTGAAACCGACTTAAATCTCATAAACCAAGTTAACTAAGTAGTGAGATCCTTTTTTTACCCCTGCTTCTCAGAGAGACTTTCCAATTACTTCCCCAATAATACTGTGCCACAATGGTAGGCGCTTTGATTGATTGATATTTGATTGATATTTTATTTCTATCGCGCTCGTACACAAGTGTTTCAGAGCGCGACAAGGCAAGGGAGGGGAACAGGGGAGAACAAAACAGCGATCTTACGAGGCCCAGTGACATTGAGAACGCGCAAGTGCATGGGAGAGGGGGGAGGGGAAAAGTGCATGGAAGGGGGGAGAAGTGGAAAGTGTGAAGCAGAGGAGAAACAGATAAATAACAATAAATAAATAATAAAGGCAACAAACAGTGGTAATGCAGCCAGCCATTTGCAAGTGCTAGGTTTAAGGCAGCAGACAGGGTAGGTCTGATAAGTGCAGGAGGAAAAAGGGGGGGCTGTATGGGTACAGATACAGACCCCAGTGCAAGGGGTGGCCCGGAGGCAGTGCGGGAGGGTGGCAGGGTGAGCAGGTACCTGGGCCCGAAGGACAGAGGGTGGCCAGGTGCACGGTGCCAAGAGAGAACAGATCAGCAGGGGAGAGGGGAAAGCGAAGGCAGAAGAAAAGAGGAAGGTCTTGAGGTGCTTCTGGAACGGGAGATGGTTCTCCTCAAGTTTTAGTTTGGCAGGGAGGCTGTTCCAGAGGGAGGCCCCAGCTGAAGACAGAGATCTACCCCCAGCTCATTTCTTTGAAAAACGACTGACCCTGAGGGAGTTGGAGGTAGAGGAGCGAAGAGCTCGAGAGGGGAGGTATTTGCGGAGGGACAGCTGAAGGTATTTTGGACCCAGGCCCTAGAAAGCCTTGTGGACAATGCAGATCAATTCCCTTCTTGACTATGCCAACTACTTGTATGATGGTATTTCTGGTCATCTTTTAAGACACTTAGAGGCTGTTCAAAATGCTGTAATTCGGCTCTTACTTAGATAACCCAAAACATTTCCTTCCTTCAAGCATTCTTTATATTGGTTACCTGTTCATCAATGTGCTCTATTTAAGATACTGGCCCTCATTACAACTATGCTGGTATCCTGTCAGTAATACTGCCAGGATACCAGCGAATGGTAATACTGTTACTGGCACTCACTCCAGTGGTATTACCGCTAGATTATGAGCGCAGGTAACGGCCGTAAATCCCCATTCCATGGAGTCCCATTGGACTCCATGGGGGGATTGCCGGTATCACTGGCACCAGTAATACCAGTGCCGGATTACTGGCTTTTTTTGCCAGTAGGGTGTCGGAATCACCTCCAGCTGTTAGCTGGAGGTAATTCCGCCACCCCACCGGCAAACTTGTACTTTGCTGGTGCGGAATCGTGACGGTATATGGTAATATTGGCACATTATTTCCACACCAGCAAAGCTGTAATGCAGGCCACTGTGTTTAATATGCAAGTGCACGCACATTCTGGCTCCCCAGTATCTGACATTTACGATCCAATTGTAGCAGCCTGCTAAACTTTTGCAACATCAAAATAAATGTGCATTATTTATTCCTCGGTCTCATTGTAGAACTAGAGGAGACAGACAGTTTTTGGTACTTGGACCCCGTCTATTGAATCATCCTCCATTAGAACTTCGATCGATTGAATGTCTTGGGTGTTTCCAAAATTGTTTTCTTTTGTAATCCTTTATTTATTCAAACCAGTGAGCACACACTTGCATAGCCTGCTTTACAGTTCTACACTCGCACACAAGGACAGTGCCAAAGGACCGACCAGTTTACATTTCACCATTTTCCAACCAATTCGAAAAATAAAAACATTATCATTAACTCCCCCTTCTCGATCTCCCCACCACCCAGTAGACATATGAGTGGTCTCAATTCTCCGATAAAGAGTCATTGGTCTGTTAGCGATTCCTCTGCACGTCTTACACTGCTCGGGGCCAAGATCTTGAAATCGAAACCAGAGACAGAACCCCCCTGTTCCCCAGGGGTATCCTCCCCTCCTACGTTCCCCCCATCTACAGCAGGACTCAGCACTTTTCTGGTGAGCCTTCTTTAATTATACTTTCCAAGGAATGCTGCCCATTCCATCTCTCTAGCGGTTCTCAAATCGTGCAAGACCCCGGTAATGTTTTCGTTTCATACATTTCCCTGGCTTTTCGGGACCACGATTTCTCCTTAGGGAGCTCTTCACATTTCCACCCAATGGAGAGGCAAACTCTTGCTGCCAACAACAGAAAGTGCGGCACATGTGTTAAGCGTCTCCATTCCCCCCATATCCTCTAACTCAAACAACACTAACAATGGGCTACAGGATCTCTCTATGCCCTCCAGGTCTCTCACCCAACCCAACACCTCCTTCCAAAAAGTCTTCACCCTTGGACAGGCCCACCACATGTGCCAATAATCAGCTCTCTGGCTGCATCCCCTCCAGCACAGCGGGCTAGCTCCCTGATACATTTTGGAAAGGTGGATAAGATCATACTGCCACCTATAAAGAAGCTTCATGCCATGCAAATTGTACTGGCAGGAAACAGTTGTTCTGTGGGCGCTTACACATAGACGTTGCCAATCCTCCTGCTGAATTTCGTTCCCAAAGTCGTTTTCCCATCTTTTCTACAGGGCTTCCCCCTCCATCCTCCTGGCACCCACCAGAGCTCTATACATACCGGAGATCATCCCCTTGGCATTGGCAGCCGTTCTTAAAATACTCTCCATAGGCGTCATGTCCCTCTGTAGGCTATCCTCCCATTTGTCTGACATCAGGACCCCCTTTAGCTGCAAGTAGTGAAACACTGACAAGGCCATCACACCCAGCCCCTCCTCCATCTCCTCCAGAGGGATGCACACGCACCCTTTCAATATCTGTCCCACCCTCTCCTGACCTGCCTCAAACCACATTTGGAAGCAGAGCGATTCTTGTAACTCGTCCCTGATTGCGGGAGCTCAGATGTGACTTAGAGGGGACGGCCACGTCATAATCCCCTTAATCTCCCGTTTAGTCCACCATAGTTTCAGAAGTGGACCCATTATCTTGTGGCTGAGCACCTTCTGTGGATTTGCCGCCTTCGGGCCCATAACCATTCTTCCAGGGTTACTGTTCGCAGCCAATGATTCTCCATCTAAACTCATTGCTTATCTCTACCTTTCCCCTTAAGGGTGGAACCAGGGCTCTGAATTGCACTGAGCGGAAGTAGCTATACATGTCCAGGGATTCACACACCCCTTCCTCCTTGGGCCTTATTAGAGTGGAATTGGCCACTATCTGTTTCTTTCCCTGCCAGAGGAACTGGTTGATTCTGCTCTTAAGCTCCAGGAAGTGTTTGCTCGGCATGGCCATGGGCAACATTTGATAGAAGTACAGAACCTTGGGGAGCAGCGTCATTTTGACTGCATTCAGACGTCCCAGCCAAGACATAGTAAGACCTGACCATCTATCTAAATCTGCAAAGAGGCCTTTCAGAAGCGGGAGGAACTTGGCCTCATAGAGATCTTTGGTGTCCTTAGTGATCTCTATGCCCAGATACTTAAACGCCACCCACTGAATCGGGATCCTAGCTCTCGCAACCCACCCTCTTGGTTGTCATACAGTCTACAATATGGTAAACGGATGGACTTCTCTACATTAACCCGCCCACTGCCCATATTCGCCAGTTGCACGCAGTACCTCTGGTATGGATGTGGCTGGGTTAGCCAAGTATAGGAGTGTATCATCCGCGTACATTTCCAACTTGTGTGCCCTTGCTCCAACTTGAACTCCCTCAATAGTCGGCTCTCTTCTTATCATATTTCCAAGAGTTTCCACGGAGATCGCATAGGGGAGAGTCGAGACCGGGCAGCCCTGCCTGGTCCCTCTGCTCAGGTGATATTCCCTGGAGCTTTTCCCATTTACTATCACCTTTGCTGTTGGGGCTCTAAATATCGCCTGCACTCCCCTATGGAAAGTCTCACCAAAGCTGTACTCCCTGTGTACAGCGAAAAGGAACCCCCACTCCACCCGGTCAAATGTTTTCTCTGAGTCTAAGCTGAGCAGCACATGAAACCCTGCCTACCATTCTGCATTGCTCCATAGTGTCTACATTTTTGCCCACTGCGTCCCCTCCTTGTCTTCCCCTGACAAAGCCAACCTGAATCGGGTGTATCATTAGAGGTGGAATCCCCGCCAAGCGGGTGGCTAGGGCTCTGGTGTACACCTTTTAATCTGTGTTCAGGGGGGGAGATGGGCCGGTATGATTTACAACTCGCTGGGTCCCTGCCTTCTTTTGGGATCCCTGCTATCCTTGCCTTCTCAAATGAGCCCGGGGCTATTCCTTCCACTCGTATGCGATTAAACAGCCCCACCATGTGCAGGTATAAAAACCCTGCAAATCTCTTGTAAAACCCCATCATGTAGCCGTCTTCCCTAGGCGCCGCACTAGCAGGTAGCCGACCAATGGTGGGCAACACTGGCGTAGGCGTGAAAGTGGAATCCAGGAGTGTCCTCTCTTCCCCACTAAGGTACGTGAACCCTGCGAGTTGCAGATATTGCTCAATCCTCCCCACATACTTTACCCCGTCCATGGTGTACAGCTCCTCATAGAATAGGCAAAGTACTCTGCTATCTGCTTTGGGTCAGCGATCCATTGATCCCCCTCCCCCTGTATGTGTTCTACCCATCTTTCTGCCCTCTGTGCACGGAGCCTAGCTGCAAGCAGGGTGTCCGCCTTGTCCCCCTTCTCGCAAAACTTCTGTTTTAGAAACTTCAGTTTCCTGACTGTTTCTCCAAAGTCCAACTCTTTCGCTCGACTCTTTTCTGCTTGTGGCTCATCGTAGTCCCCTTCCCCATGCAATTTGCTCTCCAAATCTATAATATTCTTGCGGAGCTCGTCCTTCCTCAGTCTATGTTCCTGCTTCCTTCTGGCCTCTTCACTTAAAAGCAACCCTTGCCAGGTGGCCTTTCTGGCTTCCCACACTGTGCCAACACCTACCTCACCATTGTTGTTCTCTTTAAAAAAAGTTCTCTATCGCTGTGGGGAGCTCTTGGAGAAAGACTGTATCCCTCCACAGATAGTCATTGCATCGCCACCTGGATTCCCCCTTATTCATCCCTGCTATATCCATCTCCATGGCAACCATGTCATGGTCCGGCCAATCCACTGGACGGATGCAACAATCAGACACTCCCCCCATATGCTACTTGTCTAATAGGAAATAGTCTATCCTCGTGAAGGTTTTGTACACCCCTGAAAAGAATGTAAAGCCCTTTTGGCCCAGATGCCCGAACCGCCATACATCAGACAGGCCTTTCTCCTCTAAGGTCCTCTTAAGCCAGTCCCTCCCTCCGTGCTCCTCCGTGCTCCACCGTGCCCTGCGATGCCCCCTACGACAGACTATCTAAGCAAGCATCTGTCCATGAGTTGAAGTCCCCTCCAATTATGATCATTCCTCGCCTCTATGGAGTTTAACGCTTCATCATTAAAGGATGTTTGGCCTTGGTTGGGAGTGTACACCATGGCAAACAACACCCAAACCCCTTCCAGTAGCACCTGCACCATCAACAACTTCCCCTGCATCAGAGCAATCTCTTCAACCTACAGCAGACGGAGGCACCTGTGCATCACTATGCACACTCCTCCTTTTTTACGTGCCCTGGAGGCCCTGTAAGTTTTCCCCATCCCCTCAGGGGCCTGTCCTCCCCCACCTTCAATCGCGTCTCTTATAGGAATAGCACATCCAAGGCGGCGTTCCTGGTTTCCTGACCCACCAGGGATCTTTTGGTGGGCGAGTTCAGCCCCTTCACATTCGGGGTGGCTACCCACAGTAAGCTGTGTCCTGCCCTGGACATTGCTACGTCCTCCAACTAGAGGGTATCCCAGTGCAGTCCTGCTGCCTCCGCTCCATCACCCCCATTCATCGCAGACCTCCTCTCACTGTCCGCTTGTCCCCCATTTGCTCCCCCCCAGTATAAACGGAACTGTGTGATCTACCAACGTAGTCGAATCCAACACCAACTACCATGTAGAGACATCCATTAGACGTTGCCTCCTCTGCCCATCTTCTCCATATAGACCTAGCATTCCAGATTCAGCGTCCAGTCATTCCCCATTCCGACTGCTTTGTTGGTGAGTGGCTGCTGAGCTTCACATATTTCCTCGCATCCTTGCTTCTCTTACGCCTCGAGGGCCCATCACGGGCCAACTCCTCTCTCGAAGCGTGTGGACCCGAAGGGCCATCTGACCTTTCTGCAACCCCTCTATCCGACAGGTTCCGCAAGACTTGCTCTGCTTCCTTGGTCATGGTGACTCTTTATTCCTCCCCCTCCTTCTTGAATAGCAGAGCAAACGGATCAGCCCAACAATATCGAATTCCTTTATCTGTGAGCCATCTTGTCAGTGGGCAGCAAAGTCGTCTCTGCCCCAGCGTAAGGCCAGACAAGTCTTGAAACACCTTGACCTTGGATCCCTAGTATTACACTTCCTGCATTTGCTTCGCTCTTAACAGGACTTCTGTCTTTTCTGTCTAGCGGAGGAATTTGCCCACAATGGTGCGAGGGCTGCCAATAAATTCACTGCCCCCTTTGTGGGGATGTTCAATCTGCACCAGCGTACTTCCCTCCACTCGAAAAAAGAGATTCACTATGTCCTGCACTATTTTCTCCACTTGTGCCGGTGTCTCCCCATCTTTAAGAGCAACAGCATATCGACTAAAGACTTGTTGTACCCTGAGGGGTACCAAAGGGAGGCAAGATTTAGTTACTGAAGTATTTTAAGCCTTGGGACCCCGACCCGAACCCCAGTTGTGGATACTTTTGCTCTATTCTCTGTTCCTTTTAGAAGGAAAACCATAGTAAAGTGTAGAGAATAGTATTCAATACATGTGATGAGCCACGCGAATCGTCACGCAAAACCTTGCCTCATAGTTACCATGGGAGATGGGTGTTCGCGAGGCGAGAGCGACAGTTGACTGAGAGGTATAAGGAGCGGTTGTGCCGGTGGGCTCTGTTACAATAAACTTGCGTAAATCTTACTTTTACTCGTGTCTGCCTCATCACTACAATTGGCGACGAGGGAGAAGACCTCACGCAGGGCCCGCGGCGGAGCACGATCCACTTCAAGGCCGCACGTTGTGAGTTCCGGCCCCTCCCGTGCCTCTCACTGGGAGGTAGCACGGTGCGAGGTGCTGGCAGAGCCTGTGACGGCTCACTCACTAGGGCAGCAACTTCAGGAACCCTGCCCCGCTCCCCGGTATCAGATGGCCAGACAGGTGAGGAGGGGCACAGAGGGAGCGGGGAGGTGAGCGAACCGCACGACAGGAGAGTGATAGTTGCGGTGCTGTCCTAACCAAGGCTTATAAGCCTTGCTTCTTGAGCTACGCCCACTTCCAGAGACAAAACGTGCCCTATTGCCACACGGAAAAGAAAAAGTAAACAAACAAGGCTGTTTTCTTATTGGAGTCCACAGAAAGAGAGAAAGAATATCTCTGTATTGTCTCCACTGATACAAAGTTAACATTACATATTGAGTGAAGTTTAAAGTCAACGGAGATTCTCAACATGGCAGCAGCTAGCATGGCCCCACCTCCACCCTTCTTGATGGAACCTGGTGTCCCACCAATAAGATGGGACAGACGGAAGAAATTATTTGACACTTATTTAGTGGCAATAGGAGGGGATAAATTTGCTGCGTCCAGAAAAGAAGCAATACTTTCACATAATTTGGGCACGGAGGGTTGCAGTGTATACGATGGTCTCCCTCAGCCTCCGCTAGAAGGCCAAGGTGAGGTGGATCAGTACACCTTGGCAGAAAGAAAATTAGAAATTCATTTTGAAGCGAAGAAAAACATAACGTTCGAGAGACACAAGTTTTTCCAGAGAACACAGGAGCCCAGTGAACCAGTAGATAATTTTATTGCAGCATTGAGGTCTCTTAGTCACACATGTGAATTTGGACAATTAATGAGATGCACCAGTAATTTGAAAATACAGGAGAGATTGTTGACAAAAGATGCATCTCTGGAGGTGGCGGTAGAAATTGCCAGAGGGATGGAGCAAACACATAAGTACATGGCGACCATGAAAGGAGAAAAACAAGAAGGCGAAGTAGCAGCTGTGAGAGGAATCCGGAAAACCAGTTTGAACAAAGAAACCAAGTGCTATAAGTGTGGCAGCAATCGACACATTTCCATGAGCGCATTTTGCCCTGCAAGAAATGCTTCGTGTTTAAAATGCAATAAGAAGGGGCATTTTGCCAGAGTATGCAGAGGAGCTAACCAAGTGAACTATATTGAACCAGGGATGAGAGTGCCGGAACAAGAAGAAAGTGAAAGTCCACTTCAAAACCAACAAACCAAACATGTGTTGGAGATAGCGGACTTATCAAACAAAGGGAAATCTTCCACCGATGTATTCTTGATAAATGGAAGAGTGGTCACGCTAAAGGTGGATAGTTGCTCACCTTTGACTTTGGTATCCAAAAAGACTTATGAGAACTGTCTGCATGGCTCAATCAATGATCTAAGACAGCACAGTATAGAACCATATGCATACGGCAATGTTAGAATCGAGATATTAGGAAAATTCCAGGCAACTGTTGAATACAAAGGAAGAAGTTGTGACTCAGACATATATGTGAAACAAGAAGGATCCTCCCTGTTAGGGTGGAGTGAGCAACATAAACTAGGAATACGTATACAGGCAAATGCAGAGGAGCCAGTAACAGTTGCGGAAATTAATGACAAGTGGGAAAATAAATTTCCTGAGGTGTTCCAACCTGAGTTGGGGATGCTTAGAGGGTTTGAGCACGAAATACGAATGAAAGCTGGTGCTATACCACGAGTACATAAAGTAAGGCATGTACCCCATGACTTAAGAGGAAAATTGAAGGCGGAAATTGAAACTCTGTTACAGAAGGGTATCATAGAAGAAAGTGAGAGTTCAGAGTGGTTGTCTCCTATTGTAGTGGCTATGAAGCCAAATGGACAATTGAGACTATGTGTAGACATGAGAGATATCAATAGGAACATTTTAATCGATAGACATCTTTTACCCATAATTCGAGATGCCTTATCCACACTCAAGGGAGCTAAAGTCTTTTCGGTGATCGACCTTTCTCAGGCATATCATCAGATTCCTTTGAAAGAAGACTGCCAGAATCTCACAGCATTCATAACGCCCTTTGGATCATTCAAATATTGCAGAATACCATTTGGGCTAGCTTCCGCAGCCTCTGTGTTTCAGAGAGTGATGGATATCATATTGGAAGGGATAGAGAACATTGTGAAATTCCAGGATGACGTACTTATATATGCAAATTCTGTAACTGAACATGATGAGGTGTTGTCGAGAGTGTTGAGCAGAATGTCTGAAGTGGGTTTTACTGTAAAGAGAGAGAAATGTAAAATAGGAGTTGACAGAGTGGCGTATCTGGGAAACGAAATTGATAAATGTGGTGTGAAACCAAAAAGGAGTTTGGTTGAAGCGGTAAAGAACGCACCGGAACCTTCCAACAAGGATCAAGTGAGGTCCTTTTTGGGCCTTGCGGAATATTATCATAAATTTGTTAAAGATTTCGCGATAGCCTCTAGCCCATTAAGAATGTTGTTGAAGAAAGGTGCCAGATTTGAATGGTCATTGGAGTGTTGTGCTGCATTTCAAAGCATTAAGGATGTAATTAGCGCAGCTCACTCGATCGGTAAATTCAACCCTTTAGATAAGACCGTATTGGTAATAGATGCCAGTGTGTTGGGATTAGGAGTGACATTAATTCAATATGGTGTAGGAAATGACGAAAAGGTAATTGCTTTTGCATCCAGAGCGTTGAAGACACCAGAGAGTAAATACTCTGTCATCGAAAGAGAGACGTTAGCTATGTTTTGGGTCATCACGCACTTCAAATACTTTTTGTGGGGCAGATGTTTTACAGTCAGATCTGACCACAAACCCTTAGTGCAGTTGTTTGAGAGTGGAAGGTGGGCCTTAGGCTCTCCTAGAATAAGCAAGTGGGGATTAGGATTACAGGCATATAATTTTGAGATGAGTTTTCTGCCGGGAAGAGAAATGTAGTGGCAGACTGCCTTTCCAGGCTGCCCTTTGAGAATAATACAGTTAATGTCGATGAGAGTGAAGTTCAGGAATCAGTAGTGGCTGAAGTGTTGGATGCTATCAGCGAGGAGATGTGGTCAAAGGGAGAGGAATCTGATTTAGAGTTAAAGTTAGTCAAGGAGTGGACTCTGAAGGGATGGCCTCAAAAGAAGGATTTGGAGAGGAAGTTTGATGTTTGGTGGGAGCTAAAAGAGGAATTGAAAATGTATGAGAATAAACTGAGGAGAGGGAGGTGGTTTGTTCCTCCAGAGTCAGTCAGATGTAGTCTATTGGAACTGGCTCATGAGGGTCACCCTGGTGAAGGCGCCATGAAAAGGAAATTGCGAAAGGATTATTGGTGGCCTAAAATTGACAAAATGTCTGAGGAGTGGGTGAAGGATTGTGTCTTATGCCAAGCGAGTGACAAGACCAAAGTAGTACGTGAGACCCCATTAGTTCCCAATTCTGTTCCCAGTCAACTTTGGTCAAAGGTTGCAGTGGATATCATGGGGCCTATAAGGGGGTTAGGTGGAGGTCTGAGATTTTTATTTGTACTTGTGGATTACCATTCAAAATGGGTTGAGTGGGAAGCGGTCAGAGAAGTCACTGCAAGAGAGTTAATTGCATTTCTGGAAAGGATATTTCTTAGAGAAGGAGTTCCAACTGAACTGGTATCGGACAATGGTGTTCAATTTGTGTCAGAAGCTATGAAGACATTTCTTAGTAGTTACAGTATAAAACACATCAAAATGGCATTATATCATTCCAGAGCGAATGGGCTAGTTGAGAGGGTGAACCGTTGGCTGAAGGATGGTTTACAATTGGCTATGAGAGGGAATCAACCATGGAGAGAGGTTTTGAATGTAATGACGTGGAGTTATGTAACAATGCCACATTCGGTGACAGGAGTGTCACCGTTTGTATCCCTCAAAGGGAGGGAACCAGGAACGAAATTGTGTCCGGGTTGGTTAGGAGTGGCCAAGGTGGTTCATGTAGATAGAGCACACATAATGAGACTCATAAAGGTCAACCAAGAAAGAAATATAGCAAGTTTCAATGTTCGGGAGAAAGTGAAAGAACGGGAGTGGAAAGTAGGGGAGAGAGTTTATGTGAAGAACCCCAGGGTGGTGAACAAATGCGTAGAGAGTAAATATTTGGGGCCCAAGAAAGTTTCTGCAGTAAAAAAGTCTGTTGTAATATTGGAAGGGGGAGAAGTATGGTCTAAAGGAAGGATTGCGAAAGTGAGGGGAGTGAATGAGAGTGAGGGGAGAGTAGAGCATAGTAGTAGAGGTGACTGTGGCAAGAAAGATGAGTGGAACGGGGACGAAGGCAGGTCGAGGTCAAAACCCATCTGGTTAAGAGACTATGTCAAATAAAGCGTTGAACAGTGGTGTTTATGAAATACATTTTCTTAGGTTTCTATTATACTTAACAGTACAGTTATGTCTTGATAGTTTCCTATTTGGGAAAACATTGTAATATGTTCTCTTTTTAAATTTGGTGTGTGAAATGTTATTTATTCCAAAAGGGGAAGATATGTAGAGAATAGTATTCAATGCATGTGATGAGCCGCGCGCATCGTCAGCGAAACCTTGCCTCATAGTTACCATGGGAGACGGGTGTTCGCGAGGCGAGAGCGACGGTTGACTGAGAGGTATAAGGAGCGGTTGTGCCGGCGGGCCCTGTTACAATAAACTTTTACTCGTGTCCGCCTCATCACTACATAAAGCTCTCCAGCTTGAATCTTATTGGTGTCTGTGGCAGTGTTTCCCAATGTCATTGTTGCATGGTGTAGTGCAAAAGGTATGCAGTGATAAAATCGCTGCAAAAATGTTGCCTGACCAAGAAATCGCAGCAAAAATTCAGTGGTTGGACCCGATTTAGGTGTACCCCATTACACCAATTAAGGGGAGCCGAGGTTGCGGGGGTGTCCCACGCATCCTTTACATTGATTGCTGCGGCAAAACCACTGCCTTTTTGCAGCAGTATTTTGTGTTCACAGCCATTTTTGCCACGATTTTAACACATGGAACCGTGCGAAATGCCTAAGAGTTGCATATAGCCGAGGTAGAAGAGTTGCTACCAAACTGCAATTGTATGGAAAGATTGAAGGGTTCTTGCTATTATCTTTTCCCTTGTTCATACTTTGTTCTCGGTTAGTCACTGGTTGCCAGAAATCATGCCTAACACAAAGCACTCAACCAACATTCGAATCAAACTCCACCACAGCACTCCATTAAAACAATTAATTGCATACACCTGCATTTTTATCAAACTCGGCACTTGCTCACACACACAAAATCAATAAACTCCTTAGCACACACTCCCCAGATATGCTCATCCATACAGAAACATGGCTCAAATCCCACCATGCACCTATTATCACAGTTCTGCATCCCCCATACCACCTCATTCACCACAGAGACCACCCCCACACAAACAAGATGATGGGATTACCATTATAAAGAGTCACTCTCACTAACCCATACACATCATTTCAATCGCTCTCTGGCTTGCTCCCTGCCATCACACCTACACGCCACCATTCTCCAGATCATTTGCTGCCCCCAACACACAATCCCAACTTCCACACTGACTGGACTGACTTCCCTTCTAACAACCACCGCTCCCCCTGCATCAATATCTACCTTGGTGACTTCAACCATAGTACTTCACATCCAGACAACAACCCTATACTAAGAGTATCCTCACTCCACTCACCCCCTCTGACCTCACACAACTCGTCACCTACCCCACACACACAGCTGGCAACACCCTGGACCTGTTGATTTCAAGCGAAAATCATGTGTCAGTGGAAAATGTAATCTGAGCATCATGGTCAGACCACTTTGCTTTCCCTTCAAGCTCCCGCTACTACACAAGATCCCCCTCAACCCTAAGCCAGACAAATCAAAAACATTAGAGACACAGCCCTAGCACTTCTAATACCACCCCCTCCTCCTCACACACACACATCCCTCTGCTCACTTTAACAATTACAATAGCATCCCCACATAAGACCTTGACAAAATTGCCCACTCTAATTAGAAAAACCCTGCGGCCACCATCATAAACCATGTTTCAACTGCTCCCTCCTCTCTATCAAGCAGGAAGCCAGACACCTAGAAAGAGCCTGGCAAGAGAACCTAACCCTGCCACCAGAACACCAAGCGGGCACGGATGAGCCAGTCAACGAAATACAAGTATATGTGAATCCCTTGTAGATGCAGATGGGCCGCCACTGGTGCCAGGCACTTCGTGAACACTCTGGGGGGTGATTTCAAGACGAAGGGTATGGCCTTGAACTGGTAGTGCTGTCCCTGCACTACTAAGTGTAGAAACGTGCAGTATTTCCTGTGAATGGGGACATAGAAGTAGGCATTCTCCAAGTCCAGCAACATCAAGAATCCCCTCTTTCCAGTTGGCCGAGCACGTGCTGCAACATGATCATCCTTAATTTCTGAGACTTGAGGTACTTGTTCAGACGTTGCAGGTCCTTAATGGGCCTCCAGTCCACCGTCTTCTTTCTTACAAAGAAGTATCTGGAATAGACTCCGGAGCCCCGCAGTTACTGGGGAACCAGCTCTATCGCCCCTTTTCATAGCATGGCCGTACTTCCTCCAAGAGATGAGGGATGTGCTGCTCCTGAGAGACCACCAGAGGGATCCGTGGACATCTGTGCTGAAATTCCAGGGTATGTCCTTGGGTGAGAGCGTCCAGCACCCATCTGTCAGTGGTGATCTTTTCTCACTCACTGATGTAACACGTCAGCCGGCCTCCCACCGGGGTGCACGGGTTCGGGCCTAACGTCTTGGCCAGTTCATGCTTGCTTTGGCACCGGCGCCCTGCCTCTGTGGGCTTCCTGGGTCATGGACCTGGAAGGCTGACGGTACGAGGAGGAGAAACCTTTCGAAAACCTGCCCGACCTTTCTCTGGAGGAGCAAAAGGAATAGCGGTGCTGTTGGAGGTTGTCCAGGGCACGGGCCATCTCGGCCTAGATGGTCTTGAGGGACTCGTCAATGACTTCCCAAAAAGGTTATCTCTGTTGAAAGGCATGTCCAGTACCTTCGTTAGGACCTACTGGTGGAATTTTGTGGCCTTCACCCAGCCTTGGCAACAAAGGCAGACACTGTTCCCCATATGCTGGAACCCCATGTTGGCAACATCCAGCGCCACTGTGCTGGCATGATCTGTTGCTGCCTCTCCCTCATGGAAGAGGGCAACCGCCTCCATCCTCTTGTCGTCGGGGAGGAGTTCCAGAATCTGACCCAGCTTGTTCCACAGCTACCTGTCGTACCTGGCTAGGATCGCCAGTGCGTTGGCTGCCTTGATGGTGAACGCTGCAGTGTAAATCACTTACCTCCACATGGCATCCAACTTCTTACCCTCGCTGTGAGGAGAGACTGAAGAAGCCGAGGATGGGTTAGATGACCACTTCCTCGCGGCCACAGAAACCACAGAATCCAGCGATGGTTGTGACCTCAGGCACTTGGGTGCGGATTCCGGTACCCAGTACTTCTTCTCCAGCCTATCCCGCTTTGCTGGAGCCATGCAAGTGTTCTTCAAGAGGGCTAGGTCCTCCAACATGTCATCCAGGAGGGGCACCGCCATGATTGTCTTCCTCGTGGCCTCGTGCGTCTGGTACACAAAACCCTCCTTCCTGGTTTCTTCTGGCTCAAGCTGGAACAGCTGAGAGGCTCTGGCGATCATGTAACGGAGCGACCCCACCTCGTCCGGTGGTGATGCCCTAGACTGCAGGGACCTGCTGCCCGCTGCGGTGATGTCATCCGTCGTCGTGGCCGTGTCCGTTCCCGTACCCGTGTCTGGGTCTGCTGGGGGAAATGGGGCCCGACGCGGATGTGGAGGCTCAAATGAGGGTGTCAGATGGAGCTTCCTTTTATTCATTGGTGGTTGGTCAGGTGCCTGGGGGACCGTTGTAACAGGCCCTTGTGGCATCCTCCTCTGGACTTCTGACACCAAGGTGTAGAGGGTTGATAGGATGTCCAGAGACACATCCCTCGGCGGAACTGGCGTGATCAAAACACTAGGTCCCACGCCGTTGTCGTCACAATCGTCCTCTTCCACGTTCTCGTGGAGCGTGCGTTGGGCCACGGCCTGGGACTGATCTGGGGCCTCCTTTCCCACTCCCCTTTTTTCCACTGTGAGGGGCTGGAACCGGGTTCTGAGGCAGTGTGCTCTTTTCCGGCATGCCAGCAGACCTTGTCAAAATCACCACTGCAGCCTCGCGCTTTGGAGGGAGAGATACCTTCAGCAATGTGGGGGCTACATTCTCAGGGTCAGCTCCTTTAGCTTTCGTGAGAGCAGCCGCCACCAGCTCTATCGTCAACGAAGACTTATCCTGTGCCGCCTGGGCCTTCTTGGGCAGCGCAGCGTTCTTCTCCTCTGCCAGTGGCTTCTCTGGCTTCTCCCGCAGCTTAGCCTAGGTGGACAACTTTCTCTTCGAAGAGGAGCTCGATTGCCGGCTGGCAATGGAGGTGGAAGATGATGTTGATTGCGCCTTGTCTGCTGTAGGACCCGCTTCCGCAGTGACCCCGGTGCACCTCAGTTCCCCGGCCTTATCTTGGGCCCCCACGGATGAGGCGCCCTCACAGGACTTAGAAGACTGCCCCTCCAACCGACCGGCCTTGGGCGAGGCATGCCCCTGCTCAAAGCATGGGGCAGAGGGCTTGGCGTTCAGCCACACTGCCAGTCTACTGTGCCTGTCCTTTGTCGTCGTCTTGGAGAATCCTCTGCATATCTCGCAATCTCCTTCCTTGTGGTCCGGATGCAGGCAGTAGAGGCATTGCAGGTGGCTGTCCTCCACAAACACATTTCAAAGCCCACACTTGGTGCAGGACTTGAAGAGGGACCTTCCTTCTTTCTTCTCCTCCGTCATGGTCGGAGGGCACGAAGAAGGCCTGACAACGGATCCCCAATGTTGGCAGATGAAGAGAAGAGCACACAGGCTCTTTTGGAACAAAAATATAAACCTTTTCTGTGAAAAAACACTAAAAAACATAGAAGCAGGTAACAGAGCAAACTCAAGGACTCCCAAAACTGAAGAATGCAGTATAAATCTGAAGATGGCTGCCAGAGGAGGGGCTTAGGGTAGGCTGTTATTTGATGGGGGCATTATGACCCAGAGGACAGTGATTGGTTTAGAGGAGAAATACAGTTTATGAGTGAAAGTGAAACTGTTTTTCTTTTAATCAAGAATTCCCAGCCTGAAGACGGGGAATATTCATGAGCATGTAAATCCATGCCAGACCCCATGCTGGAGAAAGAGAAAACCTACCTGCCCCTATCTGTGACAGGGGCTTCCTTGCCTCAACTAAAATACTAAGGATTGTATTCGAATGTCTGTAAATTAAGTGTCCACCGTCCTGTATCAAAACACTGCTTCTATCCCTTACACTCAGAACTAACTAAAGTGGTAATAGGCCTTCTCGGTCCAAAAGAATGATTCCCTTCTTCTGTACAGGTGATCAGAGTTCTGTTCCAGGGTCTGGCAATTTCACCTACGGCAGTTCCCCTTATGGGGCCAAGAATGGCATTTCCACAACACAAAAGCAAATGGGGTCCCAATGATCCTCTTGGAATGTTCCCCTTTCCCCTGGCTTTTCTCCTAATGTCCACAGTTCTCGATGCCAGGGGGAATGCCACTTCCCCATGCCTTTCTCAGGCTCAGTGTAGCAATTCACAATGCCAGGCAGAATGACTCCCGTCCCCTGGCCTTTCTCACACACTCTGCTCGCTGTGGGTCCCAGTCCCAAGTTTCTTCAGTGGTTCGTTTGGGAAGACCTGGTTCACTACCCTTCACAACACTTGTTGACAAGAGGGTTAACAACCTTGTATTGCAATCCCTCTATAGGATATTATCCTTACAAATACACAAATGCTGTACGGTCTAATCATTTCAGTAGAACCAAAGTGTCACACTCCCAAGGACCTATTTCAACATAAAAATAAAGCAATTTATTAATTCTCAATTCAATATTTCATTTAATACAATTCAACACCAAAAAGATTTCAGCAATTTCTCTTAATTTAGCAGCAAACTGATCTTCAAACATTACAATTTCAGTCCACAACTACATGCATTGCAATTCTATTTAACAAAAGCAGTCATCAGACCTTCACCAACAATTTGTATTAAAGTGCTAATGCTTCCAATTTAAAGTGCAATTCTTTAGACTGCAAATAGCTTTTCCCTCATTCTCAGACACAAATTATTCCAGCCATAACACATTCACCCTACATGATTCATTCATCTCTACACCATAAATAATTAGTAGGAATTTCTTCACGGGTATGCCGATTCCCACTTTTCTTTGAAGTAGACTGTTTACTACAGCTGGAGGCTGCACACTGTTACAGCATCAACCCAACTGCTTCTTATAGTTTGTATAGTCCTTAGACACAGATATGGTAATTCTTAACACCACATGTTCTCCTGAAACGACATTTTTGTGGATTTTAATTCTCATGTTACAATTTATCAATAATCATAACGGACTATTATTCCCCATAATTCAACAATCAAAGGACCTCTAACTCGAAACATGCATTACACTGTTTCAAAGCTTTATCTCAACTCTCCCTTAATTTGTGTTCAATGTATTACTTTTCATGCAGGTAGCCTTACTCAAGTGGGCTAATTGAACTACAAAGGTCACTAATTCTTTAACTTCAACACAGATGTCCTGCATGCTGTGCCACTACCTCATTTACATTACTCATCAGCCTAGGTATCTTTTAGCTAGCTGTTGTATTTCACAACACCAAGTAGTTTGATGTTTGAAACATCACACGTTGTGCTACATCCACGCAGCGTATCCTTTATAAACCGCGGATCAGACCCGCTGCGGCAAAGCCCTCTCCGGACAAGACTGCAGTGTCATGCGACGAAGCGGTAGCAGCACAGAGTGTGAGTACACTGCACAGCCATCGACCAGCAGCGACCGGTAGGGATAGCGGCGCAGAGTGTGAGCACGGGGCGCATCCATCGACCTCAGCGACCGAAAGGTGAGGGAAGTGGGAGCAACCATTACTGCTCTCTAGCAAACTTCCTGACTTTTGCACGTACTTCCATCTAACCGTCTAACATAATGTACTCTGTGCAGCCCTAAGCTCTCCCCTCTAGAAGTTAGTTGTACTCTGTGGGTTGTGTGTCCCTTCTCTAGGTCCTATTCAATTGCGGTTACTGTTGTCTGTGAACTGTATCTCATTAGGCTCTCTCCCACTTCTAGGTCCTCTTTAAAATTTCAATTGTGGTTACTGTTGTATTGTGTCCAATTAGGCTCTCTCCCACTCTTTAGGCCCCCATTCATCTATGGTTACAGTTGTCTGTGAACTGTGTCCCATTAGGATCTCTCCCACTCTGTAGGTTCCCACACCGCTGGGAGTACCGTTGTACTGTTGTGTGTCACCTGTCTGCAGCTCCTGTGTGTTCCCTACTGTGTGACCCCCCCCCCCCTCTGCACATCTTGTGTTGTGCGGCGCCGGGCTGTGCACCACTCCTTCTCCCTTTCGCTCCCTCCTCCTCCGACCTTCCTCCTCGTACCCTCTATGGTGCTTTCTGTTTCTCCCATCTTCTCTAACTGCTCTTATACCTCCTATCATATCCCTCTCACTAAGTCTGAAAGGAAGAAGTTCAAGAGGTACACCCTGGTCTCCAACCCAGGGCTCCCTATCGCCGATACCTTCATCAGTGCTTCTTCCAGACAGACTCTCACCGATATCCTTATTGTCGTTCCCTCACCAGACTTTCATAGGGTCTCGGCTCTCTCTCCTATCTCTTCCTCTACCATTAATGGTGGCACTCGGTGGGAGGTCCTCTTGGCCTCCTTCCACTAATCCAAGACCATCATTAATGTCTAGGTGAATGGCACCGACTTGGTCCAGGACCTCAAGCTCAATCTCCTTCTTTTTTGATAGGTGTCTCCTGCGTCTTATCAACTTCCTTCCTTCTCCGGCTACTCCTACTAGCACCTCTTGGGCTCCTCTGCCACCTCCTTCTTCTGTCATCTCTCTGGCACCTTCCTCCTTCTCTTTGGCTTCTATGGCACCTCCCGTTACCACCTCTGCCTACTCTCGGGCTCCTCTACCACTTCTGCTGGGCGTACCTCAAGCCTGTATCCCACCCCAGAAGTCTTCCAAATTTCAGCAACCTGCTCCACGACGCTACTCTCAACTCTCGCTCTGCTGTCAAACAATCCTCTGACATCTGCCATCTCCTCGAAGAACTGGATGTCCTCGCTCTCACTGAGACATGGTTAAAGGGCCATCTCTGTCACGAGTTTTGACACTCTCCTCTCTGATGGCTGCAAGATCCTCTCTGAACCCAGAAGCAACCGACCCAGAGCTGGAGTAGCTCTGATCTTTCCAGAGTGGGTCCCTGCTTCTGTCATTCCTACGCAGGCCTACTCCTCCTTTGACTGCCTGGTCTGCAGTCTCTGTCTCTCTCGCTCTCCTGGCCTCTCTCGGACTGTGGCCACCTCGTCCTCTCAGAGTGGGCTTACCTCTCCTCTTTTCTCCTTCCCTCTACCTCCCAACTTCGCCTCAGAGACCTCAACATTCACCTGGATTCTTCAAATCCCTCGTCTCGGCGCTTCCGCAACCTCTGTGACACTCCATCTCTTTCAATTCTACCCTCTCGTCCAACACACTCTGCCGAAAACACCTTGGATGTTCTCATCTCTTCAGACATCCCCCTCTCTAACCCTCTCACCACTCTGCTCTCTTGGACTGACCATGTTCTGCTTCCCTCTCACCTGAAACTCTCTGTCCCTCAGGCTAAACCCACCCCAGCACTGCCACCTAGTTTCTCAGTCGTTCAGCCCATGAAGCGTGTGTCAGTGGATGCCTTTGCCACGATTTTCTCTGCTCCTCCTAATCCTTTGGCTGACTCACACTCTGACACAGCACTCTTTAACCTGCATCTTTCTATCTCCAACACTCTGGACGTCCTTGTCATGTGAATCCATCTGAAGCGTACCTTCAAGTGAATTCCTTGGTATGACTCCGACCTTGCCGCCCTGAAACGCAAGTGCAGGGTGGCTGAGAGGAAGTGAAGGGCTTCGGGCGCATCCTCTGACAAACTGGCCTGCCGCCTGCTCCAAAGGCAGTACAGACTCTCTGTCCTGTTCAAGAAAAGAGTCCACATCTAAGCCCATGTCTCTGCGGCCTACAACAACACTGCCGAACTCTTTCAAATCTGCAAGGAGCTAGCCAATCCTTCTGCAGTCTCCACCTCCCGTCTTCCCCCCCAGGCCCTATGTATGGCTCTGGCTTCTCACTTCACCACTAAAACTCAGGACATCCTGTCCTCTCTCCCCTCTTCCTCTCTCTGCCCCCTCTGGCCGCCTCTCCTCCTTTCTCTCCGACAACACCTGCCGATGTTTCTAGACAAGTCCAATCTATGAAAGTGTCTTCCAAACAGGTGCTCCCTGCTCCTCCAGAACCACCAAGGAAAACATTGACACCCTCGCGCTCCAGCCTTGGCTGATTTCTGCAATCACTCTTTCGGCACAGATCTTTCCCCTTTTCCCTCTCTCCCCAGGCACTCCCTTGTGCACCCCCTCCTCAAAGAGCCTTCTGCTGATCCTACCTGTCCGGCAAACTATTGTTTGATCTCCATCACTCTTTTCCTGGGGAAACTCCTGGAAATGCTGGCCATCTCCCAGCTTACCCTGGACACTGAAGCGGTGTGTTGTCTTCATGACCATCAGTCTGGCTTCAGAGCAGCCAGAGGAAACTGCACTCCAGAAAACCTGTGAAGATCTGCTCACTAATCTGGACACCAACCTTCCTTCTGTCCTCATCCTCCTTGCCCTTGCCTCTGCTTTTGACAGAGTCAATCACACCATCCTGATCAATCGCCTCTGTGAGAACCTGGGCATCACGGATCAGGCCCTGGAATGGTTGACCTTCCTCCTGGACCGAACCTCCCAGGTCCAACTTGGGTCCTTTCTCTCCACCACCTCTCCCTCCACATGCAGTGTTCCCCAGGGCTCCACCCTCTCACCCTGGCTCTTCAATGTCTACTTGGCCCCTTTGGCCCACCTGATCTCTACCTTCTACCTTTACTTTCAGTGTTACGCAGAGCACACTCAGCTCTCTTTCAGGCTCCCCCCAGCCTCCTCTCCTCCCTCGCTCATTCCTGACTGTCTATACGTGATGCAGGTTTGGTGCGCCTCCAACGATCTCTGCCTTAATGCCAGTAAGATGGAGATCCTTCTCATTAGGACTCCTGCTCCTGCTTTCCCTCTCTCACTCTGGCCGCCCTCCTTGGGCCCTTTTCATTCGCCTTCCTGTGAGGAAAAAACCCTTGGTGTCATCTTCGACTCCACTCTCTCCTTCTCTCCGCACATCACATACCTTGCCAAGAAGGCTCACTACCTGCTGCACATACTCAGTGGTATTCTTCCTTTTCTCACTTTCCCCTAGAAGCTCACTGTTTCCAGAACCCTAGTTCTGGAAACCCTAGTATGGCTCTCCTAGTGGTTCTCACTAGGCTGTACTACTGCAACAGCTTCTTTCTCAATTTGCCTTCCTCTACTCTTCGCCCTCTGCAACCAATCCAGAACAGGTCTGCAAGACTTGTCCTTGGCCTCAAGCTCAGAGACCGTATCTCTCCAGCCCTGAAACTCTCCATTAGCTCCCGGTGGCTGCAAGGATCAAGTTCAAGACCATCTGCATCATCCACAAGGCTTTCTGGGGCCAGGGCCCGCACAACATCCAACTCTCTCTTCCAAAATAGCTAGCTTCTAGAACCCTTCGCTCAGCTTCTTTAAACTCTCGGAGGGTCGGACGCTTCTCTAGGCAGAGAGTGGGGGTGGATCTCTCTCCTCTGCTGGTGCCTCCCTCCCTTTAGAACAGAACTTCATGGGCATTTTCTTCGTGAATATTTATGAACTAATACTATCCCTGCAGGTCTGATAGTTAGGAATGAACCGTGTTTATTTCTAGGCGATAAAGATTATACCACCACTTTTAGCCATATAGAGTAGTCGCAACCTTATCGTCCTGACAATTACGACTGCTCCAAGAATTAGCAAAGACATTCAGAAAGAATCAGAAAAAGACAAACAGAAATTTCTCATTGATACCACTCTAACTGATGCACGGGAACAACTTGCAGCAACCAACAAATTCCTGGAAGAATTCAAAAGCACAACCATTGCCAAAAAAACAAAGAAACTTAATAAATAAAGACATTCAGGATTTTAAATTAGAGTTGATATTTCCCTACACAACAGACAAAGCTATAGAAGTCGCAAAAAACTCAACAATGCTCAAAAAATCAGAGTCAGCCTAAGAAAAAAAGGGTTTCTTTTTCCAACACGAGCAGCAGTGGGTCGGACGATCAGAACCGTCAAAACAGGTTCCAGGGATATGGAAACCAACAACCTCCAAAACCTCCACAACATTTTTTAGGAGGAGGTGGAATGATGGGGGACCAGGATGGGGTTCCACCAATTCACCCCAATGAAGCGGGCACGAGGTCGCAGACGGCGAACTCGCTAAAAGAGTCCCCTATCCCAATCTTTAACTTGGCAAATGCGGATTTAACTCAAGCACAGACATCTCTACTATCGAAAGGCTTATCATATGTTCCAACTCATAAAACAGACTGGTTTAATACGGAGATGGAAATTCGAATGTTCTTCAGAACAGTATGTCTGAAAGTATTTTTCGAGGATCAAATCCCCATGGAGACTGAACCTGACTCGGGACTACATGTTCCCTCAACCTTCTGCCCTCAAGACCATCACATTCCTCCAGAAATTGTTGCCTTTGAAAAATGTTTAATGGCAGACCTTAAAAAACTAAAAACAAGTAAACAATATCCTACTCATAATATCACCAGAGAGGAAAATAAAGCCATCACTGAACTTGCAAAAAATAGGGCCCTTGTGATTAAACCAGCAAACAAGGGTGGAGGCATCATTCTGATGACCTCAACCCAATATAAAGCTATGGTCCAAGCACTACTAGCAGATGGAGCAAGTTACAAGAAAATCAAACAAGACCCTACTAAAGACATTGCTTTAGAAATTATTGAGATGGTGACATATGCTAGAGACCGCAAATGGATCACTGTGAAAGAATTTGAATTTTTAACTACAAATCAAGGAAGAACTCAGTCGATATACGCACTTCCCAAAATCCACAAAAACACGGAGAACCCACCTGGACGACCAATTGTCTCTGCGTGTGGTTCAGTTCTAGAACCTATATGCAGATTCAATGATTTTTTCTTGAAACCCATGAGTATTAAAACACCTACATACCTCAGAAACAACAAAACAAACCATCCAGGTCTTTGAAGGCATAAGATTCAATGACAACACCCATCTACTTGTAACTTTAGACATTTGTTCTTTGTATACAAGTATACCACAGACCGCAGCAATGGATTGTATGCACTAACATCTGGCACACTTTAACTTACAAGACAGAGTCCCAGAAAATTTGATAATTGAAATGTTGAATTTGGCCCTCTCGAAGGACTTTTTTGAATTTGATGGACAATTCTATTTCCAGACCAATCGCACTGCGATGGGAGCCACTTTTGCACCCAGTCTGGCAGTACTATTTATGGCTGACTTTGAGGAGACCAACATTCTGCCTGAGTTAAACCCTTTCAGGAACCAAATAAAACAATGGAAACAATACATTGACGATATTTTGTGTATCTGGGACGGTTCCAAATCAGAACTCGAATCTTTTCTTCTATGGCTTAAGAATGTAGACAAGAACATCCAGTTCACCATGGAGTGTAGTAATACAGAAGTCAACTTTCTGGATCTAAAAATCCAAAACGACATTGGCAACTTAAAATGCAACCTTTTTTTTCCGGAAACCGAGCAGTAGGAATACTCTACTACACTTCTTAAGTGACCATCCCAAACATTTACAGGAATATCTCCCGTATGGTCAATACCTTCAGATCAGAAGGAACTGTACAAATCTATGTGACTTCTATAACCATGCTTCAGACCTAGGCGACAGACTAGCACAAAGAGGATACCGTCATCGCATTATCTCACAATCAAAGAAAAGGGCTAGATTCTGTAACAGGGAAGCCTTCCTGACAGAAAGTGAGAACAAAAAAGAAAGAGAATCAAGAGCTACCTGTGTAATCACACATGGGGCACATGTTTCCCAAATTTGGAAATCAATAACAAAACACTGGTCACTTACAAGGCTCAGTCTACCCAATGAACCACCACCACGGTTCGCCTATAAACGAGCAAAAAATCTAAAGGACCAACTGGTCCACTCCAGATTCACCAGACCGGCCCCTAAGTTGGGTCTGTGGAATCTAAGAACTACTGTTGGACACTTTCCATGTGGAAACTGCATGTCATGCAGATTCACAAAAAAGATAAAAGAATTCAACATTAAGGACAAAACATGGACACTGCGCAGTCTGACCAACTGCAAGAAGAAACAAGCAGTTTATGTAATTGAATGCCAATGTGGTTTGAGATATGTGGGCTAAACACTAATACCAATACACATAATGATATGCTAGCATAGATCCAGGATCAGGTGTAAAAACCAGAGTGTCCCACTTGTGAATCATTACATTGATGCCCAACACACAGCAGATGATCTACTCTGGTGGATTGTAGACACTGTTGAAAACTCAGCCAACACTACGGGGAGCCTATTGCAAAAAGAGGCCAGATGGATCCATAGATTGGATTATTTTCATCATGGTCTCAATGACAAGTTTATTTACTTGTCTCCCCCTTAGAAGCCAAACCAAGGTGTGACCTATGCAAATTGGATTCCTTCAACCAGCAGAGAATGGCTGCCCTCATGTCATGGCAGAACTCTTTCACATACCAACCAGGGCTTAATAAAGAGTTCATTTACCCCACCTAAAGGGTCTCCCTCATAAGCCAAACTAGTGTGTTGCTTGTGCATATTGGACTCCCTCAACTAGCAGCAGAAAATGACCGCTCTCATGTCATGGTAAACTCCTTTACACATCAACCAGGCTAAGTTGTCATCTCTCCACATCAGTAATCTTGATACAGTTACTGGCCGGGGCACTTAACTCCACCATCACCCCACAAAACCAACCACCTAATCAATTTGCGCTGACCGCTGTATGTCCACATCTATACACAAGAATTTACTGCTGCAGGAAGCACCTTCCACATCTCTATACATAATGATGCAATGAGATGCTCTCCCGGTTGCCCAGGAAACATCCGGCATGTTCCATTGTGAACCTACGATGAGAACCGTGTCCAACTACCCCATTATCAGACTGCATTCCTCGATGCGTCCCCTGCGTAGACCAATCGACTTGCAATGCTTCAGCAAACTTTTTTGTTGCTCTAACTTCTAACGCGCCCGCCTACCAGTCTATCTGCACTCTAATGTGGTTTTTTCCACCCCAGGACCATGAAACACCAAATGGTAGTGCCAGCCCGGATTTCGTTCTGTTACCATAACAACGAGTGAAACCCAAGACGCTTGGTAGTTTGTGCTGCAGCTAACCAGCTACAGGACGCGAGCCACCACTCCAGCTCCGTGAGGTGCCCCAGACGCCCCACAGATTTCGTAAGTAAGCAGTACGGCTTAGATCCTGAAATCCATTTGAATAATACAAATTCAAGGTGTTTACATTACGCACACAACTTTTCTAAACATGTATCCACAGCCTTGTGCGCGTGCCATCGGATATACTACTCCATGCGAACTGGTGCTCCATCCATTGTTCCAATATAACAGTGTGTTCGTGAATAACACTCTTCCTCTGCAACATTACCTTCATTGGTGTACTTAGGATCCTTCCTTAAAAGTATGTGACTTACCTTATAACACACAACTCTAGCAGTAGCCATAATCCAGTCTACCGCATGAGGATTACGAACTGTTTTGTGCTTTTCTGCAATAAGATGAGGTCACAAGCCTCTCGGCAGATAACAAAAGTAATAAATTAAAAGAAAATAAGAATACTACAACTGGGTTCCCCTTTTACTCACTATATATGTCTATGACCAATATGACAGCAGAATGCTAATTAGCAGTGCCTTATTCGTACTGAACATATCTTTTCAAACAATCCAGATACCATGCCTTAGAGTTAGTTGGGTCTTTGCGCACTATCATTATCTTTCTCTTTGTTTTTACTTTGTACAATTTCTTGCAAGGGCACCAAATCCCATAAAGTACCATTTTTGAATTACCGTTCGTAAAACTGCTCTGCCTCCAAGAATTACGTAGTCCATTTTCTGCCTCCGTGCTTCTGAAAGACTTTGGGCAGCTTATACACAGACCACAGGGTGAATTTCCTTTTAGCTGGGACAAGCCCTATGATTCTGTTAGTGTCTTTTGTCTCGCTCTTCCAAGGCTGATGTTCTGTGTTAACTGGCCCTTGATGTTTTTACTCCTCTTGAAGGCTATGATCGGTTTGCCCTTTGGGCATTTCACCTTCTCCAGAATTCTCCAATTTTTGTTCACAATTTTTAAATTGGTCAGACAGATTTCTGTAGGTATTTACAAAAACCAATTTGTCTTCCTTGTTTTTTCTTAATCCGTGTCTGATTATATTCCAACAGTGCTTCACGATTGTTATTTGCCCTGTTCATTGCCTTGGCCCTTAGTTCACTCTGGTAGCCTCTTGCATGTTGCCTCTTTCTTAGATCTGTGGCTTCCCTTTTATAATCCTGGCACCATGTGTTGTTCCTTTTCAATCCAAGAAACTGGCCATGTGGCAAGTTATCTCTTATATGGTGAGGTTGAAAACGTGTGTAACGGAACAGTGTGTTGCGATCTGTTGGCTTATGGAATGACTTAAAAAGAGAACTTTGTTCTCTTTGTTGACTTGGATGGTGGTGTTTAGAAAATTGAGAGCATTTTTGTTCATAACCAACATGAATTGCAAGTACCTGTCCTGTGTGTTGATCCATTCACAAACCTCTGTATTTATTTTATTTATTTTTTATTGATGTATTTGTAATGCCCTGAAAAGCTTGCGGGCATCGGGGCGCAACAGTGACACATGTAGACGAAACACAAAAGACAGGACACTGAGACCCAATGGGCTAAATAGAAGAGGAAAAGGTTCACTTGAACAGGAAGGTTTTCAGTGCCTTCCGGAAGGATTTTGGATCAGATTGAAGTCTGAGTGTGGATGGTAATGTGTTCCATAAGGAAATTGCTTTGACAGGGAACGATCTACTAAGTCCCTTTGAGCGGTTTGCTTTTGGGCCCTGAGTTAGACACAGGGTGGTGGAGCAGAGACTTCTGGACGGCTGATACAAAGGTACCAGGGATTTTTTTTTAAAAACAATTTGTATTGACTTTATTACAACAACCAACACAAAACAAGCTTACAGTGCTCTTGACAATATTAATGCACATTATGTTATCTTGTCCACTGTGTTCCACCTCTTCCCACACCCCCTCTAGCCTACTTTCCTTCCTGTTCCGTTTCTTCATCATGTGATGGGGTTTCTACATCGATTACTCCCGGTGGGTCGTGGTCACTAGCCCAGTCATGTATGGGCCCAAATAATTCGGCAATTAGTTGTTTCCAGGCCATAAAGGTTCCTGCTTCTTCCCCCCCCAAAATTACTCGCCTCTCGCCATACTGCTGTTTCCGCCTCTGTCCATTTTTGTAGATCCTTCCACCACGTTTCTATTCTTGGTCTATGACATGCTTTCCATCCCATTGCAATTTTCCTCTTTGCTAGAGGATCACCAGATCTTTCAGTTTACTCACGTGCTTTAGCTTATGTGATCTAGGGAACCCTCCCAATAGACAAGCCCATAGTGTATCTACATCGATTTTGATCCCTTTATCTTCCATCCTATGTGCTACTTCTCCCCAAAAACATTCTATTTCTGGGCATGACCAAAACATGTGTACCATTCCAGCATTTTCTTCATTTCATTTGGGGCATGATTGTCACCCTGCGTTTTTAAATTTAGCTATCCTTTGTGGCATCATATACGCCCTGTGGGTGATATATAATTGTATCTACTGTAGCCTGGAATTTCTCTACATTTTTTTGTGATATATCTGAGCGCGCTCCCACATCCCGTCCCTCATTGGGGCCCCCACTTCTTCTTCCCAGTCATGTCTAAGTTGTACCACTTCCTTTCCCGCCTTGGTCATCATCAGCTCATATATTCTTGATATTTTGTGACCCCCCTCAGCTATGTTGTAAATTGTGTCTATGGCGGTATCCGGTTCACTCGATAATGTGTCTTCAGGCCATGGGCCTCATTACAACCCTGGCGTTGGACCATGGTGCTATTAGCACCATGGTCCATGCCGGATTCCGCCATGGTGGATGGCGGATTTACCGCCCCATTCCAAGGTTGGCGGGGCGGTAAATCCCCATTAACCATGGCCCCTTCCCCATTCCCATTTTTGGCCCATAAGGCTGAATGGGGAAGGCGCTAATTACGGCACCGTAAATTACGGTGCCGTAATTAGCACCAAGGTTCCTTAGCGGGTTGGGCTTTAACGCCTGCAAAAAGCAGGCGTTAAAGTGTGAATCTGGCGTTAAGGGTTTAACGGCGCCACAGCCTTTTACGGCGCTGTTAACCCCTTAACGCCAGGGTTGTAATGAGGCCCCATGTCTCTTTGATCCGCTGCACCACCCTATGATATGTAATATACTGTCCTGAATGTACCCCCGTTTCTTCCACCAGCCCCTCAAAATCCATTATATTCCCTTCTTGCCATATATCCCCCAAAGTCACTATCCCCACAGTCTCCCAATGCTTCCTAATCATTAATCTTAGTTGTTTTTTTTTCCCCGCCAGAGCTACCAATGACACCTGCGGCGAGCATGGATAAGGGACATCCACCATCTTACACGCTCTCCGCCATATTTCCCACCCAAGTACCATCATTCTCGGGCGCCCTTCCGTGTCTGCTTTAGGCAACCACATCATCTCTTTAAGGAAGAATGGGGCACAATCCTTCTGGAATAACCTGTTTTCTGAGGTCGGCTCCTCAGAAAGCCATTTAGCTACGTACTGGAGTTGGCTTGCTATATAATAGATCTCATAATTTGGTAGTTTAAGGCCTCCTTTCTCGTGTGAGTTTTGCAGCTTCCAAAGGGCCATCCTGTTCCTTGTCCCTTGCCAAAGGAATTCCCTACATATACTGCTCAACTTAGCAAAGAATCGCTTAGTTATCAAGTATGGGATATTCCCAAAGTAATGCAACAGTCTTGTCAGGACCACCATTTTAAGCATTGCCCCTCTACCCATCATCGCCATGGGAAGTTTCACCCAAAATCTCATGTTATTTTCTATATTCCGTACAGCTTTCTCAGTATTGTGTTGGTGCTCTGCTTCTACCGTATGGTATATGTCTATTCCAAGATATTGAAACGTGCTGACCTCCCATGGTATCTGGAGGATTGGTAATTGCTCTAGCGGGATGCCTTTATACCTCCCCAATGGAAACACACATTACTTTTTGGTGTTCATTGCTATGCCCGAGAGCCCTGCAAATCGGTCCAGCACAGGACATACTGTAGGTTTTCTTCCGGGTAGCACAGATACAACAACATGTCATCAGCATACAAGGAAATTAATGCGGTTTTCCTTTAATGACAATGCCTATTGTGTCATATTGCTGGCTCAGATATATCGCCAAAGTCTCTAAGGCCAGGATATACAACATAGGGGACCATGGGCATCGCTGTCTGGTGCCTCTACTAAGCTGCCACCTCTCTGATATAACTGCTCCCGTCTTCACTCTGGCCAGCGGTTCGCTATGTAGCAATTTGGCCCATCTTAGATACCCCGGCCCTATTCCATCATTTGTCAAGGTAGCAATCAACCATGGCCATTTGACCGAGTCGCAAGCCTTTATTGTGTCCAGCGACACAATTGCCATTTCACTTGTCTCTTCATTCGCATATTCAATGACTTGATGGAGTTGCCTGAGATTGTTGGATATGTTCCTGTTGGGGACATAACCAGTTTGATCGGGATGTATTAATTTAGTAATGACTCTCTTCATTCTGTTTGCCAGGACAGGCATCAGTATTTTGCTGTCCTGGTTCAACATCAACAAGGGTCTATAGGAGCCGCACTCACCACCAGGCTTATTGGGTTTGGGGAGCGGTATCATTATCGCTTCTCTCAAGGACTCTGGTAGCTTCCCGACTTCGTATGCTTTGTTAAGCATTTCCAAGAGTGGTGGGAGTACCTCATTTTTATACACCTTATAAAATTTGCTGGGGAGTCCATCAGTCCCCGGGTTCTTACTAGTGGGTAGCTGCCTCACAACTTCTTCCAGTTCCTCTAGAGTCATTGGTGCGTCTAGCTCCTCTCGCTCTTCAGCGCTAATCTGCAGCAATCCTATAAAATGTCACTTATTTCCTTGCTGTCAATTTCCTCCACGTCCCCATACAGGGTGTGGTAATAGTTTGCAAATTCTTCATTCACTTCCTCCTGGGTGTCTGCTATATTTCCATCCTCTTTCACCATCGTCCTGATTACCGGTCTGGGAGTCTCACTTTTGTATAACCATGCCAGAACTCTCCCTGGTTTATCTCCCCCTGCATGCTGTCTCTCTATGTATTTTTTATAGTTTAAATTGCACAGCCTTTCCCAGTATCCCGCGCATTTCTGCTGCAACTTAGGTATTGCTTCATTATCGTCTTTGGTGCTACCTCCCCCTGTCAATGCCTTTTATAACTCCTTTTCCGCTTCTTGTAGGTCCGCTAAAATCCCTCCTTGTAGCCCTTTGGACTTGGCTATTGCTATCCCCCTCACCACTATTTTAAAGGCTTCCCAGAGAACACCCGCCGACTCCACACTACCTGTATTGGTCTCAAAATTGCTTATTATTTCCTCTCTCATGTCCTCCCTGAAAATGTTGTGCTTCAGCGCTTCCGCTCGGAGACGCCACGTCGGTATTTTCGCCCTCAGGGTTCGATACTGCCATGTCAATATCAGCGGCGAATGGTCCGATAGGACCCTCGCCATATATTCTATCTGTACTATTTCTGTCGTTAACTCATGCGTGACAAACACATAGTCCAATCTAGTGTGTAGATTCTGGGGGTCTGAATAATGCGAATATTGTCGATCTTGCGGAGAGTGTATTCTCCATGCGTCCTCCAACCCGAAGTCTGTTATCAAGGACTGCAGTATCCTGGCTGCTGGGGTCGGTCTATCTATTTTGGAGTCTGATCTATCTATCTTTGCGTCTATTACGCAATTAAAATCTTCTCCCCAGATCATCGCCTCTCCCAGGCTCGTGCTGAGTTTACTATATAGGGTTCTGAAGTATGCCGCTGTATCCTGATTCGGGGCATACGTGTTTATCACACATATCTCCTTGTTTTCCACCAACCCCTTCAATATTACCATCCTCCCATCTGCTTCCACTATAGAGTGCAGTAGCTGAAACGGTACATACGGTGCCACCCAGGTAATTACCCCTCTAGCATACGCCGAGTATGTTGCCCCCACAACAGTCCCTCTCCACTTCTTCCGAACCACCTCCAATTTTTCTTTCGTCAGGTGAGTCTCCTGAAAAAAGGCTATGTCTATTTTCTGCCTGCGCAAATACATCATAACCTTATTTCTTTTTAGATAGCTATTGAGCCCTCTCACATTCCAGGTGACTACTTTAAGGTCTCCCATAGCATATCCGGTCTCTCCCCTCCCTCCCCAAGTGCCCACCAGTTCGATCAGGTATCAGGTCTCAGTTCTTCCCTTTTTTTGTGTAGGCTTGTTCCCCAATACAAACTTCTCCTAACTACTAACTCTACCCCAACTCCCGCCCTCTCCCACCCCCTCCCTTCCCCATCACACTCCCCAACTTCCCCTCTTTCACTCTCCCTCCCATGCCCCAACTTCCCCTGCTTCCCCAACTGTTGCCCAGCTCCATCCTTGCATCTCAGGCATCCCAGCATCTAGCCCTTTCTGGCAGTTGCCTTACTTGGGGCTCAGCAGGGAGATATCGCCCTAGTGGCGGTCTTCCTAATCTAACTCTTGGGGGTAGGTTGTCTCCGTCCCTTTGCTCCCTATTCAAAGATCAAGCTCATCGCACCTTCCACTCTCCTTCTTTCATTACACCTTCTATATTCCAGTCCAACGTGTTCAAATGTCTCATAATGCAGCAACCCACCACCCCACACCTTATTCTCAATATACATGGCTGTTAGATCACTTATCGTTACTTCCAGGACCCTGCTCCTCATTCTGTTCTGGACAGCCATGTGCATCCAGCCACGTCGCTGCGTTTTCTGGGGTATCAAAAAAGTGTGCTTTGTCTTTGTAGAGAATCTTGAGTTTAGCAGGGTACAACAGCATATATTTCAATCCAGCCGTGTGCAGTCTCCTCTTGATAGCTACAAAGCTATAGCGTTGTCTCTGGACTAGCATAGTGTAATCAGGATCAGCAGTGATGGTCGCAGATGCTCCCTTTATCGTCCCCCCTTTCCTGAAGAACTCCAAGATCTTTTCCCTGTCTCTATAATTCAGGATCTTTGCTATAATTGCTCTCTGAGGGGTTCCAGGTTGCGGTTTTCTCATCAAGGCCCTGTGCGCACGTTCGACCGTAAATCGTTGGGAGAGCTTATTTACACCTATCTCCTGCAGGATCATGTTTTCCACATAGTTCGTGGGGTCTTGGCCTTCTTCCCCTTCCAGTAGGCCAACCACGCGTATATCGTTGCGTCTCGATCTTCCTTCCGCCTCCTCTGCTCGATTCTCCAGGTTGGCTACCTGCTGCTTCAGTATGTGGACTGCCTTGGAGTTGTCCTTGCTAGTATCTGTGTTGATTTTCACTGCACTGTCCAGGCCACTGGTCCTTTCCGCCAGTGTTCTTACATCTTGCCTTAGTAAATTGACCTCCACTCCAACCGCATCTGTTTTAATTTCTAGTGCAGTCCTTAATTCTGCCATTGCTGTCCCCCACGAGGCTTTCAGTGCCGTTACGGCTGGCAAAATCATGTGATTGTCGCTTGACGTTGCCGCTCCAGTGGATGCAATGGTCCCACTTTGCATTGGGGTGGTGGGTGACTGCTGCGATTTGGCAGAAATATCCATTGTGGGCTGTTTACCTTTAGCCTTGCCCCCTCTCACCGACATTTCTGTCCTATTATTCACTTTGAGACTGGTGCACAGGCCGCGTTCCAGTCTGTATTCCTCTGCAGGTTTTCACCTGTCTTCAGGTCTTGCACTGTGTGTCCCACCACTATTTCCGCATTGTCCTCCAGGAGTCACCTCCTCACTATGCCAGGAGCTCGGTTGACTGTACCTATCTCTATCATCACATGAGTTGCCCAAGGTCCCAGTGTTGTTGCTACCAGCTTGTGGGTCACTTCCCAGCTCTTGTCATCACACTGTATTTTAATGTTGGCGTCCCCGCTTTCTGTCATAGTGGTTGGGTCAATTTACAGAGGATTAATTTAGGACAGTTTTACGTCTGTATTTCGATTGCAGGCTCCATGGCGTTGATGTGTTGTGGCTCGTGGGATTGCCTTCACATTGCCTCAGCCAACCCACAGTTCTGTATCTGCTCCTCTTGCGCAATGTGCTTTCCCTGTAAAACGGTCACCAGTCCATTCTATTAAATGTATGCTCCAGGCGTGTTACACCGCTGTCCTGCTGCTTTTAAGCTGCTTTCTTTGCTTCTGCTACTATGCAGCTCGCTTCAGCCTTTCCTCCGGGCCCCTGGTACCTGTGCATAGGGGGGCTCCGGGATGCGTGGCGCAGCTCGTGCCCTCGCTTGTGCCAAGTGTGGGCTTGCTGACATCCGCGGGGTGCTCCCTCTGAGTCGCCTTGATGCAGGCGCTCCGGCGCTTCACTCACGTGTTTTCACATTAAATGCTTGTCCGCAGCTCGTGCTATTGGGCGCTGTGAAGGGCGTTTCGGCCATGCAGGGCCAGACGGTCCAATTCAACATACAGTGTTGGGATATGCACCGCTGTAAACAGCAAGGTTTCCCAGTGCCGTGACCAGCCCACTAGCATGCTGCGGTGTCTCTTCCTTAGTTCAGCTGATCATCTGCACGTCCGCATCACACCCACCGCACTTATCCGTTCTGCCGAGTTGTGTTATTTCTTTGTTTCAGCATCGCAGTGTCCTTGTCGGCTGCATTAGTCGGCTTTCCGGGCGCTCGGCATTTGCATGGCAGGGAGCCACGGACCTCATAGCGCTGTGCGCGCACTTGCTTTCATTGAAATTGGGTCCACCGGCACCCGCGAGATCTTCCTCTTCGTTCTCGGCAGTCCGGGTGCTCCTGCGCTTCGTTCTCCTAATGTATGCACTAGCTGTCCTTCACTCTCGGATAGCCGTGCCTCACCACCGCTGCAGCGCTTATTACAGTTGACGCAATGCAGGCTCCTGGAGATTCCTTTGTTCTTCCTCCGCCGCCATTTTGCTGTCAGCCTGTCCTTCCCCGTCGGAGGTTACAATGTTGCATAACTTCTTTCCCTGACATCCGATCTTCGCAAAAGACGATACATTCAGCTCTGCTCCCTTTCCTATTGATTCTTGTCCACTTTCTTTTTAAAATTGACAGCTTGAGAGTGTGCAAATTCACGGATCAATTGTCGGTTCAGGGAGCTCCGAAAAAGAGCAGCCTATTTCATGGCTGCCAAGCCATGCCCCGAGGTACCAGGGATTTGATGTAGTCCGGGAGTGATCCGTAAAGGCAGGGATGAAGCAGGGTGCTAATTTTAAAATGGACACATTCCTGCACATGCAACCAGTGGGGTTCTCTCCTGTGGTTAGAAATCTAGAATCTTCTGTGAATGTTTTTAACAATACGAACGGCATCATTTTGAATAATCTGGCATTTCTTAAGGGTTGCGGCGGAGACCCCGCATAGAAACGCGTTACAATAGCCGTCTGGTCCAGATGGTAGCTCGGGCGATAGTAACACATTTCTTTTCCATGATATAGGGGTGAATGGACTTGAGTAGCTGTAAGTGGTAATTTCAGGTTTGATTAATATATGGTACATCAGTGTCTGAGTTGAGAGATGCCTCAATTTGGACCCCTAAGGTTTTTACCTTTAGTTGGTTTTCAATTTTGCTGTCTTTTATATAAAAACTGCTGTATTGTAAACAGAGCTTGACTCAGGCTTGTTGAGAGTCAAATATCAGAAGCTCCGTCTTGCTGCTGTTCAGGCAGAGCCAATTTTCAGACATCCAACTTTCAATTTGGCAATAAATGTTGGACAAAGTAGTCAAGTCTTTTACATGATCACCACAGAGTTCCATGACCAATTGGGTGACGTAGGCATAGTTCGTAAAAAAAATGCACCCAGGTCATCGAGGAGTGTGCAGAGCGACCCGATATAGAGATTGAAAAATACGGGCGAGATAGAATCATCCTGGTGCACCCCGCAATTGATGGGGGCAGAAGTGGAGAATGCTGGTACCCACTGAATTCTGGACTGGCGATTTGAGAGAAAAGAATGGACCCAACCCACAGCTTACTTGGAGCTTTGGCCGTGATCTTTCAAAAAAGTTAGGTGACGCGCGTGGTCCATCAGATCAAAAGCCGGGGATAGATCTAATAAGATCAGCATCCCGGCTTTCCCCTCGTCCATGATTTCTAGCATGTGGGATTGAAGGTCCACAAGAGCTGTTTCTGTGCTAAAAGATGTACGTAAACCTGACTGTCAGTTATGAAGGATGTTATTCAATTCAGCAAAGCTTTGAAGCTGAGTAGTAGCAAATTTGTCCAGTATTTTTAGGAGAAATTGACAGTAATCAGTCTCAGATTACTTGGATCTCTGAGGTCAATGTTTGGTTTTTTTGGAATGGAAGTAACTAATTTTTTTATTGCATTGGGTACTTGGCTATCTCTAAGGAAGCATTAACGAATTGGGTAAGAAATGGGGCAAATAAATCTTTGTGTTCCAAAATCAGTTTGGGGGGCAATAGACTGTGTGGACACGAGGTTGCACGCATGAAGATAACATTTTAAGCATATCTTGGATAGAGATTTGCGAGCATGTATAGGAGGGGTACTTGGATCCCTTATTTATTGTAATTGTCTGCTTCCTGTGTATGCAGATATGACTCTGGGACAATGTTATTTTGTTCCTTGCGTTGGTAATGTTGGCATCAAAGGCAGCTTGGGTTATGGTGCAATTGAGATTTGTGGGTAGAAAGGGAGTCTGAGATACCCTAGGTTTTTCAAGTAGCTTTAAGATTTCAAATAGCTTTCCTGTAGAGTTTGCAGATCGCTGGATTGGAGTGTTAAAGAAGATTCTAGTTCTATAGCTTCTTTGTTCAAGTCATTTCCTCTCCAGCAGTTCAGATCCCCTAGAAAGAGATTGGCGGAGTTAGGGCTGGAGAAACTGATAGTAATTTGGTCATGGTCAATTTAACATGGAGAATTTTGCAACCTGAACATGTTACATGAGGCTAGAAATAAACCTAGTTCGGTTTTGGCGATAATAGCTTCTCCTCCACCATAACCGTCGGCACGATTGGCACAGAAAAAAGAAACGCCTTTGGGGACGGCCACATTAATTGAAGGGCCACTTGTGTCCCAGATCCATGTTCCGTGATACATAAAATGTGCAGGTTACTGCCCACAACGAGGTTGTGAAGATCTCAGGCGCGTTCATTTAGTTGGGGGGAGGTGTTAGTATCCCTTGCGATGTTTGTAAATCTGCTGAGTCTGAGTGGAACAGGGCTCTTGATCATCGAAGTGCCAAGAAGGGCAGAGGAATGTGTGGCTATATTGGAGACCAAGCTAATATCATTTATGCAGGGAGTGGCATGTGAAGGTGGCCCTTCAGGGTACCAGAGCCTTGTATCAGGAGGACTCTGTAAATCAATTAAGGATCTTGATTTCAAATTCTGATGAGTCTGAGGCATTTGGGCTTCTTCTTCAGTTATGTGTGTTAGAATAGGAGAGGAGGACGACTTTGGGACGCTGTCTAGTTTAATCAATTTCAATTTGTTCATAAGGGCTAATCCGTTGGCTCGTAATGCAGCCACTGATAGTGGTTCTCTTGCTGGATAACCCATGTTGCTACGAAGTGTCTAAACTGAAAAGGAGTAAATGGATAGCAATGGGTGAAAGGAGAATGATCCATATTTACTAAGCGGGTTGTTCACACCAAGGCGCGGTGCACGTCGATTACCGGCTTGTCACAGAAGCGCCTGACATTTCTCTATGTGTGCCCCACGGAGACCTGGGAAATGTAGTCAAACACAGAGCGATTTGCTTTGGTAACAAGTAAATATAAAGAGTGCTTTATCTCTCAACAGGATGTGCCATGTAGCTTCAGCTTCACTCCCTTTCCATACTACTAGTATATATTCTATATACCGGCACCAGAAGCGCACCCGATTTTTAAAGGGATTGTCGTCCCCATAGATTTTGGTCACCTCAAAAGCTTCCATATATAGATTTGCTATACTTAGGCCAATGTTGCCCCCATCGCCGTTCCATGGATCTAGGAACTGCCACAAAGAAAATGAAGATCTCCTCCACCTCAGGTTGCGGGTACCAGACCTGGCTTCCTTCACTATATCTGGTTCTTGATATACCCGGTTCACTATCCTGCCAGGTATTGTAGTCATTTCAAACTTTTTTTGATAACCTAACTGGGTCTCAGACCAAGGTTATGCGGTTTCTCCTGGTCCCCGTTAAGGTCACATCAGCTCTTGTACCTTCTGGGATGTCACTGGATCCTCTACGCCGGTCTCAGCTCTTCCGGTGCCCTCAGACAGCTTTCTTCCTTATTCTCATGGTTCCGCGCTGCCTGCTGTGGGTCTGCAGCGTTTCCTCTGCAGTGGGCTGTGCATCTTTCAGCAACCGCGTGGTCCAGTGACGTCTTTCGCCTGGATTTCGGTCCTCCATGTTCTCCGTTTGGCCCGTGCACGACAGACTGGGCTAGGCCACCTGGGGTCATCAGCTTGCGTTCTGGTCAGCAGCTTCACCTCCTTCACCAGGACGACGTGCTCCTTGCTCGCAGTGCCTCCAAGGAAGGTCTGATTCCCAAGTAAGTTCTTCCTTACTTCTTAACTGTATTGGACATTGGGATCTAGACTGCTACATATAGTTAATTGGAAGGCTCTTGGTGCCTCCTTGTCTCGGTACTTCCAGAGGCGATGTTGGTCATGTCAGTCCTACTCTTTTTCGTCTTAGTACCCACTGCCTCCCCACACACAGAAAAGTGCATCATGGAAGTGTTTGGCAAGGGAGGGGTTCGTAAAGGAGGTGGGCTGAAATACCACATTCTCCTGCTGTGTCTTCCCTGGATACCAGAGGGGGAATCCATCCCCATGAGATCCTGCCACTTAGTACCATCCGCAGGGGGGCTATTGAGTAGCGGCCTGGCCTCATGGGAAGGGTGGCCCCTTGGGGAGAAAGGACAGCACCATAGAAGGCGTCATACACCACCTTTGTTTAATATTTACAGTTTACCTTTAATGTCTATCATTAAGAGCTTTGGTATTTATTTTCTTTCATATGCAGATGACATTCGGCTCTAAAAAATTTCCAGCCCGCTCCAGGCATGTTTTACGCCTATTAAATCGTAGCTGATCAATAATCAGCTGCAGCTTAAATTCCGCCAAAACAGAATGCATCTAATATGGGCTCTAAACACCTCCTGCAGAGCCCTCTGCGTTTCCCCTGACCACCTTCACTCTTCGGCCTGCCTCTCACTTTATCAAACAAGGTAAAAACAAACTTGGCAGAGACTGAGTTGACCCTATCCTAGCAGATCAATGAACTTGTTCAATGTGTCTTCTTTCGTATTTGGCTACTCAAACACACTCTTCCACATTTACCACATGGTGACCATGCATCAGTAGTTGGAGCAATGGTCATTTCCAAACCAGACTACTTAAGTGGCCTGTTTGCTGGACTCCCAAACCATCTGGTGCACTGCCTTCAAACTGCACAAAGCACTGCAGCTCCCCTAATTCTCAAAACTCCCTAGAGATTCTTCATTACCTTCTGCCAGACGCAGCCTGCATTGGCTACCTGTACATCTTCGTATCATTTTCAAGATCCTGTTTGGTATACAAATATATCTATGGGGGTTTCCCCGCCCTACCTAGCTGACAAAATCAACTTATATCAGCCAGCTCGCTCACTTTGCTCTTCCCACATGCTACTTTGACTATTTCTAAGAGCTGTTGCATCACTAGGGGGTGACCGACGCTACTATGTTATAAGTCCACAACAAGCTTCCCTATTCTTTAGACTCTTTAGCCGTCTTTTGTAAACGCTTGAAAATCTTGCTCTTTTGCCTAATTTACCACAGAATGTCTTTTCCGCTGCCCTTCATAATTGCTAGTATCTACATTCACATTCCATTATGTAACATTGGTGACCAGACACAGTATCCTATGCCCGCCACCCCTGTGTTATGCATAACAAATATTTTTTCAAATTGAAGTCTATTCCATAAACTAACATACAAACATTTACCCACTGGGCACCTAGGGCATGGAATACCCCACTTCTTCACATCCAAACTGCACCCTCCACTGAGCCTCAAAACCTACTGGTTTGCCCACACATAACTCTGCCCCTCCAGCTCCCCTGCTACCACTTGTCTATCCTAATCTGTCCAGCCTATCCTGAAAACATTTGTAACTTCAGCTTCTTCTTCCACCTTTTCAAACTTTGTACCTTGTAAAACAACCCAAGACCCTTTGGCTAGGGCCAGCGCTGAACACAAATAAATAAGATCGAAGCAGGGTACACACCAGTTTTGGTATTATATTTATAGGGGACAAGCGTGTCAAAGCTTGTGGTGGTCTAATATGTTCAGTGGTGACATTTGAACCTTCTTGGCTTGAATTGATGGTTCAAGAAATAAACAGATGGGCTTCCCTCTTAAAGATTTTAGCACCGGCAACAATGTTTGTAAGAGTGTGGGGGGCATGGCTAAATGGCGGCGAGCTAGGACGTGATCTCCATGAGCTCCTACTGATCCATCCGTGATCCGACAAAATAAAAAAAAGAATATCCAGAAAAGAGGCCACATGAAGGTGTTGGGTATGCAGCAGTGCTGAGCTTTGTACGAATAACGAAGTGAGATCTGTGCAGTAAGACTGCGAAAACCAGAATAAGCAGTCCGATCAAGAAAGAAGATGGCGCCCTGCCGAGCACAAAGGGGTAGAGGAGCCCGGCTGGAATGAACAACTGTGAGATGAGGACATTGCCTGACACAGCCGACTCGTGGAACCAAAACGACAGAGGCGGAAAGGACTGGGCTGTGGGACTGAAGGTTGCAGCTGGCAAGGGCATAATATGAACCAATAAAGCGGAGCGCAGCTGAGCAGTGGACACATTGTTGCGCTGGCCAAAATACACTGCAAGCAGGAGCTGGCACAAGTCATACAGCACGGTGCCGGAGACATTGTAACGGAGAGGAATAGAGTGCATGTGATCGCCGACAACGAAATTGTGTAAATGATAGCATACGGCTTACAGGAGCGAGCAGACAAGTGCCTTAATGTATTACAATTTAATGTGCCACGTGGGACCCTGCAGAGAAACCGGTGTCGACGGGGCGCCACAACCAGAGAGGGGAACACAGTTGAAACCCGACCTGAGGGTTGAGACTTGGAGTCAGCCGAACGAAAAAGCACCAATAAAAATGGACACTGTAATCCTCCCACTGCGCGTTGACAAAGATAGTGCTAATGATAGCAAGTGAGCAACAATCAGGCATCCGGAGCATGAGAGATCCCAACTCGTATAGGCGGAATGGAGAGCACACCACAAACGTAACACGCACTGTGGGGAACAAATGCGGCAGTGGTGGTACTAGCCGTGCACAGCAGAGTGGAGTGGACATGAGGAAGATCAGACACACTGCATAAAAGACACTGGAGTACACCAAAGGGCTGGCTGAGGCAAGATGAAACTTTTTCTGTGGATGGCGGTGCGTTCCCCTGGACTGAATGTTTTGATAAGGACAATTGGGCACCACGTGACCGGAATGCCCTTTTGAGCGTACACTTCTATACGTTGCACATAAAATAATTATTACAAATACTGTGCTGGAGCGCCTGGATTGAGGCGACTGGGAAGGAGCACCCCGCGGACACGAGCGTGCTCAAAGTTAACACAAGTGCGAACGCAAGCTGCGCTGCGCACCCCAGAACCCCTCTAGACACAGATGCCAGGGGCCCGGAGGGAAGGCCGATGCGGCCGGTGCAGATGCCATATTAAATAAAGAGGACCTAAAGACAGAGGGACAGCCGCGTACTATGCCCAGAGCAGGCACATAGCACGATGAATGTGTGACCGTGTTGCTGAAAAGGCGCACTGCGCAGGAGGTGCGGATGCGTAATTAAGGGCTGGCTGAGGCAACGTCTAGTCAATCCCACACAATACTGCACACGAACCCCACAGAGCCTGGGTGCGGAGTATGGACATAAAGCTGATTTAAAAGGAACTTCTGGAGCCCAACCACAGTGCCGGAAGGTGGGGGTGCTAACATTGCTACACAGCGCAATGATAAGAGCTGGAAACTGACCCACAAGCTGATAGCAACAGCACTGGGGCCTCGGGCTATTAATGTAAATAATAGCGATGAGCGCAGGCAAGCAAGCACCCGGCATAGTGGAGAGGTGACTCCCAGAGGACAACACGGAAACAGAGGTGGGACACACCGTGTGAAACCCTCAACCAGGTGGAAGACTGCGGAAGAACAAAGACCGGATCACGGTTTGTGCACCAGACCTGAGAGTTAATAAGACGGAAATGTCATCGCAAGGCCAAGGGCAAACAGCCCACAATGGATATTTTTGCAAAACCGCAGCAGTCGCCCACCACCCCAACGCAAAGTGTGGCGATTGCATCCGCAGGAGCGGCAACGTCAAGCGAAAACCAAATGATTTTAACAGCCATAACAGAAGTGAAAGCCTCGTGGGAGACGACGATGGCAGAATTAAGGACTGCACTAGAAACTAAAATAGATGCGGTTGGAGTGGAGGTCAATCTATTGAGGCAAGATGTAAGAGCACTGGCGGAGGGCCAATGGCCTGGAGAGTGCTGTGAAAATCAACACAGATACTAGCAAGGACAACGCCAAGGCAGTCCACATACTGAAGCAGCAGGTAGCCAACCTGGAGAATCGAGCAGAGGAGGCAGAAGGAAGAGCGAGACGCAATAATATACGGGTGGTCGGTCTGCCGGAAGGGGAAGAAGGCCAAGACCCCACAAACTATGTGGAAAACATGATCATACAAGAGATAGGTGCAAATAAACTCTCCCAAGGATTTGCGGTTGAACGTGCGCACATGGCCTTGATGAGGAAGCCGCGACCTGGAGGCCCTCCAAGAGCAATTATAGCGAAGATCCTGAATTACAGAGACAGGGAAAAGATCTTAAGAGTTCTTCAGGAAAGGCGGGCGATAAAAAGAGCATCTGCGACCATTACCGCATATCCTGATTACACTATGCTAGTCCAGAGACAACGCTATAGCTATGTAGCGATCAAGAGGAGACTGCACACAGCTGGATTTAAATATATGTTGCTGTACCCTGCAAAACAAGATTCTCCACAAAGACAAAACACACTTTTTTGATACCCCGGAAGATGCAGCGACGTGGCTGGACGCAAATGGCTGTCCAGAGCAGGACGAGGAGCAGGGTTGAGAGAGATACGATAAGTGACCTAGCAGCTATGCATGTTAAAAGAAAGGCGTGGGGTGATGACTTGCTGTAATATGAGACATTTCAACACGTTGGACTGGAATATTGAATGTGTAATGTGAGAAGAATAGGGGAAAGTGCGATTAGACTGATTTTTTAATAAGGAGCAAGAGACAGAGACAGCCTACCCCCAAGAGTTAGATTAGGAGGACCGCCACTAGGGCGACATCTCCCTGCTGAGCCGCAAGTAAGGCAACTGCCAGAAAGGGCTGGATGCGGGGGTGCCTGAGATCCAGGAATGGAGCTGGGCAACAGTTGGGGAGGCGGGGTGTGTTGGGGCGAGGGGAAGTTGGGGAGTTTGATGGGGTTGGGAAGGGAGGGGGGGTGGTAGAGGGCAAGAGTTAGTAGTTAGGAGAAGTTTGTATTGGGGAAAAAGCCTACATAAAAAAGGGGAAGAACTAAGACCTGATGAAACTGGTGGGCACTTGGAGGGTGGGGTGAGACTCGGATATGCTATGGGAGACCTTAAAGTAAAGTAGTTACCTGGAATGTGAGAGGGCTCAATAGTTATTTAAAAAGAAATAAAGTTATTATGTATTTGTGCAGGCAGAAAACAGACATAGCCTTGCTGCAAGAGACTCACCCGACGCAAGAAAAACTGGAGGTAGTCCGGAAGAAGTGGAAAGGGACTGTTGTGGGTGCAACATACTCGGCTTATGCTAGAGGGGTAATCACCTGGGTGGCACTGCATGTACCGTTTCAGCTACTGCACTCTATAGTTGAATCAGATGGGAGGATGGTAATATTAAAAGGGATTGGTGGAATGTGTTATAAACACCTATGCCCCGAATCAGGATACGGCGGCATACTTCAGAACCCTATATAGTAAACTCGGTGTGAGCCTGGGAGAGGCAGTGATTTGGGGAGGAGATTTTAATTGCGTACTAAACCCGAAAATAGATAGATCAGACTCCAAAATAGATAGACCGACCCCAGCAGCCAGGATACTGCAGTCTCTGATAACAAACTTCGGGTTGGAGGACGCATGGAGAACACACTATCCGCAAGATCGACAATATTCGCATTATTCAGCCACCCAGAATCTACACACCAGATTGGATTATGTGTTCGTCACGCATGAGCTAACAACAAAAATAGTACAGATAGAATACAAGGCGAGGGTCCTATCGGACCATTCGCCGCTGATATTGACATGGCAGTATCGCCCTCCGAGAGCGAAAATACTGACATAGTGTCTTCCAAGCGGAGGCGCTGAAGGACAACATTTTCAGGGAGGACATGAGAGAGGAAATAATAAGCTATTTTGAGACCAATACAAGCAGTGTGGAGTCGGCGGGTGTTCTCTGGAAAGCCCTTAAAGTAGTGGTGAGGGGGATAGCAATAGCCAAGTCCAAAGGGCTACAAGGAGGGATTTTAGCAGACCTACAAGAAGCGGAAAAGGAGTTAGAAAGGGCATTGAAAGGGGGAGGTAGCACCAAAGACGATAATGAAGCAATACTTAGGTTGCAGCAGAAATGCGCAGGATACTGGGAAAGGCTGTGCAATTTAAACTATACAAAATACATAGAGAGACAGCATGCAGTGGGGAGATAAACCAGGGAGAGTTCTGGCATGGTTATACAAAAGCGAGACTCCCAGACCAGTAATCAGGACGAAAGGGAAAGAGGATGGAAATATAGCAGACACCCAGGAGGAAGTGAATCAAGAATTTGCAAACTATCACCACATCCTGTATGGGGATGTGGAGGAAAGTGACAGCAAGGAAATAAGTGAAATTTTATAGGATTGCCGCAGATTAGCGCTGAAGAGCGAGAGGAGCTAGACGCACCAATCACTCTAGAGGAACTGGAAGAAGTTGTGAGGCAGCTACCCACTAGTAAGACCCCCAGGGGCCGATGGACTCCCTAGTGAATTTTATAAGATGTATAAAAACTAGGTACTACCACCACTCTTGGTCAACGAAGCATATGAAGTTGGAAGGCTGCCAGAGTCCTTGAGAGAAGCGATCATCATATCGCTCCCCAAACCTAATAAGCCTGGCTGTGAGTGCGGCTCCTACAGACCCCTGTCAATGCTGAACCAGGACAGTAAAATACTGACGGCAGTCCTGGCAAATAGAATGAAGAGAGTCATTACTAAATTAAAACACCCCGACCAAACTGGTTAGGTCCCTAACAGGAACATATCCAACAAACTCGGGTCATTGAATATGCTAATGAAGAGACAAGTGAGATGGCAATTGTGTCGCTGGAAGCAATAAAGGCCTTTGACTCGGTCAAATGGCCATGGTTCATTGCTACTGTGACAAATTATGGAATAGGGCCGGGGTATCTAAAATGGGCCAAATTACTATGTAGCGAACCGCAGGACAGAGTGAAGACAGGGGCAGTTATTTCAGAGAGGTGGCAGCTTAGTAAAGGCACCAGACAGGGATGCCCATGGTCCCCCAGGTTGTACATCCTGGCCTTAGAGCCTTTGGCAATATATCTGAGGCAGCAATATGACACAATAGGTATTGTCATTAAATGGGAACTGCAGTTAATTTCCTTGGATGCTGACGATATGTTGTTGTATCTGCGCTACCCGGAAGAAAACCTCCAGTATGTCCTGGAAGTGCTGGACCGATTTGCAGGGCTCTCAGGCATAGCAGTGAACCCCAAAAAGTCCTGCGTGTTTCCATTGGGGAGGTATAAAGGGATCCTGCTAGAGCAATTATCGATCCTCCAGATACCATGGGAGATCAGCACGTTTCAATATCTTGGAATAGATATTTACCATACGGTAGAAGCAGAGCAACGCAATACTGAGAAAGCCGTACGGAATATTGAAAACAGTATGAGGTTTTGGGTGAAACTTCCTTTGGAGATGATGGGAAGAGGGGCAATGCTTAAAATGGTGGTCCTGCCAAGACTGTTGCATTACTTTGGGAATATCCCATACTTGATACCTAAGCGATTATTTGCTAAGTTGAGTAGTATATGCAGGGAATTCCTCTGGCAAGGGACAAGGAACAGGATGGCCCTTTGGAAGCTGCAAAACTCACACGAGAGAGGGGGCATAAAACTACCAAATTATGAGATCTATTATATAGCAAGCCAACTCCAGTATGTAGCTAAATGGCTTTCTGAGAAGCCAACCTCAGAATCCAGGTTGTTCCAACAGGGTTGTGCCCCATTGTTGCCTAAATCAGACATGGAAGGGCGCCCAAGAATTATGGCACTTGGGTGGGAAATATGGCAGAGAGCTTGCAAGATGGTGGACGACCCGTACCCATGCTCCCTGCAGGTGCCATTGGTAGCTTTGACAGGAAAAGTAACACAAGATTAACGATCAGGAAGCATTGGGAGCCTGTGGGGATAGCAACTTTGAGAGATATATGGCAAGAAGGGAATAAAAGGGATTTTGAGGGGCTGGTGGAAGAAGCGGGGGTACATGTAGGACAGTATATTACATATCATAGGGTGGTGCAGCAGATCAAAGAGACATGGCCTGAAGAAATATTATCGAGTGAACCGGATACCACCAAACACACAATATACGACATAGCAGAGGGGGGGCACGAAATATCAAGAATATATGAGCTAATGATGACCAAGGCGGGAAAGGAAGTGGAACAACTTAGACAAGACTGGGAAGAGGATGTGGGGGCCCCAATGAATGATGGGATGTGGGAGCGTCTCAGGGATCACAAAAAAGTGTTGAGAAATGCCAGGCTACAGCAGATACAATAATATATCACCCACAGGGCGTATATGACGCCACAAAGGATAGCTAAATTTGAAAATACAGGGCGACAATCATGCCCCAAATGTAATGAAGAAAAAGCTGTAATGGTACACATGTTTTAGTCATGCCCAATAATAGAACGCTTTTGGGGAGAAGTAGCACACAGGATGGACGACAAATGGATCAGAATAGAGGTAGATACATTATGGGCTTGCCTATTGGGAGGGTTCCCTGGACCAAATAAGCTAAAGCACGCGAGTAAACTGAAAGATCTGGTGTATGTACTAGCAAAGAGGAGAATTGCAATGGGATGGAAAGAATGTCACAAACCAAGAATAGAAGCATGGTGAAAGGATCTACAAAAATTGACAGAGGCAGAAACAGTAGTATGGCAAGAGGTGAGTAGTGTCAGGGGGAATGGGGGGGGGAAGGAGGAGGCAGGAACCTTTATGGCCTGGAAACAACTAATTGCTGAATTATTTGGGCCCACACATGACTGGGCTAGTGAGCAGGACCCACCAGAAGCAAGAGATATGGAAACCCTATTACATTATGAAGAAACAGAACAGGAAGGAAAGTAGGCTTGAGGGGGGGTAAGGGGTGGAACACAGTGGACAGAGATAAAATGATGTGTATTCATTTTGTTATGTGCACTGTAAGTTTGGTTTGTGTTGGTTGTTGAAATAAAATCAATAAAAATTGTTTAAAAAAAAAAAGGTTTGTAAGAGCGTAAAGAAATGAGGAATGGATCTTTGTGGCCAGTATTGCTTTTCTTTTTCCTGCTTTGCGGCCAGTCCCCTCGGGGAAAAACATACTACTCTGGACTTGCTAGTTGATCCACTGATTCAAAAGCATGGTTGTAGCTTCATTGCAGATCAGGTAGCCCCAAGACATAGATATGCCTTTACTTTAGCCAGTGGCTTATTTTATCGCATATTCCTTCACAGTTTTTAAAATCCACTCTTGTGGATGATCTTACTGCATTTTGACTAAAAAGCATCATATTGTTACGCTCACCTGGCTCCCACATGGGCATCGATCTGAACTGGACAGCTGCGGTCTCCACCAATGCGACGCATAGTGCTGAGATGACGGACTGGCCCACCTAGCTTCGTTTGCTTGGCCCGTAGGAATATTCTTCTGCAAATGGAGAAAGGGAATTAACCACCGGTGGAGTTGAGCGTTAACCCCCCCCCACTCCCGCTGTTCTCCCACTGATCACCTTTGATGCCCCCTCTTATAGTCTCACCTGATGGTTTGGAAAGATGAGCTCTCCATCCTGCTTTGAGCGCAGGGTTGCGTAGATAACCAGTTACTTCACTGGCTCAAAGGAATTGGTGAGTTCCAGAACAATATTGACTCTGAGATTCCCGGCAAGACACCGCAAGTATGTAGTTCGTAAGAGTTCAAATGTCTGACTTTCACTCTTGTCCGATTCCTTGCAGGTTGCAGCTTGACCCTAGCGAAGAGATCCTTGTGGCAACCGGTAATATTCAGGTAAGGATTTGTATTATCCAACACAGTTCGACAAAATAATGTCAATATGTAACCTGTTGCTTTCTCTCTTGTTCAGGCGCTGAGAGAAAGTATGAAGTCTCGGGGAATAATGCCTCCGGCGGTAAAATCAGGTAAGTCTATTGTGGTGAGGAGATTTCCCCTTGTTTGTCCCTTTGTTTCACCTTGCTGTCCTTTGGTTTCCCCCTTAGGGGCCGGGGTTCGGCGAGGATGCTGTGCCGACCCGTGAAGAGGAATAGTACCCCCGGTGGTAAGATCAGGTAAGTCTATGGGGGTAACTAATATCGCCTCTGTGTATTCCCTTGCCTCACCTTGCTGTTCTTGTCTTCCCCTTTATGTGCCGGAGTGCGGCGGGAACATGCAGAAGGATGCAGTGGAATGTGAAGATGCTGCGAAGGCCGATGAGTTCAGCGCGGCGCCGCAGCAGGCGAGGCGTCGCGCATAAAATAACTTCTTTCTTCCAGCTTGAAGGCACGATGGATCGGGAATTCAGGTAAAGATCAAAGGTATTGCTCTTGTTCTAACCTTTTCTCCTTCTTTCTCCCTTTTTCTAGGAGCTCCAGACTCGAGGCGGGCGTGGCAGAAGACTGGATGCAGACTTGCAGGCACGGTGAGCGTTACGCTGCTGGATGCAGAATAACGCGAAGCGTGTGCTGCTCTTAGGGCATGGTTTAAATAGCCTCCAAAGTAGTCCCAGGTGAGTATTCCTCCCCAGCCCCACCCGAGTAAAAGAATAGTCCCTAGGTAAAGTAGTCCCTTCCAAGCCTCTTTAGGCTTGGAGCTCTTGCAGCATGGTCTGCATCAGGTAAGTTTGAATCTATGAGCCTGGCGACTATGGCGCCAGGACTGACTCTCCATATGAGCCTGGCGCCATAAGCGCCAGGACTACACCCAAAAAGCCCCTAGCAGGGGTTGTTGGGCTTGCTTAGAATAACTTGATGCCTGCTTCCGGGGTTGCTGGACTTGATCTGTGTTCCCAGGGGTAGGCATCATGACACATATGCCTGAATGCTTCTTCAGGGTGTCGAGAGGTTCTTCACTTTATTTAGCAGCTTATTTTTTAGTGCATATTCCTTTACCGTTTTCAAATACACCTTAGCCGACAGTTGCTTTGTAACTAAATATAAATGTAGTATAGAGACGATACCCTTTTTCCATACATCTCATTATTTACGGGGAAGGGGTATCATGTTTCAGTGTCCCTCCACAAACTCTCAGAGTGCTTCAATATGGCATGGAAGTACGGTTTGCAGGACAAGCTAAACTGATCGGGCACTACTGGCGTTTCTTAGATCTGGTAGTACTAGTCCATTGAGACTGTTGGAGAAATTACTCTGTTACTCCCCCCACGTAGACTGCCAAGGCAAGGTTGGCCATTGGCTCAACCTTTACATTTACCTTATTTTGATTTGGCCTTGGCTTTCATTGAAGGGGATCCACAAAGACTAGGGGAGTGGCTGTAAGGGGTGTAAATGCTATCCCTCCTTTATGCCAATGACAACGATTTTACACCTTGGGGCTACAGCAGAAACTATACACTGTGGTCTCCCATTGTTGTGCCAACCGCAGGGCTTTGAATTTAAAAATAATCAGAGTAGTAAACTCTGGCAGGTGGATAACCAAATTCAGATGTCAACTAAGCAGAACCATTGAGAAAAATGTTTCAACTTATGTGTGCCTGGGGGGGTAACACCTGCAGGGTCCAGTGCTTGGAAACATTATAGCAAAAGTGATTGATAAGGCATTTTGTGGCCGAATTTGATTCTTTTACTGTCATGGAGCATGTACTTTGAGGGAATCTTGCAAAGAATTTCATCCTCCATGTTTTTTTGAATGGGGTCATGCTGGTGAAAGGAAGACTAAGGTTCCCCAGAATAGACTGCTTAGGACCATTCCAAACTCACCTAGGGGTATTGGGCGCTTGTGCCCTGCACCTTGAATTTGGAGCAATCTCTTTAGCCTCAGTCCTTTGTATTGGTCCCATCTGTTAGATTTTGAAGCAAATGAATGCAGGGATACTTACCGCCATTGTGAAAGTCGACCCTCCCCCACTAATACTGAATATCCGTGATGGAAGGTGGTTCAGGAGCAGAGTAGGATTATTGTATTTAGAGTGGAGATCTTTTTTCCCTTAAGCAATATGTCCAGATTTTTTTTTAAATGGAAGACATTTTTCTGGCATGCTGCAAAGATTGGACAGCTGCTGTTTCTTAGAACATTATGTTCAGTTGATTGATCCACAAAAGCTGATCTCTTATGTAAATAACATTACAGTATTAAAAAAATCTGGATTTTCGAGATTATGTGCTAGGACTGTCAAAAGAGCTTGGGGAAATCAGCTGTCAACAGAATGAAGTTGTGGAGTCGGTGGAAGTTTGTAGAGCATTGAGTCTCCAGAGTACTCAAATACTAATTTGGTGGAAGCAGGTTAGAACGCTTCTGCTGAAGGATAATATCTTCAGTAGAAGGGAAGTTCTGATCTTTTTGGGTATTCTGGTAAGGTTCATTCTTTCAGCTTTTAAGCTTGGCTGGAGTTCAGCTTTAAGGTTTAGAGGGGAGGGAGCCCAGCTGGAAATCTAGCACATGCTTACACCACTGGAACGCAAAAGATATGGTATTTGAGACAGTTTACAGTGTTGTGCCGCTGGTACGGGAGAGGATCATGCCAACAAAATGACTGGGCTTTAAATCAAACGTGTTCCTAATAATTATTAACATGTTTAATCAAGCTTTGCTATCACAAATGTACTGAATTTTTGGCTGCTATATTTCACCAATGTTGGTGAACAATTTGTGCTGTACAACGTGGACGGTTGATACGGATTTAAAAAAATGGAGGAATCATACATCAAAATTTTGAAATTTAAAATGAACAGAGAAAAAAAATATCATTTACTGCTACCACTTCAAAGCAGCATCCCATCAACCCACCCCATCTAATATGCCCTACTGGTACGCAGCACCCACCTGTGCCTGCCTAGGTTTACCCAAGTATGTTCCTCGTCATTGGCTGCCCCATCATTGTGTCCCTCTGAATCCTCTTTATTCTCCAATTACCTCTCCCCCTATCCATACCCTCAGGACTAGTTACTCACCACATCCGCCCAGATCATCTCTGCTTTCATAATTTGCCCTTATTCGCCATGACACCATTCTGGTCCTACAGCCAATCCACCCTCCTCAACTTCAAGGCGCATCCCTACTTTTGGCCACCTCCCCCAACCAAACCCAATCTGGTACTATGGCATTTTCAATCCGTCTGTTCTTTTATGCTGACCCAGTTTGATTCCCACCACCCATCTCACCATGCCAGTCACCACTCCTGCATCCTTTCATGCTTACTCTGCTACTACTTCTCACTCCCCTACTAAGAAAAACATGAGTGGGGTTGGCATTGTGATTCAATAAACCAATCAATCTACCCACCTCTGACTTTTCCACTCTTTTTTCAAATACGTTTTTTCAACTTCTTGAACCAACCCTGCTTACTATCATCCTCATTTACTGGCCCCTTGAACCTCTTCCATGAACTTGATCCATCTCTCAAATCTCTTCCCACTCAAGTCCCTGTCATACTCATGCAAGATTTCAACCTCCACAACAAAGCCATGGACAGATAACTTAAGACACAATCTGCCCTTTGTGTACATTCTAATGTCACCTCCATAACCTGGCAACCCACAATCATGGCAAGTCACCGTAAACGGGCAACCCACAATCATGGCAACTCACTCGATCTTATCTTCCTCGCCACTCCATTATTCTACCCCATCTATTGACCAATCAACCACTGACCGCTCCTGTCAACATTTGACTGTTTTTGTCCCTTACACACCTGCCCCTCCCCCCAATCCTTCTTAAAATTACAAAACAAAACATACACGACTATGGCCCAAAAGCTTGATCAAATCTGGACTTCCCTTCAGGCACTCCTGTCCACCTATTTCCAGTAACTTGACAGGCATTTGTGGTATTCAATTTGGCGTCTCCACTTGCATGATCCCTCCCACAGTTATGGGTGTGAGTGAAAGGATCTCACCATCCAGATAAGGTGCGCATCAGGCCTTTTAACGCTCAGAAATCTTGTCAATACAGCCCTTTTAATTCTTCCTTGCGTACCACTTACACTGGCTATTTATGGCAGCACCCCAATCAATCATGAAGCTAAATGGCTACAGCATGGCTATCAGCAGCTTGCAAATCCACTTTTTACTTTGCAATCAACACAGTTCCTTGAAAGAAACAACTGGGATGTGGCCTGGTCTGTTTAATTTTTTTAACACTGTCCTCTGTTAATGATTCTGTCAAGATAATACTTTGAGTAATGTAAAAGGGAATTTGTGCTTTGTTCAACTGCCGCCATTTTTTAGGTTACAGGGTTAAACATCTTGATTCATGAAGACGCTTTTCACTTTTCTTTATACACACGTAGCATTGTGTAAAATTAACATTTTCTTAAACAAGGGCTTCATTTCTGCTTAATTGGCTTTAATAGAAGCAGCGGAGTTGCAGCAGCACAGGCATTTCATACTTTTTCTTTTCATCACAGAAGCACACCAATTGCATAGCTAGACATGTGGACTGAAATATCTCCCTTTAGGACCATGCACAACAAGTAGGTATGATGGATACAGGCAGAAGCAGTGTTGTATATATTTTCAGTGGCACAGATTGTACCTGTACCTCTCAACAGGACTGCATATTCAGGCAAAGTAGCCTAATTTATCCACGGAGCTGCTATACCGTAAACGCATGTCATGGCAGAATGCCAAATATTCACAGCAGAGCAGATTTCCTCATGCCCACATTTCTTAGCTGGACTTCTATTTTTGGGACAGTACCTGAATTTCTTACAGAGATGCCGTTAAGAAAGCATGAACATGTGTTGGCATTTCCTGCAGCGAGCTAAAGTACAGAGTAGTCTTGCTAGATCTGCTGACTGCCTTTAATGCTATCAGCCAGGCCACCAGACAAGGGTCGTACTAGGCCTTTTTGGCATTACAATCGTGTAAATACGGCCGCTTTATTATTTTCCTGCGTACATTTACACACAAAGTTTAGAGCAGATGGCAGTACAAAGGTCAGGTTACTAGACAGAAATCAGAACGCTTCTTTTGATGCAAGCCATGGAGAAAAGCCTCTGAATCAAAATGTATTTTTCTGAAGCCTTTCAAAAAAAGAAACTGCACACAAGGTGAAAAGGAACGGTTTCTTTCCATTCCGTTTCTTCTGTGTTGTGTGTAAATGCTCATGTAGCTAAAAGAAGCACTGCGCATATTTATGTTCCTAGCATTTTAGGATTGTCTAATTAACAAGATGGAAAACTAAGTTGCAATTGAAAATTCATCTTTTATAACAAATGATGCTTTTTTTCCAGTGAAAGCAAACAAGTATTGCACAATTGTATTTTTCAGAGTTCCTGTGCTATGTGCATAATCATGCAGAGGCAGATCATTTTACACTTTACATTTAACGTATACTCTAATTATAAAAACAGAGTATGCACGGTCTAGTTTACACCCATTCAACCGTACATTCAATGCAGTACATTACTAAGGGTAAGTGATTGTCTTTACACCAAACACGGGTGTTATAGCCTCTCAAATCTTCAAGACTACAATTAAACCACCCAACATTACTGTACAGGAAGTGCAAGCGCTGTTCAACAACAACCAAATGAAAGTTATATTTGCAATTGAAATAGAAAATCAGCAAACCATGTCCCTGTGATAATCCAGATAGGTAGCACTTCATACATGGTTCACCCAACATCTAGGCATTTTAATTATTATACCACAGTTAATGCTCAGTTTACCAACCTCTGAAGGATGTTAGCCAATTAGATAGCAGCGAGCGCTCAAATGGCTGAGCTGCGATCTGTAGGTTGCAGGTTAGAATCCCTGCAAGGCCAACTCGGTCTTTCGTCCTTTCGAGGTTGATAAAGGACTACCAACGTTTGGTGATAATTGTGATAAATATGATCTATGTACAGTGCTTTGCCAAAAGCGCTATATAAATAACAATGAGACCATGAGATTAGGTATAGAATTTAGCACAGAGTCCCTACCTCTCTGCACTGTTGGCATACCATTAGGTAGTAACAGCTCCAGGAAATTAGGACTTTAAACATCAAAAGACAATTCCGCTATCGAACCTCAAAAAAAATACAATCCAATTCATGGTTGCTTTACTATGTAATTGGCTAGGTTTTTGTGTTTTAACATTTAAAATGCATACAGGAGAGATCAAATAAAAGAAATAATGAAAGTGTATTCTGTCATAATGCAGAAAGCTGCCACATGGTAATGATTTCCATACACTTTTTGCACAAGTTGGGTGGATGTCACATACATTTTACTCTCTTGCAAAGGAGAAGTCATTTTTACTATCTTGAAATCACATTTACTTTCAAAATTTAAAAATAGGGAGTAAAATACACCCACCTCAAAATCTTATCTGGAGCACTGCCATCAGCCAAATGGTCTTGCTCTCCCAAGTACATTTAACAGGCATTTAGAGATCTAGCATTGGAGTTCATTAAGATTCTACAGCTCTCAAAATGGCAGACGTGACACTATGAACATCGGACCTCTCTTCATTAAATACCGATGTTAGCTCTGATTAAACATCGGACAAACTACAACTAGGCCGACGAAACTCAGCCTTAGTTAAGCTAACAAAAGATTATGCCTTCAACCAGAATTTGCTAAACGCCCCAACCACTGGAAAATGGATGGGCAATCCGAGATTAAGATCCTGTTGCTAGGAGCTCCACCAGGACCTTGTGACCTCTGGCAACAACTAGAAGGCTCAAAACCCTCTAAGATGGTAAAGAACCTTGTAGTAATACACAATACTAGCCTCCCATTCGCAACCCAGATAGCACTGTGGCTCAGAAAGGCTTCAACATAATATGGATTTTACCTTGCCCTACATTACCAGGTAGAGAACAGCCCACTATGGCGTAGGTTTGGACCAGCTGTACATAAATGTACCAGTCACTTTTACTCACCAAAAACAGCCACATACCCACAATATAATACCCACACAGGAGCACATTTTTTTTTTTTTTTAACGGTCAATGTTGCCAACAGAGCCTTGCCAGAGGAAATGTGTTGCAAATCCCCATCTGTGAAGGAACTTTCAGGTAAAAACTAATATTACAATAACATTTTAGTTTGCATGACTAAGTAGAAAACAAGTATTGATTACAAAAATACGTGTTTTCAGGAATTTAAATAAAAACGGGAGCAGAAGCTAAACCATTGCCTAGGTATGGCCCAGTATGCCTCAAGTGGCTTTTAGAAGTACCCTTACTCCCATTTAGACATTCCAAGAGGCACAGTGTATCACAAAGGTGTGTTAAAATGGCACAAGCTGGCATGGGCAGTCATGCCAACCTCCTGAAACAGGCTAACAGCATACTTGAGAGCCTCAAAACATACCCGTTTCCCCACACAACCACCCCTCTCCACTGTTAACACTTGTCTATCCGAATCCTCCTATCGTAGCCTGAATACATTTTCTAACATCTGTTTCACCGTCCACCTTTAAACCTTGTAAAGCACTCTGAGACCATCTGGGTAGGACCAACACTGAACGCACATTTTAATAAATAAAATAAATATTCCCTATTACCTCATCTGTTTGCAGAGTCAAAAACTCTGAAGCCTGCCCATTATGGCAGCTGAAACATTTTGAACAGGCGATTACAATAGGGTTCCATCAGGCCCCACATTCTTGCCTGTCAAACACTGTCCTATTCACTCAGCTCTTTCATTGCAAAGGAGGCAGACACTATTTAAGAAACACATAACTACATCACTGATCTTCAGTGTAGGCCAAAAAAAACTCTAGCCCACCCCCAGGAATTAAGAACTTTTTTTTTTAAATTACCAATTTCGACGGACTACATTTGACCACCTATCCATTTTTCAAAGCATTTAGAAGCCACCTCTCTAGTTGCTTGTACTATATAAGAACTGCAAACATAACTATGCATTCCTCGCTCAGTCAACATGCAACCTCGTTCAGCTTCTCATACCATATCGTCGCTGCTGATAATCACGTCATATTCTACTCCCCATCCACCTCTAGACTGTCCTCTCATATCACCAATTGTCTAACTCCTAGCCACCACTGGATGGAGCTGTCTGATGCTCCACTCCTGTTGATCTTTTCTTGGCCTCCAAAACACCACATCTCTCCTATGTCTTTTTCACCCATGCTTCTTATCCCCTTATGCCCAGGCTAGCAATCTGGGGCTTTTCTTAGACAGTGGCCTGAACATTCAGCACTTCCCATCCACTGCTGTTGCTGCCGGGGTAAAACTCGAAAAAGCCACAATTATGTCCCAAATCCTACATTCCCTTCTTGGAAAACACTCATTGCCACCCTATTATAAGCCAGCCAGGTACTGTGTTGTCCTCCTCATCGGACTCAGTCTATTCATTTACTCCATTCAAGAAGTTACTGAACTTTGCTACCGGTACCCTCCCGCACCACATGTACATGTGTTAGTGCTCAGCATGTAAAATAGTTTACTTTAAAAATTCTTTATTGTGCTTAAATCCACCCAACAACTACCCACTCAATGTTGCTGGCTAAATCCATGTATCGATACTCGCCACTCTGGTAACCTAAACTCCCAGGGTCTAATTCAACCAAATTGTCGCTTCCGCTGCCTTCGGTTTTCGTTCCTCTCTGCTGGCTCTCCATTAAAGGACCTTACCACAAGGGCCGCCTTAGGGCAGGCATGCCATTAGCATTAAGGAGGGGGGGGGGGGGGGAGTCTCTTTCAAGGTCTCCCCAGAGCTGGCATGCGTCCCGGGAGGATAGCTCAGCGGCAACGTGTTCGCCTTGGAAGCAAGACGACACAAAGCAACACAGGTTCAATCCCTGGGTACGCGCTTAGAAACCTCTGGTTATTTAAGCACGTTATAAATATGCAACTAAGACAAAAAAAAATTACGCAAACAAAACAATGTAACCGCGCCTTGATGCCCGCGGGCTGTGCGAGCACTTTAAAAATGCAAATAAATAATGGTGGGAGAAGGCACTGCAGGCGCTTTATTGAAATTAAGTGTGCCCTGCTCTTGTGTTGGCGCCAGGCTTTCTAGCGTGGGAGCATTTAAGAACAATAGGGCGCTGATGCTTTCGCATCGGCACCCATTGAAAAATGTGGCACCACCCCCATGACGGGAGGCGCCAACATTTAGTCTTGTTAATGGGCATGCTGCTGCCGCTAAGGCCGGCCCTGCTTACCACCCCCAGAATCAAGGGCATTCCAATAGTGACTAGCTTCAAGTCTCCCTTCACAAATAATTTCTCTCCAAAGTGGGAGCTCCAGAATTTTGAAATACTATCATCCACCCCTAATGATCTCTAGCCACTGTCACCATGATGCAAATCCTACGCAACCTTGAAGAAGGCAATCACAGAGCATGAAACAAGTTTAAAAAAATGTTGAACCATTCAGAACGTTGGCCATTGTGTTGTTTTTATTGTTAAATGTGTGTCAATTTGCTCTTAAAGTTGAAGTAAACTCTTGAGAAGAGCAACATTAAACTCCCATGAGGTACGGATATCAGATTCTCAATATTCAGCAAACAGTTAGGCGGCTACATGCATTTGTGCCCCTTGATCAAGGTATTACATGCTTCTGTGCATGGTGATCGGACCTTCAATACTTCATAATTAATCATCTTGCCAAGTAAGCGTTTACCGTCTTTGTAGCAATAAATTCGTCGAGAAGTTATCTTTACTAGCATATGTAAGTCAAACGTTCACCAGCATGGTTAACAAATTGCTAGATTTTCGTTTTCGATGCTCCTTCATTCAAGGGCTATGCGTAGTGTAGCGTGCCTTCTTTTTTTTCCAGGCGTTTGCAATTAGTCAAATATGCCTATAGGCATGGGTGGGTTACCAAGTCATATCATCACCGCTTCATCTTTCTTTCTTGAACGAAATGTTAAAGTAACAGTTCACGTTATGCGTGGGTTCCTTTGATAGCCCGCCGGGATTCTGAAAATTAGCCTTCCTCCCCAATTATCCCCCGAGCACAGGCTTTGTTAGTTGGCAGTCATTTCCTGGGCGACCTTGATGCAGTTTCGGAGGGTAAGAGTTGGTGCTGATCTCCAGTAGTTGCCACGTTTTCCACTTTAGGATTCCATTAGCCTATCGGATCCCGTCCCTGTACGAAGCCCTGATGTTTGATCATCCCATACACAGAAAGTTGTGACGTAGAAGCTGAGCAGCCTGGATTGTAGAATAGATGCAGCCCTCGCAGAAACCACCCTGTGTACAAGCAGCAATGAAGGACTAGAGGCGGCCCCGGGCACTGCTTTCACTTGCGTGGTTTGTCCTTGGGTATTCTCTTGGCCTCCTGCATCCCCTCTTTTAACTCACGGAGAAAGTTCTCCCTTATCCGACCCACGCGCCTGCTAGCCTCGTGCAGGTCTCGCGGCGCTTCTTGTCGAATCTGCCGCAGAGTGTCGGAGCGGAGGAGACGACGTGCTGCGTCGCCGCCCTTCAGCTGGGCTTGGGTCAAGGCGAAAGCGGTCAACTGGGCCGCTCGGCGGATTGGCCTCGACTCGGAGAGTTTCTCGATCAGCTGCGGGCTATTGAACAGCGTGAATAACAGCCTACGAAGCACCATGGCGAAAAGGGGTCGATGAAACGATATACGCGTAAAAAGTTTAAGCAATGTTACGTAACTCCTTTCCTGTTTGTAAGTGCTGCTGTGACGAAAAAGGTCACCGACACAGCCTGAGGCACGTCACGGGTATCTCACACGCCTCTGCGCGGCCGCGTACTCGTCCCGTAGACGCTTTCTGCTTTCGCTTCAATCAGGAGGACTCCTTTAATCCTTCTTCTTCTTCTTCGTTATCGCATGCGTGCGCCTAGGCGAAGGGGTAGTCAAGTCCGCTTTCTATTTCTATGCCACTGTCTTTTGATTGGTCAACGTCAGAAGCGCGACTCGATCTGTGATTGGTGAGTTTAGGCTCTAGCTCGGCTAACACTTTCGTCAGCGAGGCGAGCTAGTCGCCGGTTTTCAACGGTAGCGTTCTAGTCTGAGTGGCGTTGAAGGAGGGTACCCACGATGTCCCTTACCCCGTTGAAAAGCGACACCTATGTGGAACTGAGTCAATACCGGGACCAACACTTCAGGGTAAGGAACGGGACCGTATCTAGGGAGGGGGGAAAGCTGCTGTGGCTTTTTCTTGTGGAGAAGGAGATTGCATTTCTGTATGAGTGTCCTTTCCCCTTCTATTTGGGTGATGGAGGTGTTTGAATGGAAGTAAGGGCGTGTTGGCCTCTCGCCTTCTCTATCTAGGCGATTCCCATTCAAATGAACGAAAGCGAGCATGCTTTTAGCAGTGTGAGCTACTGGCAGTGTATTCCCCTCATGCTGGAATTCAGTTGACTTGTTTAATTTAATGACTGAGTTGGGCCTGGGTCGTTTCTTAACTAGGTTAAACTGGGCTGTTTAAATAGGGCGGTGTGGGGCGTTAGATGGAAGCGATGGCACACCGTACAGCTTTCAGGGAGAATGGTTTTTAAGTTAGTATTTCGCATTTGAACGGCGCTACACTCCATGGTGACCGGGATAGTATGGAGCAGTCAACGTAAGAGGTAGCCTACATTTTAGGGTGGCAATATGGCAGGCGAGCAACCACCCTACTGGAAGAACTGGATTTTAACCTCCTGCCTCCCCGCCACCCCCTTAAAATTCTGAACCTTTGTTCGGTGTCGTATGCTTACAAATCACAAGCATACCTGTCAACCCTTTGAGTCGCCAAGGAACATGGTTTTTGATGGTTGAGAGCACAATGACGCCTATAGATGGGCAAGGGGATTTGTGGGTGAGTAAACTGACTCTTGCAGCCGGTACCCGCCAAAAGTAGGTGTATTGACAGATACAAGTCCTATGAAAAGAAATTGGCCCTCGTTCCCACAGACAGTGTGAAGTGACAACACAGGTTTACCTGTGTGTCCTCCATGTGACCCTTGGTACATACACACACCACCTGTTCAGCCACAACAACAAACCGCACAGTTGACTGCATAAAATGTTGTCTTGATACCATTTAGAAACTGCGTTCATTTTTCATGCATAGGATAAAAAGGTTCTGAAAACATTTTGGTGCGAGGCTCTGTGCAGCTGGGTGTCAAGTGTTGCACTGCACAGGACAGTGTCCTGTATATTGTATGTTTGACCCATCATTAACGGTGTAAGGAGAAGTTCAGAAGTTTAATTAAAAAACAAAGATGTTAAAGAAAATGTCCTAGCCTTAGACGAAGTACGCAGTATGATTTTGCAGCAGGCAGGGTAATTGTCAACTTCAGGTGGACAGGATGGCCCTTGCAGTGGTATCAACCGTTTTCAATATTGTGTTGATCGCCATTTTCGGGAAGAGGACAGGCCCGCTAACTGTCCTCAAACAAGAGTTGGGTATGCAGAAGCGCAGCAATGCAGCCCTCGCGCGTTCATGAAAGCGAAATTATCACTATAAGAATTCAAAGCTGCCATTGGGGATTCTGATGCTTTATTTTGTTTGCTTCATTTATTTTTTTTAAAGTCAAACGTTTATTAGCATTTTGTAACAAGAAGTTAAGGCACTTGAAGAAAAGAATACACCTAATTTGCAAAAACCGATAATTGTCTTGTCCTTGCTGTATGTTCTCCCCTCCACCCCACTGGCATGTAGCCCATACAACCACGCAAAAACCATTAGAGGCAATTGTGTGCTCCTTCAGTCAATACCCCTCAGACTATAAACCATATTTCGCAAAAAAAAACGGTAACCACATTTCACCAACTTTGACCCTGGATTCATTGAGAATATATGTCAAGTATTCCATCTCGTAGATGGCCATTTCCTTTCTGTGGGGGCTTTGTTCCGCTTCCAGAACTGAGCCACACAACTTCTGGCTGCCACCAGGAGACTACGGGTCATATGGTTTCCCAGATCCTCCCCCCGCACCCCCAATAGGTTTGCATATGAGCACATCCCCACCACATGTGATACTAATCTTGGGTGGTGCCCACGGTGCAGGATCTTGATTGCCTGCATTCTGAACTGGAGGGAAGCTGTTGATTGGGAAGCCCTTCTAGACATGGTGGCCCATAATTCATCTGGTATATCTTTTTGGTAGATCCTCAGCCCATCCCACTCTGGCATTCAGATCCCGCAGCGGCTCAGACTTCAAAAACACTTTATAGATGCTTGCTAATCGACCCTTTGTGTTCCCCCTCTTCCCCCACCTGCAGAAGTAGAGATTCAAAGGTTGTAAGGTCCCTTCTTAATTTGTGTTCCCACCGTGAGGCATTGAGAGCTCCCTTCAATTGCAAATGACGAAATGGGGAGAACTTGCCAATATGGAGGCGTTCCTCCAGGGTTTCCATAGACAGAAATCCACCCCTCCCACATCTGTCCTGCCCTAATGAGCCCCGCCTCGTACCATTCCTGAAATTGCCGTGGGTCTACTATAAGATTCCTTAATGGGGGTGCCCAGATACAGCTGAGGGGGGATAGGGGGGAGGGGGAGGAGCCAGGTCATGATTCATCTCATGTGGCTCCCCTCCTTCCAGATTGACCACAGCACTTCAATAGAGGATGTCGGAGGACTCTACGTAGTATCTCCCTTTGTGGGACCCACAACCACTTGCCCATGGTAACCGGGGAAAGGATTGAGTTGTCTATTGCAGCCCATTCCTTCTCAGAGTGCAACTCCAGATCTCCCAGCACACGCAACTGGTTGCCCTATAATATGCTCCCAGGTCCGGGAGACCCTCTTCCCTTGAGAGAATGAGAGTCCTATATGCTATCCTGGGCCTTTTTTCCCGCCCACAGGAATTTCAGTAACCTGCGTTTGACCATTTCTAGAAAGGGCACAAGGACAATCACTGGAAGCATCTGAAACGGGAATAAGAATTTGGGAAGGATGACCATTTTGATACAGTTGAGTCTTGCCATCCATGACCGGTTAAGTCTGGCCCAGCTGTCGAGATCCCCCTTTATTTTCTCCCATAACTGGGGAAGTTCCTGTCAAATAGGCCACCAAGGTCTCCTGGGACCGCCACTCCTACGGAACCCTTCCTCCTGCAACCAGAAACAAGTTCCTTCATGTATTCCCCAATCTGGGTTTTCTTGGGTCCCATCGGGTATGCCACAGATTTGCTAAGGTTCACCTTGAAACCCGACAGTTGCCATACACCTCAAGCCTTTCCAATAGTGCTGGGAGTGAGGCCCGGTAACGGGTCATATATAGGAGGGCAAGACTTTCTATTCTTTCTCCCCCACTTGTACCCCTTGCATTTGGCTGTCACACCCGACATTGCCCACGGACGCATGACCCAACGCGTACAGGCGCGGCTACAGGGGGCACCCCTGTCTGGTTCCCCTTCCAAACCTGAAGGGTCGTGCCTCTTCCCCATTCACCACCACTCTTACCCTGGGACTGGAGTACAAGGCCGATGTCCAACTCTCCCATTTCCACCGATCCCAGTGCCTCTTTTGAGAACGACCAGCTCGCGTGGTCGAAAGCCTTCACAGCTCCCCTTTATTTAACCATAGGTGAGTGTAGCACATGAAGGGTTTCGCGTGGATCTAGGGAGAACCCTCATGAGCCCGATGGCCAGAACCCTCACGAAAAGCTTAGTGTCAACATTCAGAACCGAGATGGTCCTGTATGCCTGACAGTACGCGAGGTTCTTCCCTGGTTTGGGTAGCACACTATTCTGGCCTCCAGAAAGGAGGGGGGCCCTGCCTATTTCGCTGAATGCATTGAAAATCATTGCCAATGGTGCTGCCAGCAACTCCTGAAATTGTTTAAAGAAGTCAGTGGTGTACCCATCCTCCCCCAGGGCTTTACGAGCATTCAATCTCCCTATGGCGGCCACTTCCTCTTTTGCCATGGCCTTAGCCTCCAGGGACGTCATTTTCTCTGGGGTAAGCTTTGACATCGCCAGGCTCTCCAGAGATGTCTTGATCGCTTGGTTCCCCGGCTACTGCACCCTCCTATATAGCTCCTTGTAGTACTCTGCAAAACACCCAGGGATCCTGTCCTGTGGGCCAACCATACCACCTTCTTTTTCTCAGATCCCCTCCACCCTGCTATTCCCCTCTGCTCCCCCTAACCATGTTAGCCAGAAGTGACCCCACCGATCTCGCCTTGTTATAATATTGTTGCTTTGTGGATCTCAATTTCTTTAAGACTTCCCCATAAGCGTGGCATGTAGAACCTGCCTCTTGTCTCAAATGTGATGTAGCAAGTCTGTCCTGTCTCGTATTCCCCCATTCAGCTGAGCTTGAGCCCCTGGATTTCTTCCTGTATCTTGCTCTCGATGAGCCCTCTCTCCTGTTTTTTCCGGGCCCCCTCCGCTATTAACAGCCCCCTTATTGTGGCCTTAGCAGCGTCCCACACAATGTTGGGGTGGACCTCCCCTGTCTCATTGACCACAAAAAAAGGATCTGTTTTCGTTCCCCAGATATTCCCTGAAAACCGGGTCCCGAAGTAAGACATCACAGCGTCGCCCTGGGTTGACCCTTCTCTTAGCTTAAAATTGCCAGAACGCAGTCACCCATTTCGTGATCTGACCATGTGATTGTTTCTACTGTGGTGTATTTAATGTCCTTCGCTTGTTCTTGTGGGATCAGTAGATCTATCCTGGTGTAAGTAGAGTGGGAGGTAGAAGAAGGTATATAGTACTGCCTGGGACTGAGAAACCCTCCACACACCCGCCCAAAAGTGGTTCTCGGAGGGCAGCAAATTCCCTGTTCTCCTTTCCCGTCTGCTTAGTTGCTCCCTCTCTTGCTGACCACCAGTCCAACCCTGGGTCAGTCACCAGGTTGAAGCCGCCCCCTACTAGTACGTGTCCCCTCTCTCTCTCCCCCCCCCCCCCCAAATTCCTCCAGTGCCACAAAGTACCTTCTAAGAAAGTGAATCTGGCCCACGTTGGGTGCATAAACCGTGGCCAAGGTGAAGACTCCATCCACGTGGCCCCTGTGCACCAGGAATCTACCCCCAAAGCCCCTTCATCCAAAAGGACCTTGCCAGGACAATTCCTACCCCTTTCTTTTTATGGTCCCTGTTGGAAGCCCAGAACATTTATCCCACCACCCCTTTTCGTAGGGAATGCTCCATCCCCTGTCTGAAGTGCGTTCTCTGCAAAAACAAGACTGATAGCTTGAGGGACTGGAACATATAGGCCAGGGACCATTTATTTGGGGAGTTCAGTCCCTTGAGGTTGAGGGTCGTGACCTTCAGATCAACCATATCCCTGTCTAGGAAATTCCCCTGTGCCTGGGGTCGTTGCCCTTCCATATATCAAATGCCCCTTCCCTGTGCTTGCCGGTCCCCTCCTCCCTTGACACCTCCCCCCCACTGTTCCCTCCTAACCCACATCAATCCCAACTTCAAACCCCAAAGAAACGGGGCATAAAGCCCAACTTGATCTGGGTTTCCCCAGGGTGTGTGGAGGTTAGCAGTCAGCCTGGCCGTCCTTTCCCCACTGAGCAAGCCCCTATGCGGCGGGATACTTTCTCAATCGCCACCAGTCCTCCAACAGGTTATTACAGCGACATTTCACTTTGGAGGTGGTGAATGCCGGCCCCTTGACTTCATAGAGTGTCTAGAGCATCTGTCTCCTTTTATTTCATCTGGGTTGGGCAAATGCACTCTTGAAGCGCTCCCTCAGCTGGCGTTGATTCTCTCTCTCCGGCTGCGCCTCCTCGCTCTGCAGTTCTTTTAGGAGATTGACGGCATCCTCGCTTTGATGCAAAACCGTTAGAACATGAGGGTGAAAGGGAAGCACCAACGGTACCTCACTCCCTTATCTTGAAGCCAATTCGTCAGGGGCCTACATTTGCAACATTGGTCCAGGGTGTAGGCCGATAAACGGCAGAAAGTTTTCAATTATTTGAATGATATGCATAGTGACGTTTTTTTCCTGCAGGAAACACACTTGTTGAATGGGGAGATCAATAAATTGCGGAGAGGTTGGGTGGGTGATTTCGCCCGATAAGCTTGATATACACAGACAACAAAATATTAGCGAACTTATTGGCCATTCGTATTGAAAAATTACTTAAGAAGCTGGTGCACACAGACCAATTGGGCTTTGTTCAAGATCGTAGAACTTCTAGCAATATTAGAAACCTGTTCATGTCGCAGGCCCAGGAGTCAAATGATGACATTGCAGTGTTTTGTCTAGATGCTGAAAAAGCGTTTGATCGGGTTAACTGGCAGTATCTATTTTCAGTCTTGCGTGCTATGAACTTAGGTGAGGAATATATTTCGTGGATTGCCCTGTTATACATGTCCATCGGCCAATGTCAAAACTAATGGGCAATTATCAAATTCTTTCTTGTTACAGAGAGGTACAAGACGGGGGCCCACTATCGCCACTGTTATTTGTTTTAGCCATTGAGCCGCTGGCGGTTGCTTTGAGGTGTGATGCTGGGATTAAAGGACTAAACTTTCAGGGTGTTGAGCAAAATATATGGTATATGCGGGCGACTTACTGGTGTCTGATTAGGGTTTTGTAGGGTATTTTGTGGAGATTTGGGGCCTGACGGTATTTTATTACCGCCGAAAAAAATAACTTGGCAACAATCACTCCTTGTATTCAGATTGGGCCATGTACAACAATAATACAGTGGACATGCATTATTTCAGCACCCAGACATGCGTGGTTGGTATGCGTGGTTGGTGGTATTTTGGTGAGCATAATTCCCTTGTTTTATTTGTGGCCCCAATGTCCAGAATCCCGTATCTTTGCTTAGATTTTTCGTGTAATCACTAGAGACCTCAGACCTACATTTTGGGAATACCACATTTTCAGTGTTAGTGTGCCACCATGGGCGATCTCACTGACTTATTTACGACAGAGAGCTATATGTGGTAATTTTGTGGTAATTTCCACTACCTTATATACGGTAGGGAACTATGTTCAGAGAGTCCCTCTTCCCGTTGGCTCATGTACCTCCAACGAGCTATGCTACAGTCAGTCACCCACAACAGTCCATACTGAATATGATCATGCACACATCTGTCTTAAAATGACAATTGCACTGTTTAAAAATCTCCCCACATCATCAGCACTGTATTGGTAAATATAAAACACCACCCGTCTGCTTTCAAATATTTTTCTGTATTATAAAAGTTGCATTTAAACACGACCTCACTCTTTACAGAAATAAATAAAATAGCACAGTAACAGCATTGTCTGTGATACACTGAAAAGAGAGTGGCGGAGAAAAGAACTCAATTGGCAACATTAACATGTGATTAAGGCACAGGAATCTCCTTTCCTACACTGACTGAATATTCTCGTACACACTCAGCTCCCACACTTATGTAATTACCTTATCTGTTCAGCCCGAGTTTTCTTCAGCTGTTCTCTTTTTGAATGTGTCTCCCTTGAAGATTAACCCCAGTGAAAACGAGCGCCTTTCATTCTCAAACCGGGGTCATTGCCTGTGGAACTCAGCTTTTTCAGCAGAAATGCTCCAACCAGGAAAAAACAGGTCCTTCTCCCAGCTCTCCAAATCTCCACTGTTCTCCCCCTCTCTTCAAACTCCCCCCAGCAAAACCCTAATCACTGCCTCTAGCATGATACTTGCTATGACGCTGCTCCAATCAGAATCAATCATGCCATCTCCTCCCTCTCTACACAATGGCTCATTTTTATAGTAATACTTTGTAACCAACTGATTTCCTGTTCTTTCGAGCCCTTTTGCTTCCTGTAGTTATGTGGACAGAGCAGCAGAGAAAACGAAAAAAAAAATGAATATGCGTTTAAAAGTTCACTTTCAGAGTAGGCCTATTTCTGCAGTGGAGACACATTTTTATTAGTGGGTTATGTTAAATTCAGTTTTATTAGTCAGGTTATTTATGAGTAATGTTAGTTATTAATTTTCAAATGTGTCTCTTGCACCATAGGCATTTCAGGTGAAAAATAGTGTGCATTTTTGAATGTGCACGTGTGCTTTTAACTGTAAAAATAGATTTGCATCTTATATGTTAAAATCGTTTTTGACTGAATAGCTTGTCTTTCCTTGTTAATCTGGTAACACATATAGCAATGCACCATAGGCATTTGGTGCTGCATCAAAAAAAAATGTTTACCTGTGCAGTAGTGCTGTACTCTGTGCTGTAACACGCCAAATATCCTTACAGTTTCCAATGGTGTGCAAAAGGATACGACATTCGGGTGTTTGGCTAACACCTGTGATAGAAGATATGGTCGGAGAGAACATGGCGGATGTGTGTAAAGATCTAAAAATGAGTCTTCAGGGGTGGACTTTATTGTGTTTGTCGCTTTGGGGCAAGATGAACGCTCTAAAGATGAATGCAGTTCTGAAAATTAATTACATATTGGGCAGGCTCCCCATGAAGATAAGTCAGTTTTATTGGAAAAAAATGGATAGCTTGCTGCATCGTTTCTTTGGGATCATAAACCGCTGAGGCTTCAGCTATCGAAGCTTCAAATGCCTATGGAGAAAGGGGGATTTGGTGTACCAAATTTTTAAAGCTTTTCATCTGGCCTTTTGTAGTCCCTTTATAGTTCCATTCTTGAAGGAAATGCCAGATAGGTGGGCTGTGGTAGAGGCAAATCTATTAGGCCCACTTCCCCCTAGAGCAATCCTCACGGCCACAAATAGACAATGTAGGAAAGTTCAATTAACTGTGTTCTTGAGGGAGACTTGGAAGAGTATACATGAAATGTTGGGCTCAAAGGCTTTGAAGACTTCCAATGCTTCAATTTGGTTGAACCTGGGAATAGCTGAGAGGGGCAAACCTTTATTTTGGCCGGAGTGGTCTCTCAGTGGAATACATTGGATTAGTGATGTTCATAAGGATGGTAAATGGATTGATGAAGAAGAGTTGAGTTAAATGCTAAATTTAACATTGATGGTTATTCCAATGGTGACTTCAGGAAATTGAAAAGATGTGTATTGGAGGTGGATAAACAGGGTGGTACAATTGTGGACCTCTTTCTAAAGGAAAATGAACCAGGTTGTGGATCCGTAGTGAGCAGGCTATACAATCAAATTGTGTCCAATTATAGAGGGAATACAGAACTGAGAGCAGATTGGGGTAGGAGATTGGACTGTGTGATTTCTTCTGACCTGTGGATGGGGATGTGTGCTAATGTTAAACTTTGCTCGATAAACTTGGAAGAACGTTCAAGACAAATTAAAATCCTCAACAGTGTACTAGAGTCCAGAAAGATTGAAGAGAGGTTTGATGGATTCCGATGACTGCTGGAACTGTGGTAATGGAGTGGGTAGTATAGAGCATATGATCTGGGACTGTACACGTGTCCCTGGATTTTGGCAAGATGTATGTAGCATTTGCCTGCAGATTTTAAATCGGGATATTGCTCTGGATTTCAAAACGATGGTTTTAGGTTGTGATTTGCTTGAAGATCTTTCAGTCTCTCAGAAAGAAATGTTGTTCAGGGGGGCTTGTATATGCAAAAAGATGATATTAAGGAGCTGGAAATCTGATTGCTCCGACGGTGGTGGATTGGATTGAGGCGATGACCTGTCTTGCCAACATGGAGAGAGTGATTTTATAGGAAACAAGGGAAGCTTAACTTGTATACAAACATTTGGGATGAATTTCTAAAAATGTACTAGTTCTGAGTTTGTAAATATGTATTCTCTTATCTGCATGTAACTATATTGTTTTACTATTTACTGTTAGCTGTTCCTTGCTGTTTTGTAAAATGTACAAATACTTTTTTTTAAAAAAAGGAAAATCCTGATCTGCGCTCCTTCCCATTCAATCATGCTCTGCTCCCTTGCACTCTGTAGAATTTCTTTTATCAGTATACTAGTGGCACTTGGTGACCACCGAGCGTGGTCCCTCACTGGGCCCTGCACCCCTATGGACCCTGTCCAATTTAATGTCCCTCTCGGGGAGTCCCCCAACAGGTTATGCAATAGACGGCATTAGGGACTTTTCCAGTTCCTGTGGTGTTTCTGTCTCTCGTTCTGGGAGGCCCCAAACGCAGAGATTGTACACCCTCTCTCGGTTTTCAGTATCGTCCACTTTAGACCACACCTCTGTCCCTGTGCTCGAGCTCTTCAGTCGCATCCCTACCTCCACGTCACCTGTCTGCAGCACGGTGTGAGTGCTCCAGGCCTTCCACTCGGTCATCCACCTTCGTGACTCTCAGTGAGCACACCCAACGAGCCTTGGACCCCCCCCTCCCTGAATGCACGTAGTTCTGATAGCACAGCGTGTATGCCCCACAGCACCCCCCTGTCTACTCCAGCTTCTGTCATGGACATGAAGTCAGGGGCACAGGCATGCAGGGGTCGCATGCAGAGGAGACCTGGGTGGACACTGTCCTGGCGCCTTTGGCGAAAGGTTCATGAACAAAAGTAAACGAGAACATCCATTTAACACCAAATAAAATAGCTTTTATTATAAGCATAGCACTTCAGATGCATTACCTTGAACATCCATAAAACAGCCCCAAGTGTATTCTTGGGTATGGCTTCTAATGGATTGCCTTCACACTTGCTCACTCTCTAGGATCTGGCAGGGTGTGGCTGGTAAACCGGCCCTAATGGGCGGGCCCACGATCTCAGCTATATAAGCTGCCCCGATCCTCAAGACAGGCGCTTCGCGTTATTCTGCACTTTCAAGCAGCGTAACGCTCGCGTCACTTGAGGTCAGACTTACCTTTGAAGATACTGCTTCCTGGACATCCTGCTTCCTGCCAGCATACTTACCAACTGGGGAAGCTGTTCTTACCTGTGCATCTCTTCGGTGAACCAAGTATTCATCTTTACACCTTCCCGAAAGCTGAAATCTTCATCTTGGCACCGCAGCACAACACGCTCCATCGTCGACAGCAGCGCCTGCAAGGAAAAACCAAAGATCAGGTTAGACATCGAAAAATGTCAGTTTAAGGTTGCGCTTTGCCATACTTGCGCTTTTCCTTAAACCATCACTTAACTTCTGTCGAATATGGCGGTAGCATCCATCTTCCATCCGGCTGCGTCTCGCAGCTGCATTGAGGCCGCATTTCCATCTAAGGGAAGAAAACAGAAGAGAGACATTATTGCGGGCATAAATGGGAGCAACATATAATTAAACAGAACAAACAGCATCACGAGCTCAGGAAAGACTTACCAATCATAAGGAGAAGCATAGTCCCAGCTGGACTGGACTAATCCTTATCAGTGAAGGAACTAGATCCCATTCGATGCACCCCTGCCAGAAGTAGCAGGACGGAGAGCTCATCTTCCATGATTCACAGGTGAACTTTATGGGCCGGCGTATGCTCACAGAAACTGTACTTTCGGGGGTGAAGGGTTCGCGAGGTAGAACAATCGCAGATTGGCGCACTCGCACACGTATCTCCACGCAGGAGCAGTATCACCACGTACCACCGCTCACAGCTTTTCTACTGAGGGAGAGTCCTGCAGGGGTGAGGACTACAACTGTGCCCCAACGCCTCCACATAGACCAGGTGAGCGTAGCTTCCCCGCCATACTGCTTTTTCTGTCTGCTGCACACCTCCTGGTTCCTCTGCTGCACTGCTCCCCCTTCATCACAGTGCGTGGGTCTTTCCCTTGGTACTGGGGACCCCTCCACGGCTTTCCTCACAGATCTCCTTTTAGCAAGCTTGTTCTGGGCCCCAGCCCGTGTTGGCAGGGCCTGCATTATAACTCTGCCCCCAGCAACCGGGGCACCGCGGCACCTCTAGGTATGTCCGGCATATTTTGTGGGCAAGGGACCCTCCTGCCTCCCCAGCAGGACCCGGGATATTCTATCTTCTCCTTTGCTGGGGGTAGCCACGGCCCGCTTCTCAGCTGTGCCTGAATCCCTCCCTGCTTGCTTCTGCGAGCTCGTGCAGGGAATGGTGTGGTGTTGGGGGAGGGTCGTCTGCCTTGCCAGCTCCCGGCCCTCTTTCCCTCTTGTAATGGTGCCAGCGCTTCCTCCCCCCCCCCCCCCCGCAATAATGTCTATGGAGGGGGGGTGTCCTGCTGTTTTGTGAGTTTTGCCGCCTCCTGGTCTTTGTAACAGTGCTGGCGCTTCCCCATTGTTTCTATGTGGGGGGAGGCAGAGGGTAGACTGGCGCCTTACTAGCTTATGTTGGTGGGTCTTGCCTGCTCTCCGGTCTCAGCGGAATCTGCTGCCACAGTTTTCCTCTCTGACTGCGCGATGGTGATTGGGGTGGTGGGGGGGGGCAGAGCCTCTGGGTCTGAGCCCGCTGGTCTCCACTAGCCCTCTGGGACTTGTGCTGGAGTGAGGGTTGCGTGCCCACTGCAGTCTGCCCCATTATTAGTTGTGTTTTCTTGCTCGCTGGGATAATCTTTTAACTTAAAGACCTGACCAAGCACGAAGCTACACGCTCACGCAGCCATCTTAATCTGCGCCCCCTGGTGGTCTCCAATACTTTGTTTTTAAGGGAACAAGACTTTGTGCAATTCATGCTTCCCTTAAAAAGAAATTACCCATATCCCTGCTATTGGAAATAAGTATTTCCAGGACCTGAATGGGAGCAAACTGGTGTGCAGGTGAGTGGGCAATGGGGGTCGAGATATGCCACTCCAGTGTAGACTTGGCCTTGGGCACTGCCTCCAAAGACAGGTTGAAGGCTGGGTACAGGTGCAGCGGCCCGGCAAGAAATGTGGGCAGTTACTTGCAGATTCTGCTTGCTTTGCCAGCCTCATGATTTGCCAGCTCTCTCCCCCAGGTGCCAATATATAAATCAAATCCTAACCGTAGAGCAGAGCAAAGCGAAGCGAGTACTGGAGGCTATCTACAGTGATGGTAGTCCAGTAGATGTACGCACTGGATGAAACGATTGATCACTACTTTGCGTAAACATCTAGTTAGCAGAGTGGATGGCATAGCAGGCAGAGAACTGGGAATACTAGGTGGAGTATTGTAGTTTTGCAGTAATCTCGCTTTCAGGGGAGCTGGTATAAAGTAACGAGAGAGAATGTGAAGAAATTTGGTCTCAACTCATGGGTTGAGCACCAGTTGCACAGATGTATGCAACCAGCAAGTCCCAGAACTAGGTTTGCAATCAAAAGCATTTAGCTGTGTGGTCATGTACATTTTCAAAAGTGTTCACTCATAAATTTTATGCCCTTTCCCTACCAAAATGAAATAAAATTTACACTGACATTTAGATGCACTAACTTAGACATCACTGAACACCATGGAGACAATTGAGTGTTTTGCAGCAGCAATTCTGTAATCGTGCATTAACGGTTTAGGAAGGGAATTGCAGGACTGTCTCATTTTGTTTTTGCACTTACTGGTGTTTGCCAGACGGGCTATAGTTGGCTCAATAAATTTCATGCCGTACTTCTAGTTTGCAATTCTTAAAAAAAAAAAAAAATATACGCAAACGTTTCTTGCCTAGCACTCCCACACAGGCCTTTGGCAATGTTAATAGCAGATGTGATAATCACTGCAAGATCAAAGAGGCTAACGGGAAATGCAGTAAATGGATAAGGGGGAGGAAGGACCCCCGAGGGCAAGAGATGAATGCTGGGTGAGCTGTGACTTCATTGTAGATGGTAATTTAAATAGCTGACTGTGCTACACAAGTGTCATTTAATTTACAAACCTACAGAATTGCATAGCAATTTGCTATGCGACACTGCTTATTTTATGCCTTGTAATAAAGGTCCATGCATGAGGCAGTGTCAATTCTGCATGGTTGCCTAGCTCTGATATTGCTTATTCTCTTACTTAATGGTGCTTGGCAAAAGGTTGCCATCATCCAGGGATATGTCCACCATGATTAGTCTAAAAACTTACTATCTCCTCCTTTTTGTTTTGAGGATACCATCCCTGCATATAAGGCTTTTGATCAAACACTTCCTATGTTGGGCGACCGTTTGGTTTCTGCTTGGCTCAGATTATATGTTTATAGATTGATGTTTGGCCTTGAAATTGTTAATTTATCATGAACCACTCCTTCTGTCAGGTGGTGCTTTATGCTTGATCCTTGGGCATTGCTAATTTTATCATTTATTGGGGATACTTAAGTTACCATTCCACAATAACCCAGGACACAGTTTGTTCTACTCTAACCTGCTTCCCCTTCGATGTAAAGTTAAATTGCTGAGTTCCGGAAGGTGCTATTCCTTTTTATTGTCCTACTTTATAGACCCTTTCCTGTTTCAGCTCCTCCTGGATTATGCTAGCAGGCCTCAACCTGCACTTACTGCTAAACATTGGCTCGTAATAGACACTTGCCCAGTATAGGCTTGCAACTTGACATTTTTACCCCTGCTATTTGATTTTAGATATTGCAGTTTGGCCTTGCACAGCATTCCGAGGTGTTGAACCATGTACGTTTAGGTATGGGGCCGATTTCTTCAGATCTAACCGAGAAGGGGGCCATGAGGGTTGTTGTACATAGCAAAACTAGAAGTGCAAATATTGGTATTGTACCCCAGGTCAACTTCCCTTTCAACGAAATCCTCCCTAATCTCATTCGCCACACAGGCAATCTGGTTTGGCCCTTTGCAGGTGGCAGTTTCCTTATTCTCTGATTCACACTTCTTTGTCGCCACCATTCACCTATATATGGGCACATCTTGGGCATGGAATTCCATTGCAACAGTTCGGCATGAGATTTGCATCCCTGCCAAAGGGGCGTTTCATGAACGTGATCTGTTTTGAAAACCGCCATACTTCAAAGGCGCATCAAAAGTCCTTCACGCATTCATGAACCGACTTTAGCCGTAGCCAGTACCACTTGGCAATGTATGTCTCAGATGATGCTCAACTTCAAACTTTTAACTGCCTCTTTTCTGTTCAGTCTTTTTTTTGTTTTTGTTGCTTTAACATGATTCTATGCACTACTACCACAACCATATACCCTCCTGCTGTATTGTGCCTTCTCATATCACCTTTCCATCCACTGAAGAAGCCTTAACTAACTTTAACACTGCTTTCCACATTTACTCCAAAATCCTCCCCACCACGGCCCTGGATTACATCCCTCATCTGCACCCTGGAAACAACAAGGCGGAAAAAGCTTTGCACTTGGCAAATGTCACAAAACTCGTCTTATTTCCAACATTTACCTCACTGCTATTCAAAAATGCTCCAATCTCTCGACAAATGTGACTTCTATCCCTCTCCCATTTCGTCCCAATTCTCCCAAGCAAGTCATCCCAAAAAATCCCTCCACTCCATTCTCTGACCTTCCTACACTCTGCTCCAGTCTTTCTGCAAATTAGCTTGCTCTCTAATTTGCTTCTAAAATGTCGACCATTCGCAGTACCCTGGCTACTTACCTAATATCCCATCCTCCTGCTCACCTTTCTTCACAACTCCTCTCCCGCTACTAGGTCTTCCTTAACGCCCACCAGCCCTGATGAGATTCCTGCCTTACTCCTCATGGATAAACTTCCTGTGCCCCCACTGTCCACACATTGTGAAGGGTGTCCAGTCAAACGATCGGAAAAAAAGATCGAATTACCTTTTGCTCGAATGCAAAAGGATTGGGGGAAAAGTCACTTTTAAAAAAAAATGTATTTATATATATTTTTTAGTTTGGGTTGGTAAAAAAAATGTAGTTAATAAAGAAAACAGGGGGGGAAAGCCCCCCATAAAAAGTGACCCTTTTTTCGATCCTTTGACTGTCGATCAAAAGGCATTCGATAATTTTTGTTTTCGCCCCTATCACTGGCAACCATTGTGAAGCACATGGATTCTAGTGCTGCTCCACATCTTACTTCCCTCTTCAGCTCCACTCCTGATAAAGCTACTTTTCCCTCATCCTATAATTCAACTATTGTCCTCTCTCCTCAAGAAACCTCGTCATGATCGTAACTTTCCTGCCAACTATTGTCCTGTCTCTTCTACCACACTATTTCAAAATCCTAGAGCACGTAGTAGTCCATCGACTCACTGAGATACTCAAAACCTTTGTGATCCTTTCATCTGACATCCGACCTCTGTATTCTACAGAGCGCTCTCCTCAATGTCAGCAACTTTATCTCTTCCAGACGACATGTGAACCGTTCATCTTTTTATTCTTCTCGACCTCTGCCGCCTTCAATATTGTCAACCATTCTCTCCTTGCCATCACAAATGAGACCATTGCTTTTTTTTTGCTTCACACCTTTCCGCTAGACATGTTCAGGTATCCTGAAACAACCTTTCCACCCCGCTCACCCCCTTACTGTTGGAATTAAAGTCTGTCTCCTTGGTCCACTTCTGTTCAAGCTCTATAATTCAACTCTTGGTGCCCTGATCGCCTCTTGTGGCTTCTCCCATGAACTCTATATGCTGACGACAGTCTGAGCTTCCTATCCTTTCCTTCCTTATCCATCAAGCCGTTGTCCAAAAGTTCAAACGGTCCCTCTGCCATTAAATATTGGATAGCGTCTCACTCGCTCATGCTCAACTCCACTAAGACAGACGTTCTCTACTTCCCAGCCAAACAAACTATCGCTTCCGCTTCCTCTCCCCCTCCTCTTTTCTCCTGACTACCTTCCATACTCTGCTTCCGCTCGTAACCTTGGTGTCATCTTTGCCTCATCTCACAACTTCTTGCTCTTCTCTAAATCTGCCAATGCAACCTCCATAGTCCTTTCTAGATCGGACTACTGTGCCTGTCTACTCTATGACCTTTCCAACTGTGCTTTTTCACCTCCTGGACAAAGTCCTCAGCTTCTTGGTCCATACACTTTTCAACCTCTCACTTACCTCTACCTCCTCTGCCATTACCAGATTACCTGGCTAGCCGTGAAACAAAGCCATTTATAAACTTATCTTCAAAACTATTCATGGACTTGTCCCACCCTACCCATCTGCTCATCTCACTCCTTATTCTCCCCCTCACTCATCCTCGGCTCACCTCCTCCCCCTGCGCTCCCTCTTGTTTCCATGCTCTCCCTCTTTGCTTCTCTACTCTGGAATGCTGTTCCTCTCCATACAACTCCAACTCTACCCCTATTTATATCCAACC